>NC_092631.1:17144804-17469804 GCF_039555335.1 Amphiura filiformis
ATAGGACCCTAATTGTTTTTCAACATTATACTTCACTTTTTAAGTGTTTTGAGATATATTTTCATAGTTTTATAGAAGCAAACTATTCCGTTATTTTACGGAACATTCCGGCAGCAGGGTTACGGAACATCCGTAAATTGTAATTTATTCATTCCGTAAAACTTATTCATTAAAAATACAGAATAAAACGAGGTTTCTTACGGAAAATATTCCTTAAAAATACAGAATATTCGTAATATTCCGTAGAGTTTTAACGGTAAATATTCCAAACAACTCGGAATCATTCCGTATTTTTACGGAATTAATGTTATTTTACAGAAAAAATATGGATGTTCTGGTAAATCCGTAAATTTACAGAAACAAACAAATAAAAATGTATTTTCTTTTTGAAAACCCGTAAGTTCACAGGTCTCCTGTAATAATACTTTATAGACCGGTTTCCCTGGGTAATTATGCATAATTGATTGAACTGAGGATGCGCTGTTAGTATCAGAATACCGCATGCAGAGGAGCAGCCCCGGGGAGTAGCCGTTGCGCGCTGTAATGAGACGTATATCGGCCGATAGGACTTGAAGAAGACGACCGTGGCGTCGAAGTGTTTTACTTTGATAAGTTTGCTAGATCGCTTCTTTGCTGGTCAACTTTAACAGAGACAGGCAAGTAAACGCTAGTTGTTTTAGTTCACATGGTTTAAGTGCATGGTACGATCTAAATGCCCATGTACCGGTACCATAGATCAATACTAGCCCTTCAAATGAGACAAACTTGTAATGTAAACATAATGTTGTCCAACCAAGTTACAGGTAGATCCAAAATATGTAATTTTGTCATAGTTTTAAATCAGTTTGTTTTAAATTTCTTCTACACTTGAAGGAAAATAGTCACAGATTTGAATTCCTCATCAAATTTTCTTTCAGAAAAAGTAGTACTTTTACTTGGAAACAATAATCGCTTTGGAATTTATTATTGTTTTCAATATGAAATCATGTGCGAATGCTTAAAGGGACAGTCAGAGATCTGCGGGTCAAGGTCAAACTTTTTTTCGCACATACCTTTTTTTTTTTGCTTGTTGGGGAAGGTTAGCCTGAAAAGGAATCTTGCACAAACTATACAGTTTGTGAACGAGAGTCAAATCTTTATTTTCTGATGCGCGGGCATCAGAAATTCGCCATAAAGCCTATGGAACAATGCAATGCACACAATATTGCATAACTTCTAAACGGAAGGTCAGACTTGGCTAAAAGTTTGGAATTAAAGTGATCTTTGGTATATCTACCTATACATAACATTAAAAGGGGATGTTGAATCTCTGTACAATCACTGACTGTCCCTTTAACTGGCATTCCTTTCATTGTGTGTATGCAATGCATTTTATCTTTCTTTACTTTAAATAGGAGATTCACCATTTGACACTAACAAGTTCTCACTGACAATAAATGGGAAGGTAGTCATTGATCTCATCACCAACCAGCTGTCAGCATTGGCCCTGTGGTTCTCTACATTCTACGTCTTTAACTTCGAGTACCCTGAGAATATCGGAGCAACATTGGAATTTATTCAGAGGTAAGATTATATATAAGGATGTTTATTTCTCTGCTTCATTTGCTTTGAGGTGTTGTGTGATGTGTTTTCATTATTAACATTTTGTACCGCCCAACACATTATGGATTGGATGAACTGAGGGTGCAAGAAGCTATTTCACAATTTATTTGAAACTTTTGCAATAATTTTGAAACTTTTATAATAGATTTGAGGAGTTTTATGTAAAATGATCATAGGAATTCAAATAATGTGTCATTCATTACTGGTTTCATTGTACATGTACTATTGTAGCCCTTGTAGCTTTTTAATTATAATAACAATGATGAAAACTAAATAATGTGCATATTTTGATTGCTTCCAATGTCTGATGATATTTTTTAATAGTATTTAGTAATGCTGGAAACAAGTTAAAATATTCATTTTATTATTGGCAAATCTGCTGTATAAATTTCAACAACAGTTCAAATGGACAAATTGCTGTACCTGAATCCAACCTTAACATTAAACAGAAACACCTGAATCATGTGATCATCAATCAGTGTCAGTTGATGTGTATGGGCCTGTAACTAGTGGGAAAATCATAATTTGTAGAGTGGTTAGTCCACAGTAGGTCAAAAATGTTAAAATTATACAGTCCTTCAAAATAAACTAATATGAAAAATCCATGTAGTGCATAAGTTTCAACTTAAATACCTTTCGTTGTAATAATTTAGTGCAAAACCCTTTTGATATATGAATGAACCATATTCTTAGATGTTTGTGACTTATGTTAACAGCATTCAATGTCTATGAAAATCTTTTACATAGAATATTAGTCAATAATAAAAACTACAAATTACAATGTATTGTCACTGATATTGAATGAACTGATATGAATGTATGAATTTGATTTCAGGTGCTTCCTTGGCATCAACCCTAGTCAAGGGTCCAAGAGAAGTAAAAAGAAAGGCAAGAAGACAGCCGTTCATCCACAAGTCCTCCAACTATGTAACAAACTGAAAGACTTTGAAAGTGATTGGCTATAGACTTTGAAATTGAACGGATACAGGAAGCTATATCTTATCATCTAAATCATCAGATGTCGAATTGATGTTTACTGTTCTGAATTATGTATTCTGTTCAGAGTAGGTTGTTGCATATATCTATATCAACAATTGAGAAATGTGACTGGTTACTAGAGCTATGATTGGGTTCAAACTCTGGCAATCGTGAAACAAAAGTGCTGGTTCAATATTGCGCCACTGTTTATTGTGTAATACACGAACAATACGTGGTCGAACCAGTTGCAACACACCAGTTGCCCAAGTAGCCAATCATAGTGAGACTCACAAATAAGGGAGCTAAAAGTATTACAAATGAACTGATAGTTCACCAGTGAGAGACATGGGCTACTCTATGGCAAAACTCAAGACAGATTGATAATTCCACTCAAAACTAATTGAAAAGTGATCATTGCTTTTGTCTAGCATTACTGTGATTAGTTCTACAGTACCGTACCATTAATCATGTTAATTGTACAGACTAGTGACCAGGAGATTCTGGGTTCAAATCATACCACCAGCACATTGCTTACTTATGGAGTGAGTTTGGGTTGGGACTTGGCCTCTGTCATCAAGTATTTATTCTAGTCTTTGTAATCTGTTTAAGTCATGGAGTATTATGAAGATACCAAGGAGTATTCAATGAACAAATTCCAAGAGTGGAATTCACAGTGCAGGCCTATACACGATTTTCTATGTTTGAGTTTATATTTTTGGCCTCACAAAAAGTTTGTGAAAGTTTTAAGGGGGAGCCGACCCTTCGTGCACCTAGCGGTACTACTCTAGGCTGTATTGTGAAGAATTGGGAAAGGCTAGAAAATGAAAGTTGCTATGAATATAGCTAAGGTTTTTGCCATCCTTCCTATGTAGTTTGATTTTGTTTAGCTTTTATTGATTTTCGCATATAGTGTCAAATGTTCAAAACTTTTGTTTTTCGAACATTTTACACTCTCGAAGAAAATTTGTAAAATCAAACTTCATAGACATGATGATGGTAATCTTGGCTATAGTCATGGTAACTTTGGTTTTTGTAGCCCTTCCCAATTCTTCAGAATATAGTCAGGAATACTGTTAGTAATTAGGTGCAAAAAAAAAAAAACGCGAAGGGTCAGCTCCTCCTTAAGTTGATGAAAATATAAAAGATATCATTAAAAAGATACCAAGGAGTATTCAATGTACAAATTCCAAGAGGGGAATTCACAGTGCAGGCCTATACATGATTTTCTATGTTTGAGTTTATATTTTTGGCCTCACAAATTATATGAATTTAGTGTAAAGTTGATAAAAATATCAAAAATAGCATTAAGAAGATACCAAGAAGTATTCAATGAACAAATTCCAAGAGGGAATTCACCGTGCAGGCTTATATACATGATTCTCTATGTTTGAGTTTATATTTTTGGCCTCACAAATTTTGTGAAAGTGTAAAGTTGATAAAAATATCAAAAATAACATTAAGAGGATATCAAGAAGTATTCAATGAACAAATTCCAAGAAGGGAATTCACAGTGCAGGCCTAGGCCTATACATGATTTTCTATGTTTGAGTTTATATTTTTGGCCTCACAAATTATGTGAAAGTGTAAAGTTGATAAAAATATCAAAAATAACATTAAGAAGATATCAAGAAGTATTCAATGAACAAATTCCAAGAAGGGAATTCACAGTGCAGGCCTAGGCCTATACATGATTTTCTCTGTTTGAGTTTATATTTTTGGCCTCACAAATTTTGTGAAAGTGTAAAGTTGATAAAAATATCAAAAATAACATTAAGAAGATATCAAGAAGTATTCAATGAACAAATTCCAAGAAGGGAATTCACAGTGCAGGCCTAGGCCTATACATGATTTTCTATGTTTGAGTTTATATTTTTGGCCTCACAAATTATGTGAAAGTGTAAAGTTGATAAAAATATCAAAAATAACATTAAGAAGATATCAAGAAGTATTCAATGAACAAATTCCAAGATGGGAATTCACAGTGCAGGCCTAGGCCTATACATGATTTTCTATGTTTGAGTTTATATTTTTGGCCTCACAAATTATGTGAAAGTGTAAAGTTGATAAAAATATCAAAAATAACATTAAGAAGATATCAAGAAGTATTCAATGAACAAATTCCAAGAAGGGAATTCACAGTGCAGGCCTATACATGATTTTCTATGTTTGAGTTTATATTTTTGGCCTCAAATTATGTGAAAGTGAAGTTGTTGAAAATATAAAAAATAGCACGTTATTTATATTGCTATTGCTATTTGTGTCAATTCATATCAAAACGATGGACTTGGTCTGAGAATAAGAAATCAGATACTCTTAGTTAATCATCAAGGCCTACTTTTACTTATATTTCACTTCCTAAAAATGCTACCAAATTTGTAATAATTAAATGCTTATTTACTTAGTTACACAGGAAATAAGTCAACTTAAGCTGCGTTCTCACATGTATTTAAATCCAGGTTTATCTTTATCACCTTCCTAAATCCGCTGCAATTAAAATAAATCCGATAGAATCTCTGCACGTCCAGACAGTCAGGTTTAGTGCCTAAATCCAATAAGCTTAAACCCGGGTTTAGACTATGTGCTATTTGAGCATATTTCCTTAGAACTTTCGATTATACGAAATGTACAAGTGTGCACATGACAATTTTCGATGTTTTATCTTCAAGTTCAAAGCAATACTTTGGCACGAAAATACCCGTTGTTGAAATTCGAATGATATAGGCCTACAGCATGATGAAAATTTGCCCTTTCCTCTGCTGCCCCGAATAGCTAAAAACGTTGACCGTGACTTTTATATAGTAGGGGCCTAACGCGATCAAAATATGAAACATGAAATTCTAAAATTTATAACTCAACTCGTAATACCTGCTTCCATCATGAAATCGGCACCCTATAGGCATAATACATGTAATAGAGTTCGCTTCTATCTAAACTGCGTAGTTCAATGGGCATTATGTTAGTTTTTACCCCTTAAACCCGACAGCTCTACGAACACCGTTCATACACAGCGGATTTAAGCTTAAACCCGCTACTAACCCTGGTCAAAAGCAGGGTTAAATTGGCGGATTTAGGGCTCGATAAATCTGCTAGACTTAAATCCGATGATCGTTCAGACAGCAATTTAAACCCGCCGCTAAATCCATCTGAATTTAAACCTGGGTTTAAATGTCTTAAACCTTACTGTGTGGACACGACTAATCTTTTTAATTTCATTTTTCATACTCTGTATTATTGTACCAAAAGTCGTTTTGATATAGACTGACAGATTTACATGTATATTGATACATTGTATTTGTTGCATGTGTAAGTTTCGAGGGTTTAGTTCAACAAAGGGCTCTCTGCATTTTGAGGAAACCAATGTTTATAAGATTTTACTGATCTTGTTCATCTGTTTGTTGTTGTTTATCTCAGCTGTGCTGATTAATAAACAGATGTGAAAACACCTTCGTGTGATTTGTTGTTTATTCCTTTTCAAATTAGTTTGCTGAGTACTCACAGCATGAATGTGTTACGAAGGCATGATTTATAACAATTAATGATCAGTCAACAACTTTAATTTTCAGATGTTTATTTACGTTACCTGTAGCAACGTCTGCAATTAAACGTAAATAAACTAGTTTGTATTGTAAATTTTGCAGTACAAACCTGTGTTTACGTTACTACCTGGAATATACAAATTGAATGCGAAATAACGGCCTCACGTGGAATATACAAATTGACTGAAATAACCGCCTTCAACGCTATTTTACAGTACAATAGTTTATTTACGTTACTCCCTGAAATAACGTCTTCAATGCTATTTTTTACAGAACAAAAGTTTATTTACGTTGCTACCTAGAATATACAAATTGACTGTGAAATAACGACCTGACGTGGAATATACAAAGTGACTGTAAAATAACCGCCTTCAACGCTATTTTACAGTACAATAGTTTGTTTACGTTACTCCCTGAAATATACAATTTTACTATGGAATAACATTCTGCCACGTTTATTTACAGTAGAACTGAAATTATACACGATCTTAGTAAAATAACATCTATCATGTATGTTCACGCCAACTGTTAAATAACATTAAAACATCGTTTGTTGACATTGTCAAGCGTCATTTTACCTAAAATGTTGTTAATTAAGAGATAGTATAGTGTTATATTACGGCTGAAGATGGCATTTATACTGCCCAGATACTCCAAATAACGGGTCATTTATGTAGAAAGTACCATAAAATAACACTGTTATCGTTAATTAACGTTGTTATTAGAATTTAAGGACCTCTTAAAAAACGTTAAAAGTCGTATTATTGCATTATTCCACTGTTAATTTACCAGTAACGGGCACGAAGGAAAAAACCCCGGTTTTTTAGGAGAAAACGTACAACCGTTAAAAAATCAAACGAATTGTTCAATTAACGGTCAATTCTTGTTTATGGTTGCTGTATTTTACCGGTAAAATACCGGCGTCCCAGCTGCCAGTATTTTACCGGTAAAATACAGCATCCGTTAAAAATCAAACGAATTGTTCAATTAACGGTCAATTCTTGTTTATGGTTGCTGTATTTTTACCGGTAAAATACAGGTTTTTTTCTAACAGTGTTATACATGCACATTTTACACTGTAAATCAGAATACAATTTAGGACATTTACGGCTCATTCGTGGTGCACGGTCACATATTAAAATTTTGCTTTCTTTGACATGAAGTCTGAACCATTTCCTACTACTACAACCATCCCCCTGCCCACCAATCAATGTTGGATGTTTCTAGGGGTTCATGACAAAAAGTACCCATGTTAAAGGGACCATTGAAAGAAAAACATATTTGGTATCAAAATAAAGCTAATAACATACAGAATCCATTTCTAAAATGATAAACGCAATTTTCCTTTATTTTACCCCCCAAATCAGCAAATAAATACAAAGCGCCCAATGTCGCGTCGTTCCGCCCAATTCATATGTGCAGAGACACGTGGCAACCCCTGTGACGTCAAAGTGGTTATCCTTTCCGCTGCATGGCAACACTGCATAGTCCAGACTTGGTCCTAAACCAACGCATGAACGTGTTTACAGCAATGAACTTTTATGTGCCTTTTACTTTTAGGCCTAAAAAGTATAATAAAAAGGATATTATAATATAAATTACAAAGCTACAATGACTTCTATGATAGGCCTATATATAAATTCTAGCTAGGCCTACAAAATTGGCCAACAACGGGGAAACATAAGTAAGTTGGGCCTATAGCCTTCATATTGACAAAGTCAAAGCTGTCAGTGCTAGCTGCTTGGCGTTTGCAAGAGACATGAGAGAGTATTATTTGTTTTGACTGAGGCATTCTGATATAGCAACTCTTTACTTATATTTCCTCTGAAATATCTGGTGAGGATAGGAAAGAGAATGCAAAGATGTTTCGTTTTAGCCCATGACATGCGACTTAATTTCTTTAGGCCTAATTAGCCTACCTCCCGGGCGTGCGGCCTAGGTTAGGCCGTATAAAATTAATATTTTGGTTCTCATCCAGAGGATTTTCATGAATTGATGAGGGAGGGAGGTGGTTTTTTTTCAGTGTAAAATCAGCATTGTCTGCAGTTTTCGGTCTTTTCCAACAGTGCTCGAGGAAACGATGACGCACTTTTTTTTGTCAAATGTGAGATTCTGAGGATAAACCCCCTAGAGTAGGCCCTAACACAAAAAGACTTGGAAGTGGTCCTTGTTCTCTAATAAACTTATAGGCCTATGTATGAAAAATTCATAAATCATTCCAAAGTCTAAAATAATTGAAGTCTCAAAAAAAAAAAAAAATCGGACAAATCCCAAAAATTAACGAAAAAAAAAAAAAGAACAAAAACATTAATTTTATACGGCCTTAAACCGCCAGGCCTAAAAAACAAGCCGATCCTGACTCCGAAGTTTGGAAGCTGAACTGCGAGTGATTAAAGTGTGTTGCTTGTTTCTAAACGGTCGCTCCGTGCAGAGACACACTTATGGGACCAGGTTCAAAACAAAAGTCAGGCTCGGAGAGCGAGTTGGCGCGGTTGTTTCCTCGCCTTGCACCACTACTGAGGTCCCGGTTCAACTTCAAGCCCCTGGCGCGCGGCCATAAGACTCATGTGAACTTGGTTTATCTCGATCCCGCAGGTTTTCTTCGGGATCTCCAGTGTCCGCCTGCGAAAATCGGTGATTAGTTGAACTTGTTTGGTTATCAAAAACTTCCTTCAACCAATGAAATTTGGGGAGTTGAAAAGATAATTGGTGTATGTTACAATCCAAATGCGGCTAGATTTACGACAGGTTCGGCAGCATCCAGCCTAGATGATGCGATCTGATTGTGATAAGTACCATGGCAGCGAAATTACAGCGCTTTGAACCCTCCGAGATCTGGGAAAAGGCGTTATTATATTCATTCTTTCTTTTCTTTTCTTTCTTTTTTCATTCTTATTTTCCGTCTTTCCATTCTTTCATTCCTTCTTTACTTCTTTGTTTTTTTTGGTTTTTTATTCTTTCTTTCCTTCTTTCTTTCCTTTTTCCTTCAAAATCCAAACTATTAAAGAGTATCTTAGCTTTAACCAACTAGGTCCCTCACATTGAGATGTTTCAAACATCAATCAAATATTGTATATATCTCTTGTCACTACTATAATCATAATTAAAAGGTGGTCTCCTAACAAAAATGATCTGGTTTAGTTTTTGTATGTGAGGTGAAGGTCAGAGTATAGTTGTCTTTGCAAATCCAAAATATTGGGTATTGGTTACACCCACTATTTACAACATCAATCTGTCTCAAATATCTGTTATCGGTCAAGTATGTTACATATCTGTTGTCACTTATTAAAATACTGCTATAATTGAAAGTGTTCTCCCCAATATTGAAATAAAAATTCCCTTTACAAGGGAAGGCCAGCCTCAATGCAGAAGAGGTCTTGTAAATAGTTTGGGTCACCGTGAAAGGCATTTTTGCCAAGCAATATTATCATTCGTTTGCGACCTCGACCTTTGACCTGAAGTAGGAAACTAGTCTTGTTGTAAACATGCATTTGCTTCATCCTCAGTAAACCAATGTTGTAGGATAATGCTTAAAATTTAAGTTGTGGGGTTGCAGGAGGCTAAAGAGTAGCCTCACTCCCCCATGACTTAATTCATTTAGCTATATATTCAGCAGTGAACTCTTTGACTTGACCATGTTAACCCAGGGACGAAATAGCAAACTCCCAGGTAACCTTGTTGCCCTCATAAAGCAGTGCTCAGTAGTGATTTTTTTTGACCTGGAGGATGATGAGTTTTAATGACTGTTGACAGGTGTACCATATAACATGGAACTTGCTTGTTTCCAAGATAAATTTAACCAAATTCCAATAATTATTATATTGTCCTTGGACATGGAACAATTGACCAAGAACAATTTTGGTGGTTAATGAACTTTCGCATCACAGTATACATGGTATAAGAGAGTGTAATATACCACAGTCTATTCATGTGTATTACTTCCATCGTCTATGTTACTGCAACATTCTTGATTTAATATGTGGTGTTTGTCAGTCATGTTTGACGTTTGGGAGATGGGTATTTAGGTTGTGGGTTGGTAGTAGATTGTATACATGTAGGTATAGGTTTATAGGTTTAAGGTATTTCATAGCATAGACCATCTATTATGATCTATGTTTATAGGTAGGTATATATATAGCCTATAGGTAGGAAGGTAACAATGCATCTAGGTCAGGTACTCCTAGATGGTAGTTGCTGTTGGAACAGGTGTGTAAATTAAGGGCCAGTGCTGGCTTGGACTGATTGGATCAGATCGTTTCATATAACCGAGTATAGGTCTATATCGCTACTGCATTAACTGCAATATGAGTTCATGTAGTGTAGTATGTTCTTTGTATTTATTTTTGATATATTTCATTCAGTTTGGGTATTCTAAGGCCAAGCTCTCCCTTTTAAAGGGATTTTTATTAAGGATCACGCTTACATCCATGTTACATGACAGTTCACCAAAACATCAATGGTGAGAACATGCACACTGAAACAGCAAAAAGCATTAACTCCTATAAACTCTTTAATTCATTACTGATCCAAATTGTTCTGTATTGTTGTCTTTACTGCTTTTTACCCATGCTTATTATTAAAATCAAGAAATACACTGCAGTTGTTAGTTAATTCGCTATGTAAACTCAACTTATACATGCACATTTTATTTTAAAATGATTTTATATTATTTCGCAATGTATAGTTTACTATAAAGTAGATAGTGGCAAGCACATGATAAAGGACTGATCACTCACTACAATCTTCACTTTTAAACTGTATTTTTTGAATGTGTTGATTGTTAGTCCGAAACTCCTGCAAAGCTATGGACATGGCATCTTACCTACTCCATTCTGTAATAGTCTGCATTGTGTGTTTTCTCAGTCTCCAATCATTTTGTTGAATGTAATTTTATGAATCAAATAAAAAAGATAGAAAGTGGCCTCACTTTAGTTATGTGTCATTTTACAGTATTTATAATTTATAAAGTAAGACAATAATTTATTTATTTTCTATAAGTGCATGTCAAAATATGCGATATATTGTTCAATATTATAGCTAGCCCCTAAAAACTTTATTTTCCATCGGATTTTTCCCGTTGAAAAGACAAAACTGATGTTAAAGATAGCAATAATATCATCAATAACATTTTGAGTCAATTTTATCCATAAAACGATACAGGATAGGATAGATAATTACTTTGACTTCAATGTGGTCCATATAATGAAGATTTTGATTCTACAACATTATTAGATCTGTTATCAACATATCAATTATGCACTCACATGCAACCAAACATCATGCTATGCTCAGTAGTCCACTGATATGACCTCGTTCATGGTTCCAGTGATCATTCCCCGCTAATTACTAATTGTTGACCATGTCATTTTTTTGATATGCTGATTGCTGAACAAGTTTATGTATATATGTGTAGGCCTAACCTATGATAACTTTTTAAGTCATAATTAATTCAAACATAACTTTGGCAATGCTCAATCGTTTTCGTTCGTTGAAACGGCAAAACATACTTTCTTTTCCTTGCAAATCGAATTAGCAGACATCAAAAACATTTCCACCACAAGAAGTAAAAAAAATAATTCATACCAATAGAAGAAGGCTATAATCTTAGCTAATCTTTAGTGTACACAAATCCCATCTCAGAATTAGATACCAGCCCTATAAAAAAAAAAAAAAGTAATGTAGGTGAAATTTGTAACGAAGTAGACTATATTGAACACTTTTATTTTGTAAAAAATAAAAAAGATATGGAGCCCAAGTGGACAAAATAATTTTGCAACACTTAGAAAAGTACTTGATTTGGAGGTCGGAATTGAAAATGATGCAATCAAAACCGCAATTCTGACAAAACTATACACCTCACGGTGGCCCAAATAACTCAAAACTGTGGGTGGGGTAGGGAAACTTTACAAGTGTCTAAGTTTGATACAAAGTTGGATACTTTCTTTGCCTTTTCAACTGAAAAAAAATTATTTAGTAGGGCATAGGCCCTCATAGCTTGTCTCAGAAGAATGGGAATTTTCCTTGAGCTCCGGGCTTGAGCTAAACCTCCAATTTGTATGTCAGCATTTACATGATTTATGTTATAACTGATGACGACAGGAAACATCGTTTTGTGGCTAAAGAGTATAATTTTCCAGTAAATATTTTTGCTTTCCTGGTGTGAGAACTAATTAAATCAATTGGTGCCAGCTGGTTACAATTTATGTCTTTTTCACTAGAGGCTTGGTGGTCCATATAATGAAGATTTTGATTCTACAACATTATTAGATCTGTTATCAACATATCAATTATGCACTCACATGCAACCAAACATCATGCTATGCTCAGTAGTCCACTGATATGACCTCGTTCATGGTTCCAGTGATCATTCCCCGCTAATTACTAATTGTTGACCATGTCATTTTTTGGATATGCTGATTGCTGAACAAGTTTATGTATATATGTGTAGGCCTAACCTATGATAACTTTTTAAGTCATAATTAATTCAAACATAACTTTGGCAATGCTCAATCGTTTTCGTTCGTTGAAACGGCAAAACATACTTTCTTTTCCTTGCAAATCGAATTAGCAGACATCAAAAACATTTCCACCACAAGAAGTAAAAAAATAATTCATACCAATAGAAGAAGGCTATAATCTTAGCTAATCTTTAGTGTACACAAATCCCATCTCAGAATTAGATACCAGCCCTATGGGCTGGCGAAAAAGTAATGTAGGTGAAATTTGTAACGAAGTAGACTATATTGAACACTTTTATTTTGTAAAAAAATAAAAAAAGATATGGAGCCCAAGTGGACAAAATAATTTTGCAACACTTAGAAAAGTACTTGATTTGGAGGTCGGAATTGAAAAATGATGCAATCAAAACCGCAATTCTGACAAAACTATACACCTCACGGTGGCCCAAATAACTCAAAACTGTGGGTGGGGTAGGGAAACTTTACAAGTGTCTAAGTTTGATACAAAGTTGGATACTTTCTTTGCCTTTTCAACTGAAAAAATTATTTAGTAGGGCATAGGCCCTCATAGCTTGTCTCAGAAGAATGGGAATTTTCCTTGAGCTCCGGGCTTGAGCTAAACCTCCAATTTGTATGTCAGCATTTACATGATTTATGTTATAACTGATGACGACAGGAAACAACGTTTTTGTGGCTAAAGAGTATAATTTTCCAGTAAATATTTTTGCTTTCCTGGTGTGAGAACTAATTAAATCAATTGGTGCCAGCTGGTTACAATTTATGTCTTTTTCACTAGAGGCTTGGTGCCAGTAGTGTTTCTATACCATGTTTAATACGTATACCAGCACTGCATGCGCATTGCAGCAGGCAGTTAAACAACAGAGGGGATTAGGAAGCCCTCTTGTGTCAGTATGATATAAAAAATAAAATGGGAGGAGCTATAAACCATGGTTAGGGACGCACCATTAGATTCTCAGGGTGGGGGTAGGAAGTTTTTCAAAAAAAAAAAACTTCACCCACTACATGAGCAAAAAAAAAAAACTTTCCCCACCAACACTAAAAAAAAAAAAAAAAAACCTTCCCCACCTAACTGTGTGTAATGCATGAAATTAAAAAAAAACTTGCCGCCTTCGGCGGTGAAAAAAAAAACATCATCGCCGCCTTCGGCGGCGAAAAAAAATTTCTTTCCCCGACCCTAACTTCCTCCCCCCTGAGTATCAAATGGTGCGTCCCTTAATAGCATAGACCCTGTGTTCACCTTTCCAGGCGTCTGATTACAGAGGCATTGGTCCCAATGATGATGATGAATTGATAAACAGTGGGTCCTAAAACATCGAAACTTGGGTAGGGCAGTCGAGGCCAAAAATACTTTGTTCGATGCATGGAACACAAGAATTTTCAAGGCCTAAAAAAGTTTATACACTTGATTACAAATGCTGTGAAAATGTATCTATTATGCCTCGGCAATGCATAAATCGAGGTATTGATTTACATGTTGTAAAACAAGGCCTTTGCCTTGATCTATGCATAGACAAATGACACAATCAATGGATTTTTTTGTAAGGGTAGCTTATGATAAATGGTTGTGATTTCTGCATACTGATGAGAACCATATTACTATAAACCGTCCTATATATGTAACACGTGAAACCCGTGTACGCGATCGCCGAGCGCGGCTAGCGACTATGGCGAACTCGGCTTTGCACCGAAACAAAAGTTAACTAGACTTAGCTGTGGTCTAAGACCACGAACACAGCCGTGTTGTGACCCCTTAATCACATTTGACCCCAAAATCAATGAAAACTCCATAGACATTGGCTAATGTCAATGCACGTGTCCACGTGGCATCACTTTGCTATGCTTTTTGTGGCAGAAGGAGAATTTTGAAGGTATATCGTTTTATACTGGAAGTTACCCCTTACTGACATTTGACCCCAAAAGTGTGTACACCATATAGACACTGTGTTATAACAATGCATGTGTGGAAGTGGCGTCACTGTCCTACGTAATTTGTGGAAGAAGCATTTTAAAGGTATTTCGTTTTATACCGAAAGTGACCCCTTAATGACCTTTGACCCCAAATCTGTGTACACCCCATAGACACTGGGTAATAACAATGCATGTGTGCAAATGGCGTCACTATCCTACATAATCTGTGGAAGAAGATGCATTTTAAAGGTATTTTGTTTTAAACCGGAAGTGACCCCTTAATGAGATTTGACCCCAAATAAAAAATACCACATATACATTGAGTGACTGCAGATCATGTGTGAACACACCGTTACTGTCCCATGTTTTACTTAGCTAATACAAAATTTTGAAGGTATTTCGTTTTATACCGGAAATGACCCCTTAATGACCTTTGACCCCAAATATGTGTACATCCCATAGACACTATGTAATAACAATGCATGTGTGCAAGTGGCGTCTCTGTCCTACATAATTTGTGGAAGAAGATGCATTTTAAAGGTATTTCTTTTTATACCGGAATTGACCCCTTAATGAGCTTTGACCCCAAATAAAAAAAATACCACACATACATTGGGTGACTGCAGATCATATGTGAACATACCGTTACTATCCCATGTTTTACTGAGCTAATAAAACAAATCTGAAGGTTTTTCGTTTTATACCGGAAGTGATCCCTTAATGACCTTTGACCCCGAATCTGTGTACACCCCATGGGTAATAACAATGCACGTGTGCAAGTGGAATCACTGTCCTACGTTATATGTGGGAGAAGATGCATTTTGAGCTGAAATTACGTTTTTGACCTCTATGACCCCTACGTGACCTTTGACCCCACGAGTTTCATGTGACATGTAGGGGCACAGTCAAAAATCATTGTGACCAAGTTAGGTCAAAATCGATGTAAGCATGTGAGTGCTAGAGCAAATGTAATGGTCGACAGAAGAAAGACGAAAGAAAGAAAGAAGAACCTGTAAGAAAAAAGACACAGCCGTGACTAACGTCACGGCTGTGTAATAACGTGGCCGTCTATATAGCTATACTGATCATAATATAAAACACAGGTTAAAAGTAATTATATGTCCGTTTGCGGTGATCCTGACACCTTTTTGTGTGTTCCCTTTCAATCTACGTTCATGTCATTCTCCTTGTACTCCCAGTTTCCCTGCACGGCAGAACAACCATCCATCAACCGTGGTGGAGGACTTAAAAACATCCTCTCACACGCCTGGGACAGAACCATCACAGCTCTCATTCGCCAAATGACGTCACAGCGTGACGTCATCGGGACTCAAGGTGTTTAACATCACAACCCAGATGAAGGTTACTGTTACTGACCGCAACGTTGGTTGCTCCAAGGTATGGTGGATTAATCTGGTTGATTTATTTCTCATTGTATGATTCCCAGATGATTCAGAGTATTCATAATTCAACAACACATACAATCAGCGTGTTCAACATTGAAGCATCGAGTAGTCTTGCTTCAAGCTAAGTTGCTTTCGATATCATGCGCGTATTTGGGGGGGGGGGGGCTTTGGGGGCGCCAACCCCCCGGGGTAAAAGCAGGGGCGGCGAAAATGAAGGGGCGGCGGAAGATGAAGGGGCGGCAAAAACAGGGCGGCAAAAACGAAGGGGGCGGCAAGAAGAATCAGTAAATACAAAAGGGCGGAAAAATTTGAAAAAGCATAAAAAATTTCGAAAAAATGGTACTGTACATGAAAATGTGCTGCGTTTAGGGCGCTAAGCGCCTGAACCGTTTATTTTTTTTTTGCTCTTCACTTTTTCAAACGACCGAGAACAAAATTGGGTCAACCTTTTCGGGCTGTTGAGGAAGGGGCGGCAAAATTTAATTATCTTCAGCCCCCCGGGGTTGGGGCGGCCACGGTACGCCACTGGATATACCAACCATCGGGCAGCAGCTTTTGTTATTACTCTTTAAACGTAATCCTTTTTATGACATTTTATGTCGTCTTCTCTTCTGTCACGTCAAATTTATTAAAATATATTCAAACAATTCAAGCTCCTTTTACACCCCATTATTGTATTTGTCAGTTCTTATCACTTCTATTGGTTTCAGATATCACAAATTATGACCACTCAAATAAGTGCGCGCGAACTATGTGCTTTTAGGAGATGTTAAGTTCTTTTTATTGTGCCGGTATAGCTTCATTTCATCATAATTATATGTAAGGTGAACACACCTGTAGTCAAAGTTTGAACAATATTTGTAAAAACATGACCGAGGGTATTGCATGAAAAACAAAAACGCTTTGCACACCTTTTTCCCCAGACAGGATAATTATGTCTTGTCGTCGCGGTCTTTACATCAACTCACTTTAAATGCTATCATATTTATCAACCATATTTAACGATCACATTAATTAATTCAACCACAGCATCTTCGACAGTTGCCAGGTTGAACACACGACATTACGAGGAGAGTCACAAATACAAAGCTGGTGTAAATTGACTTTCTATAGAGTGTTCCAAATAAATGAAGTCAGCAGTTATGGTTGATGTGATTTTCTCCACTAGCTATATCAGATTTCACAATGTGCATATACCTCAGCATTTTGCTTCTGGCAGATACATACTACGCAATTTTTTTCCCATCTAATTCTGAACCTTGGCGTAGTAGTGTGCTGTGCAAGTTTTCTCTGGCCCTATCTGTGTTTCCAGTGAACTAATGCATTCATGAGAGTGAAAAGTCCTCATGCATGATGAATATAAACTGTTTACGCCAACTTTAAGCTAAGGCACCAAAGTGATAACGTCCAGTTTCTGCTTATCGTCCAGTTTCATACGACGACTTAGGGCATGAAAGCAAGAGTAACCTTAAGAGTTACAGGCTATCTCTGATGGGTGACGAGCTGTGATTCTATTATGGACAGCCCGTCACTCATATTTATATTTAGATACAGCCCGTCACACATTTCATACTTTTAAGAGTTTTATTTACTCTTTACCCCATTAAATTCCATCATTCTTCAGGCCATGCCCTCTATCGGGGGCTAATTTATAGTTTAAGCTTGTTTTGAAGCAACTTTGTTTGTTTGTAAGCCTGCGTCGCAACTTTGAACGTTATTATGTTTTGTTGAATCCAAGTGTGTACAAATATTGGATCCAAAAAATAATAATGATAAAATTGGATGCTTTAAGCCCAATATTTGAAGAGCTTATTTCCAAACCGTTTTAAGTCCACAACCCCATGTGTCTCATTTACTTGTGTGATACAATCACAATTACTTTAACAACAATGAGTTGTACCATCAACAAGCCATTATTTACCATAACAATGCTGCATAAAAAATATGCAGACTATTGTTCTCATTTGGGAAACAAGGTCTCACACAGTATTGTTACTGTGCATCCATCCACTGTTTGCTTTGTAATGGTGCATCCAACTGATATGATTATGCCTCCCATTGCAATATTGCACAGGTAAATCAGAAACATGGGTTTGTGGACTTAACACGGTATGGAAATAATCTCTTCATTTATTGCTCTCGCTATGAGTTTTAAAATATTGGACTCGACTACGCCTCGTCCAATATTTTAAAACTCATAGATCGACTAATAATTATGGGCTCTATCGAATAAATAATGTATTTGAGCAATATTGTCAATATTGTAACATACCAATATTCTTCTGTAATACATAATATCCATCCCAGCACAGCATTTATCGTGACTATACGACCCGTATGCACACAATGTGTTACGTGTTCATATGTGTGGATCGGGTGAATACCAAATATCACAGAATGCACACGATTATAAACGATTATAGCAAAGTGTTTATTCACTTATGCAGGTTCACCGGTGGGATTCTGGTATGCAGTCATTTTTATTACTTCTCGAAAATATATTTTAAAAACTGGACTTTGTCAAAGATCAAATAATGAATTTCGCATGGATATGGAAATGAATACATGAATCCAAAACCCACCTAAGTCCATGGGAAGTGATTTTGAGAAAAAAACCTGTGTATCATTTTAATTCCTTCAGTTAGATTTACCTGGTCAATATGGTAAGTTGTACGTGCAAATGGGTGAGTTAAACTGTATTAGGTATGACGATTAGCATTTCAGGGACTTCGTAGGGTTCATTTTAAATTTTGGACTTGGGTGGTTTTTTGAATCATATACTAAGACAATAATGTTGGAAAGAGATTACCACTAGTAAGATAATACAAAATAAAGCACACAGTTATGTATAATGTTGATAAGGATTCTGCCATGTAATATAAACCACACACGTTCTTTGATTAAACCCATTTTTTTTCAAAAGTCACTCTCCAGCACTGAATGTGTTACAAGTGGACTTTTATACATACTGGATTGCAATCAATGTGTTACAAGACTCAAATCATGGACTTGGGTTGATTCTTTCATACATGCTATTTTTCACATGCTCAATAGACACAGAGGATGAATTTGAGTTGTTCTTTCATACATATGACAGGCCTGGACTTGGGTGGCTTTTGTATTCATATATTCAAATGTCTAATCTTGTCCTCTCAGATTTTTGTTGTTGGGTTCCAACTGGGAGTATGCCGATTCGTGTCCAGGCTGGCATAGTTAAAGTCGGTCCTAACGCTTCTTTGATAGCAATATTTGTGTTGCCTATTACCCCACCCTTAATCCATTCTGTATATTTTGGTTGGATTTTTATTTGACAAAGATAATTGTCAATGTTGTAAACGTAGAGGTCAATAGTAGCACACTCAAATGACAGAAACTGTCAGACAAATAAATTGAAATTATTAGATTGTAAGAAGTCCCTGGCCGGCAGTGCATACGGACGCGGATCACTTGTCCGCTTACCATTGACGAAGTTTTTAGACCATTTTATATGATAATTACTTTACTGGACTGCAAGTTGAATAACATCCATAGATTCGAACGAATAGGTATTTTTGAGAAACAGTTGACGTGGTCATTAACATTGAATTTTAATTCAATTTAATTTCGTTGCATTTATTGCGATGGCTACGTAGGTGCGTTAATGCTGTACAACATAATCAAGATGTACGTCGGTTTAGAGTAGCGAGACGTACCAACATAATCACTGTAAGTGTAATCTAGGAGATGGTCGCCTGGTGTCACGTTTGTTTGATGACATGTAGAACTGTATTAATTTTAAAGCAAAATTAAATACTGATGGCGCAATAAAATCTTAAATCTTTTTTGAATCTTTACAAGGGTAGACGCTTGTATAATGACATAAAACATCAGAAACATGTGTAACAAATAGCAAGATATATATTTTTTAAATTTTATCATGAAATGAAAGGAATAACTAGTATTATTAGGTTATATTAAACTTTAAATATAAGTAAACAATGCCCTCAATGTGCAGACAAATATGCAATTTATAGAATAAAAATTACCACAAAAGGCAGAAAAAGATGAAAATATGATAAAGAAAGAAAAATCCACTTATAGCTTTTGTGTAAAAGAGCACTGCCCTCTCTTAGAAGAGGGTGGATACTATGTAGTCACTTAATGCCAATTAAGCAGAACAACAACAGTAACATTAATTTGAATCAGATTACAATAAACCTTTCGTCCGGACCAACAGCTCAAGAGCCCTACATAATTCTTCCAGAGAAAACAATGGCGAAATTGGTTTGGAGTGCATAAAAAAGTTAACAACGTGGTCCTCTACGAGTATATAGCTAGTAATCACAGTAGAAAAGACATGTTATAGTACACTTTTCGTGCGTTCAAGTTCAATTTACTTTCTTGCACTATCCGTGTTCTTAATCAATACGCTTCAACAACATGTTTATTTGATCAGTTTCCTTAACAGAATATTACCAGCTCATTCGCCTAGCGCAGTGAATTTGACCGTAAAATAATAATTATGATCAACAACACATACACCGTATCTGCGTCTTCAACATTGAAGCTCGAGTAGTCTTTTTCAAAGCTTGTTATCCACAAAGTTCAAACGTCAGTCACCAGGGAATCAAACCTCAACCATCAGCTTCTGTTACCAGTCCTTTAAACACAATTCTTATTTATGCTGTCTTATGTCAACATTATGAAAATAAACTAAAATAAAGAATGAGAAGAAATATTATTTCATTCCAGCGCCCAGATTATAAATGCGTACATTAAAGCCACAATGTGTAATTTGCTCAATAACGACGCCCTAAATTTTTAAATTTCTACTGTTTTCATGATTGTAATGTTATAATAAAAACATCAGCTGAAATCAAATAAATTTATTAGATATCGATGTTTGAGAGCGACAACTCACAATCACCTGCTCCCACAAAGATAGAGCCCATTAATCATGACATAATTCAATAGAAAACAAAAGACATTGTATATGAGTATTAGTATTTGAAGACAAAAGCACGGAGCCAACTTTATGCTCATTTTGCCGGTCATAGTGAGTTACGGCTTTCTGGTTCTGTACCCTCGATATAGTTCTTTATTTTGTGTCTTTTGATCTTAAATAAATAATACTTTTATCTCGCCAATAATTAAGCAGAAAGGAACACACTGATTTACATATAGTGTAATTATGTAGGCATACTCTCCAACAGTAACGCTTAAGGGGGTACTACACCCTTTGATAAATTTGTGACAATTTTTGCACTTTTCTCAAAAACTAATAACACACTGGTAACAAACGTTATGTATATTATAGGGGCAAGGAATCCAATTACTACACTGGAATTTCAGTGACCCAAGACAAGCGGTTCGTTATTTATGATAAGAAATTAGGTACCGCTAGGATGTACCTCATTTCCTATCATATATACTGAACCGCTTGTCGTGAGTCACTGAAATTTCAGCGCAGTAATTGAATTCCTTGCCCCAATAATATACATAACTTTGGTTACCATTGTGTTTTGAGTTTTTGAGAAAAATACAAAAATAGTCACAAATTTATCACAGGGGTGTAGTACCCCTTAACCAGACTCTTTCCCGAACTATTCCTATGTGCCATTGATTAACCTGTTGTGCTTCCACCTGAAGGTATAGTATTATCCCGTTTTGTAAAAGTAGAAATGGTTCTTTTTCAAATCCAAATAATCTGGCGCCCACTTAGAAATATATCAATTCCTATAAGCAATCTTGATATCACTCTGTTGTGTATTTCTAGATGTTTTATGTGTCCCCATATGTATTTTGATGTCTGCAAGAAACTCTTTATGAATATCATCGATTTTAAAAATGCTTAAACAGGCAAGCGGTGTACCATTAATGTTATACAACATAATGTAGTAGTCTAGTATTATGCAGTTTTATGTAAGGGATTTAACATATAGATCATCAATTCATCATGACAGCAAATTGGCACATCTCCATCATTCGTCTTTATGTAGACATTTCTGACGGTCAATAGCACTCTTTTTTTCAGATAGAAATGCTTCCTATGATTATTGGTTTTGTCACATGAACTGACTAAGAAAATTGCCTTTGGCCATGATTAGTGTTAGGAAATACGACGATCAATAGATATTAGTTCAAAGAACTGATTAAGAACATCAACCTGTACATTTTGTATATTAGAAGGAAAAGAAGAAGAAGAAGAAGAAGAAGAAGAAGAAGAAGAAGAAGAAGAAGAAGAAGAAGAAGAAGAAGAAGAAGAAGAAGAAGAAGAAGAAGAAGAAGAAGAAGAAGAAGAAGAAGAAGAAGAAGAAGAAGAAGAAGAAGAAGAAGAAGAAGAAGAAGAAGAAGAAGAAGAAGAAGAAGAAGAAGAAAGAAGATGAAGATGAAGATGAAGAAGTAAAAGAAGTAGAAGAAGAAGATGAAGAACCAAGGAATAAAAGAAGAGGAAGAATAAGAGAAAGAAGAAGAAAATAAAGATATAGAAGAAGAACTTTTAAGTTCTTCTATCTTCTTTTTCTTCTTAAAAGTTTAGTGACATTAATTTAGAAGAAGAAGAAGAAGAAGAAGAAGAAGATGATGATGAGGATGATGATGATGATCAAGGAGACGACGAAGAATAAGAACAAGAAGAACAAGAACAAGAACAAGAAGAAGAACAACAACAAGAAGAACAAGAACAGGAACAAGAAATGTAACTTAGTCACATTGTCTAGATTGTTAACTGAACTGTGTAAGCTTCGTTTGAGAAGATTGTGTTGCTGAAATTGTGTCTCAAAAGCAGCATTATGTTATCCTTAGTACGTGATGATGGTAGATGAGCCTGATCAGATTATAAAAAGACGTGACTATATAAGCTTTTAATAGAACAAGTGCCATCGGATTTGGGTTTTTATTTCAGTCCATGAGGATCAGACGTAGATAAAATATACTCAATACTTGGTCTGTGGCAGTCGGTGACTCGACTATTTACTGGACGTTTTATAACATGTAAAATAACATGTAATGTAGCAACAATTTAAACCCCGGCCCTTCAATAAAATGCAAATTAATTAATGGTACAAAACGAGACAAGAAACGTCTGTTTTGATCAGAAAAAATGCGTTTATTTTCATTTTGCAGCAAATGATACCTAAACATTTGGAAGTAAAGATGCCATTCTGCCCTTACAATACCTTGCATCCCTTACTAGGTACAGATAAAGGCAGCGTTTTACGCTTGTATGTCATAATCTTTATAACTCTTCATCGTTATGCAACACATGTGTAAACCTATAACGTCTATTGCTGGAGGAGTCATTCCCGTAGCCATTTAAGCGCCACGTTATCGATGGCAGTTCTTATCTTGCTGTAACACGTTTGTTTGCCAGGATAACATCGTCAACACTAATCTAAGGATAAACTAAGGATTGCGATTATATTGCAGTTAATATCACAATCTAAAATACTTCTTGCAACTAGGAATAGAAAACCAGAGACATATGTTTAATATTTTGATTTAAAATCCCTTATAAAAAGTTAATATCACGTGAAATTTGATGCAAATTTAAAAATATGTAAAGGTATCAACTTGTAGGTTACATTGATTGTGCTTGCTAGAATCAATTGCCCTGATTTACCTTAAAACCCATTATCAAATGTATCTCATCCTCTATTCCATGATGAGTTCTTTCAACTACACAATATCTTCACCTCGTTCTACAGGTCAGCGCGCCTCCAGGTATGATGCAAACAATATCAGCGAAATCACGATACCAAGGAATGAAAAGGAAACAATCTGCACACGTGTCCGCCAGACAGGTTAATTTTATCATGTTGCAGTCTGCCTTTAAATCAAATTCGTTATTCAAGTCTAGGGAACAGAGATTGTGAACATCAGTTACCATGTCTATGAGATCTCTGACGCTGCAAACAGTATTATAATAGGTATGATACATTGACCTAAACTCTAAATCCTTTGCAAAGATATAAACAAAATCTTCACAAGAACCATCAATTGTCTTTGTTTTGTTACATTTTTCTTGTTTTTTATTCACATGTCTATATCCTCAAGTAGGATAAATAAATCGTATTTGTACCTTCACCCGATTAAAATAGACACAATTTCTATAATTTGAGTGAAAAAAAATAAGAGAACGAATAGAAGGTGAGTATGAATATAGAGAGAAAACAAGAGAAAGGAAACGTAAATAAAGCTTTTACATCATCGAAGATTCTCTCAGCTCGGAAATATTTTAACGTCGGATTTCGTCATGGATATGCGCTAAAACACTTAGTTGATTGCACTCAAATTTCAATAAGGGGCGAACAACAAGTTGAGAGCGTCAGTGCAAAACCTTCGCTCTTGCTGGTTACTACTGACTATATCTGCATATGTGAGTGGACGCGGCGAATCAGCCGTAAACTCGGCAAATTGTATTCTGAGTTAAAGTGTAAAATGTATGTGAAGGTCGTAGTCATAGGTGTATCAATTCGTTGCGACAAGTATCTTATCAAACGCTGTTTAAATCAATCAATAATACTACTGCTGAAGAGGATAATAAGCTTCTACCTATTTCTATAGAATAGTTCTTGTCTTTGTTTGCTTTGGCTAAATCCTGTTCAAGTGGTAGATAACAAAGCATTGTATTTTGTCTAGGTATGTATAATCAACAATGAACAGTGAGAGGATATTTCTGAACCTCTTTGACTTGGGGATGATTTGAAATGACCGCCAATTATGTAGAAAAAGAGACACATGTAGAACCGATAAAAATACAATTTTGTCGAAGGAACAGAGTTCAACAAATCATAACCCCGCTTTTGGATATCGTTTGAAGTCAAATGATATACCATTTTAAAGCTTATGGTATATATTTTCTAAACACGAAATAAAACAAAATTGACAGGGGCCGACTTTACGGCTGATTCGCCGCGTCCAGTCACACATTATTGCTAATTGACTGGTCGTGTTTGTGTCGTGGCTTTGACTAGAACTAAGCCTGTATAGTCAGAACAGTACATAAAGGAACACTTAATGAAACATGGCCTTTATACCTACATTGAGGGTCGATTTCAAAAATCTTTAGCACTATAATGTTTAAAATTGAGGTTTCAGTGACGACAAGTGATGGAGAAATAACCAAGTTATTAAACAAAAACCGGTAGAAGAGATTTGCCAGAATCACTATGTTTTATTACAGGTAGACACTGTGCAAATTATGTATGTTATTACTCGAAATGTCTGAGTTTTAATGGACGTAGGTCATAATTTCATTTTCAAACAGACAAAGTACGATTAAAAACACTCAAGGGATTCTGTTTCTTGAGCGTCCCACCATAGTGCAAATATTGAACAAAGATACTTTGGCTTTGTAGTCTGAGTAAATAACCGACGGGTTTCGTTTTGGCTATGTCTTAAAAACACTCTGATGGCTGTGTTAAATCTTTCAAGGAAAAGAGTCACAACGAGGAAAGCAATTCTGCACAGTACTTTAGCGGAAAACAAATTAATATCATTCCACTTTATAGAGTGCTAAAATGAGTCTACGCGGGCCTTTTAGGTGTTGGTAAAGGTGTGTCCTAACGTAAGTGTGGATTTTTGGATGATGCGGGTATTGGGTTGTATACTATTCGTATGTAATAACGTTTAGTTTGTCCTAGATTTGGAATTGTGCGACCTAAAATAAACACATTTTCCCGCTCATGATTTGCCGGACTTGCGAGGATTCTATCACAGGCAGACATTGAACAAATTTACACATGTTGGCTTTTTAAAAGAATTTAAACAACTATTATGGTTTACCGTAAATGGAACTAGGCCATATGGAAGAACAGGTAAATACTTAAATTTTCCCCTGAATATGGACCCAGTATAAAGAAGAAATAAACACATAAACAAACAAACAAACAAACAAACAAATCATTTATTTTTTAATTATATATTTCTTATTTTTGCTAAATTATACACTCTGTGGCTGATACAATAGGTATAAGGAAAATGAACCCGGGTCGAAGGTCACCCGGAGATCACTTAGGGTGATTAGGTTAAGAGTTTTCAACAGATGGGTTGAAATCTGAAACTTTTTCCTATGGAGGAAAAAGTTGATACAAAAAAAGCAACATACATAAGAGTATTATATAATTTATATTGATTGATTACGATCAACTGTTTATGGTCATGCACAAATCGTCTTGCAGCCACCTGATATTCGTGGCTCTTGCTCCACAGCATCTTTAATTTACTCTCTTGAAGAATTATCCAGTTTTTTTAATATATTTTTGCATCTATCTATCTATCTTTCTGACATTATCTCTTCATTTCTTTTCACTAGTTTTTTTTTCTTGTTTGTATATTTGATTATCTGTCGTTGTTTAATCACTATTGGTCCTATTTACATAATTAACACATTTCTGTGGCGCAAAGGTAATGCAGTTGTTAATTCAGTGCTAATGGCAATATTAACTTTTCAAAGACTATACTCATCAGCCTCAATCCCCAATGGATGTTTATTATGTACTACACCAATTTTCCAATCCATATAAGCTAACAGATTGCTGTGTTATATATTGTTGCCTCTGGACACAAGACATTTGGGTATAATCAACTCCATCAGTCCAGTTCAATGGTTATTAGAGCAAATGGCTTGAAAAAAACCCTGAAAGTTGATGGTCATACAACCTTACAGGTACTATATAATCAAAACCCTTATGGCTATTTTTTGCTTTGAACAATAAGAGAATCAGACAATGGCCAGCCAACTCTCACAAGATAATAAACTCCTGAGAAAGGCATATCTAAAAAAGAACCAGATTTTGTTGCTATTGGTATTATAGTTTATACGTACTAATGAAATATTTTAAAATCAGTGCAGTTTTTGATGGTGTCGAATGTCATTCCTTCAGGCCTTGGTTTAATCAAGTAAGCCGTGCCAAATAAAGATCTTCTTTTATGAATTATTTTTACTTTTAGAAACGAGCTTAACGTTTGTTGAAATCATGGTCGGTCAACATATTTAAACCGTTTATAGAACATATGCAGATAATGCGTTCTGCGTTCTGCAATTATGTTTCAGCTCTCTTTAACCAATTATCTGTAAACTTCACCTAGTCTGGCCACTTTTAAATCTGATCTGTTTCCAAACTAATTGATCTGAAGCTTTTTATTTCTAGTTAAGTTGTATATTTTATTGTAGTCTAAGCTCTAGCGTAAATTGTAATTTTAATATCATTGTAAAGCGCTTTGTTCATACTTATGCTAAGGCGATATATAAATCGCGTTTATCGTCTATCGCTTACTAAAAGTCAAATATGATAATCAAGAATTATAGCTTACCTGCATCATATAGAAAACGAATTTACAGAGAAATCTCCCAAATATCCATTCTGGTACGGCATATAGTGATGCTGTAAATGGTGCACAGCACACTAGGAAAGCTATATCCGTTGCAGCTAGATTAATGATATAATAATTGGTAACCGTTTTCATACTCCCATGTCTACAAATCACATAGATAACTAGCAAATTACCAACCACTCCACAAATTGTTATAAGTCCAAATACCAACGGTACAAGCCATGCACTGATTTGAACCCCTGTCCTACTTAATAGGTCTGTATCTTGTTGATCATATAGTAATTTGTCATCGATTATACCAGTAACGGTTGTATTACTGTAGAGTGGGCTATTGAGAGTGAACTCCTCCGAAGAAGTAGTGTTTCTGTTTAAATATTCCATGTTAATCTCTCATCTGGAGGGTTCAAGGGAAAAACCCTTTCAAATATTGAATGAATCAAGAAACAAAACTTGCAAATATATAGAAGCTTCAAAACGTTAATATTTTCTCAGAGACCATGTAGAATGTGCTTACCAGAAAGTTTCCATGTTTGGGTATTTTACCGCGAAGCACAGTATCAGCTCTTGCGCAGTTTTCATGCTGTAAATATATTCATTCATCATAACAAGAGAGTATAAATACATCACCGTAAAAGCTAATAGTGATAGATGCTTCAATTATGAAATACTATACAGGTGCTATTGTCAGTAATAGTTGTGTGAGGAGATGCTCATTTATAAATATCGGAAGTAGCAACAAGAAATCCTTTTGATCCCTTGAATAGATTATACGATGTTCACGCAATTTCCACCTTCTGAAAATGACACTACACCATCGGCGTTATTCGTTCTGGTATCCACGGCGATAACATTTCCGAATCATGAATTTAGAAATATTTCAGAAGTTTTTAAACTGAACTTAATTCGTATATATTCCACTAAATGATGAGACACAGTTCATCAATAATGCAAAGTAGTGGAACTTTACCAATGATATCCAAACATCTGTCTTGTCCAAGTTTGCTGCCTAACATGTCCGTAACGATGCTCAATTTATTGAACATTTAAGCATCACTTCTACTGCTAAATAAATCCATTTGGTGCCCCACAACTAACGACTCCTACTTCTACATGGCAATGTAAATAATTAAATGGCAGAAGAGATGAGACAGAATCACGCTGAATCGTATAAGCCAATAGTGAGCCGACTCGTTCTGACTTAAATTACTTCATCAAAACGAATTCATTGCATTGGATTGAGTGGGACGTAGCTATAAACATCTATACTTCCACGCAACTAATGCTGAACACATTGAGTGAGCCGTGCTTATAACTCACCAATGCTCGCTGTTGATTGGTTGTCTGCGAGTTAACCACGGTACCCGTCAGTCACTGTTTCGTTCAATGTTTAATATTGCCATCACTTTTATGTTATATATAGAGTCAAATGTATTCTATCGCTTTGATAACATATGAATCTTTGATAAAAACAAAGATAATATTTTCACAGTGTATGAAGAGATCAAGCTTTGTTATTACAATCTTAGGACACATTCACGAAGGTGTTATAGACGTCTTAAGTCAATAATGGCTACAGTGTAACTGTTATTTTAACAAAAAACATTACCACCTTAAAGAAACTCTCCGGCAATCACAACAGGTTGCCTTATATGTTAGAAAAATAATTATCAAACATCACATATTGCCAATGTAAATGACCATAAATATGAATAAAAACAGGCGTCTCTCAACACGCGATATTCACAATTTCCGGGCACTGAAATTGTCTAGTACAATGACGTCTCATTAATACAGTAAAGGCTGACGACAATTGAGCACAAATAACTAAATTTATTACGTCATTGCACTAGAAAATGTCGGCGCGGGAATTTTGAATATCGCGTGTTGAGAGCCGGCTGTTTTTTAATCGTTTTTATGGTCAATTTGAGTTTGTTTTAAATAAAACAATGTGATTCGTGATTGTTAATTATTGTTCTAACATATAAGGCATAATGTTATGACTGCCGGAGACTTCCTTTAATTGATATATATTCTTTTGTTATGAATACACTTGTTAAACAGCAAGGTGGTGTATAATACATTTTGTTGTTGTCTTCGAAATTAATATTCCACAAAATTAGATTTGACCAAAGATATCTGAAGGCATAAGGCGTAAGATATTTTGTTAACTGCCTCTTTGGTTACTAACTATTAAGGAATAAGTGACTGTCTGACTATTATCCGAATTTTAAAACATTTACCCGCTGAAAAAAGCCTTTTTTGTTTTCATTACAAGTCGATGAAACGTCATTAGATTGATTGCGGGGTTTCTGGTGTGTATAAATTATTACCCTTTTTCACTTTTGTAAGGCTTTTATAAACGAAATTGAAATACAAATTTCGTGTAGTTTCTTGATTGATGCAAAATAAATATTATTACCATTGATTATTAAAATGCCCCGGAAAAGGAATGGCTGTATCAATACAGATCCATAAGCAATTTAAGAAGCAGATTTATCAATCCACCGTGACAGCAAGTTGACACATCTGCATCATGTGTCTTGTCTTTAGGTCATTTCTGGCGGTCAACGGCACTCTTGAGAGATGCTTTCTGGTGAAAATGTGTCCTAGTATTGTTGGTTTTGTCACATGAATCGACTAAGAAAACTGCCATTGGCATAATTAATGAATTTGGGAAACGATGGGAAAGGAAACGATTAATCGATATTATTTAACAGAGCTGACTAGGAATCTCAACTTAAAGTTGTACATTTTGTGAGAAGAAGAAGAAGCACGCAGCAGAAGACGAAGAAAAAACGGAGAGAAGAAGAAGAAGAAGAAGAAGAAGAAGAAAAAAAAGAAGAAAAGGAAGGAGAAGAAGAATACCAAGAGGAATAATAACAATATTAATAATAACAAGAAGAATATTAGAAGAGGTAATAAAGAAGAGTACAGAGAAGAAGAAAAATAAGTTTGGTTTAAATGTTGAAGCGTCTATAATCGTACTTGATTAGTTAAGTTAAGTTAAGTTAAGTTAAGTTAAGTTAAGTTAAGTTAAGTTAAGTTAAGTTAAGTTTGTTTGATTGGGGGTGAGTGGCTGTATATTTTACATGTAAAAATGTAAACTCTGTCACATGATCATATTTGCCTGTCATTGTCGTAGCAGAGTAGAATTGTGTTCAACTTAGTTTACACATTTAAGATAATGTGTCTAACAATCAGCAATATTTTCTCTTCAACCCACTTTATTGATATACGCGATGGTGATAAAGGAGTTTAAAGTCTCTGGGTCAATTATAATACACGCGACTTTATAGAACAAGAGGCATCAGAATCGGTCTTTTAACTCAGTCCAAGAGGACTAGGCGCAGATACAAACCTACTCAATAACGGAACTATGGCGGTTGGTGATATCTATAACATATAATGTTGCAAACATAATACAAACATATATAATACACAAAATTAAACACTAATTTGTCCCTTTTAAATAGCTTATATATACATCTTAAGCATTATGCCTCTAAATCGTTTTAATCGACTTGCAAGAAAGAGGCAAGTAAAATTTAGTCAGAAAACTACCCTTACTTATCTTTAACTTGCAATAAAGCAAAAACTGAAGCATGATTAATTTACATGATTGGAAGTACCCTTATTTATCTTTAACTTGCAATAAAGCAAAAACTGAAGCATGATTAATTTACATGATTGGCAGTCAAGTTGTTGTCCGCCACTGCAATATTATGCATCAATGCACTGAGTATTTTAACGTTTTACGTTGTCGGTGTCAGGTTTTACGTTGGCGGTATCAGTTCTTACGATGTTGACATCAGTTCTAACGTTGTCGGCATCACTTCATACGTTGTCGACATCAGATCTTACGTTCTCGGCATCAGTTCTTGCGTTGCCTTTATCTGTTTGTTCTTACGTTACCATAACACGGTTGATTGGCAAGGCAGTAACATTACTTATAATCAACACTGACCACGAGAGTTGTCATGATTGTGATGCTTTGTGTTGTTGAATATCGATAGTTGTCATTTCACTGGCTTATATAAGTATGCCAGTATAGTTTCACTTCATCATACACGATAGGGGAAAGCGACTACAGGTAATGTTTGAATAACATTGCTACCATCTCAACCAAGGGGATTACTTGAAAAACAAAACCACTTTTTACACCTCCCCCTCCCGACGTAATAATTATATCATGTCAATCGCGGTCTTATCTTTAACGTACTATCATGTATATCAACCGCAGCATCATCGATCAATTGCATGGTATACTACATACTATCACCTTACCTAGTATAAACATACCTACCTACCTACCTATCTACCTATCTGTTTCCGTTGGAAAATGTCCAGGGGACTTAAGTTTTTGAAGGGACGGATATGTGCCTGTCAATAGACCCCCTTTTCTGTAGCCATATATCCGTTGACCTATAAAATGCCAGCAAGATAGTCAAAAACAGATACTTTGTCTGGTAGTCCCTGGCAACCCAGTCTGCATGTGGTTAAGTCGCAAACATACACGACAGAAACCGGCTGTGAAGGAGCCTATGTCCACGTAGATAACTTTCTTATACTAAGTAATAAAATCCGTTTTTGAGTATAATAAAGAAAGTCATCCATATGCAAAATGAAGGAAATACATATTAAGCATTATGCCTCTAAATCGTTTTAATCGACTTGCAAGAAAGACTAACGGGCCGAGAGGCAAGTAAAATTTAGACAGAAAACTACCCTTACTTATCTTTAACTTGCAATAAAGCAAAAACTGAAGCATGATTAATTTACATGATTGGAAGTACCCTTATTTATCTTTAACTTGCAATAAAGCAAAAACTGAAGCATGATTAATTTACATGATTGGCAGTCAAGTTGTTGTCCGCCACTGCAATATTATGCATCAATGCACGGAGTATTTTAACGTTTTACGTTGTCGGTGTCAGGTTTTACGTTGGCGGTATCAGTTCTTACGATGTTAACATCAGTTCTAACATGGGCGTCAAAGCCTTGCTTTGAAAAGTTTGTTTGTTGATATAATATTTAAAAAGACATTAGTGGTTTTACAATGTTCATGAAAGCTCCTTCAATGGTTTGATGACCGAGAGCATTAATAGTTTTAAAGACTCGTTGTTCAAAGAAAAAAAATCATCTTGATGTCTTAAATGATTAAACCACAGCATCACCAGATGGAATGACATTTCACGCCATGAGAAAAAGCACTGGATTTAATTTTCACACGGTCATATTTGTGGTATTCGTATAGAAATACATATCTTAAAATAGTCGTGTCTTGTGAAAGTTGATTGACCGTTGTCTGGTTTTAATACCGTTCAATGTAAGTTACCATCTACCAAAAAAACGTTGACAACGTAAAGAAATCAGCAAGTTTAAAAAATCCCACCTCGGCTCACTTTTTGAAACTTGGTCCCATTTTGAACACCAACAGCAAATCAGTGTTTTTATTTGATTTCAACAGAATACAGCGTTTCCAACAAGATTACAAGCCTACTTGTTATTCGTTTAATTCAATCATTAATCATGATTATTATAAAACAAAACACAATAGGATATTGGCTTACCATGCAAGAACAAGATAATAACCTTTCAGGTCGTTCCAGAAAGCTTACAAATTAATATCGCATCTGCACATTAAATATACCTAACACTTCTGGAAATGTTTTAAATTTATAAATATGATAAAGTTTAAATCGGTAACTTTTACAAATGGGACCAAGTTTCAAAAAGTGAGCCGAGGTGGGTTTTTTAAACTTGCTGATTTCTTTACGTTGTCAACGTTTTTTTGGTAGATTTCTTTTCTTTTTATGAATGTAGCCAAGCAGCTCCAAGCTTGGAAAGTCATCAGGTTACGAAGTGCACCATAAAACGAATAAAACGAAAAATGGATGTTTGAAGTTGCTATTCTTGATTCATGACAATAAACAATTAAACAAAACTTTATCAGTCGTTTATTTTTAAAACTTGCTCGTCACGCGGGACTGTAATGTTCAGAGGCGTACACAATGATCAATAAACATTTTGATATACTTTAATTATTCAAGGCTACGTAAATATGTAAAGAAAATGTTAATATGAACAACACACACCCAATGTTGACAATGCCAGAGAGACACACATAGAGTAAATCCGATTTAGGCCTACTTCATGTCGGAACTGGTAAATGCGCATATATTTAAGCCTATACTACGGAAGCGTCTAAATGCCCCAGATAATCGTGTTTTAATGTGTGTGGTTCTTTGTAGCCCTGCGGGGCAATCTACTTGGCTATCCGAATTTCGAGGTTTGTGGTTCTTTGCAGCCCTTCGGGGCAACCTAGTTGAATATTCCTATTAAGCGGCGGTTGTCGGCGATCTTTCGTGGTTTGTGGTTTTCATCAAGCCCTGCACTCTATCGGGAGCTAATTAATAGTTTAAGCTTGTTGAATATCCATATTTCGTGGTTCTTTGTAGCACGGTGGGGCAATCTAGTTGCATATCCAAATTTCGCGGTTTGTGGCTCTTTATAGCCCTGCGGGGCAATCTAGTTGGTATCAACAGTGAGCGGCAGTTGTTGTTGATCTTTCGCGGTTTGTGGTTCTTTATAATTGATAGGCCTGCGGGCAATCTAATTGGATATCCAAATTTCGCGGTTTTGGTGGCTCTTTGTAGCCCATCCGGGCAATATAGTTGAATATCGTGGTTTGTGGTTTTAATTTCCCTCTATCGGGAGCTAATTTATAGTCTAAGCTTGTTGGATATCCGTATTTCGTGGTTTGTGATACTTTATAATCGATAGGCATGCGGGCAATCTAGTCTTTCGCGGTTTGTGGTTCTTTGTAATCTTTCGTGTTTTGTGGTTTTAATTTCCCTCATCAAGTCTTGCTCTCTATCGGGAGCTAATTTGTAGTTTAAGCTTGTTGGATATCCATATTTCGTTGTTTGTGGTTCTTTGAAGCCCTGTGGGGCAATAGTTCCATATCCAAATTTCGCGGTTTGTGGTTCTTTATAGCCCTGCGGGCAATCTACTTGGATATCAATATTGAGCGGCAGTTGTTGGCGATCTTTCGCGGTTTGTGGTCTTAATTTGTTGGATATCCATATTTCGCGGTTTGTGGTTCTTTATAATCAATAGGCCTGCGGGCAATCTGGTTGGATATCCAAATTTCGCGGTTTGTAGTTCTTTGTAGCCCTGCGGGGCAATCTAGTTGGATGCCCCTATTAAGCGGCGGTTGTCGGCGATCTTTCGCGGTTTGTGATTTTAATTCCCCTTATTAAGTCCTGCCCTGTATCGGGAGCTTAATTTATAGTTTAAGCTTGTTGGATATCCATATTTCGTGGAGTGTGATTCTTTGTAGGCCTGCGAGGCAATGTAGTTGGATATCCAAATTTCAAGATTTGTGGTTTTTTATAGCCCTGTGGGGAAATCTAGTTGGATAACAATATTCAGCGGCAGTTGTTGGCGATCTTTCGCGGTTTGTGATTTTAATTTATAATATTTATATCAAATATAATTTCAGTCTGAGCTGTCAACAGAGCCACTGATAAATGTGTTTTAAATGACGAAGATGCCATGCCATGATAGTCAGGCATTGTGATAGCATCTGGATGGTGAAAGTAGGCCCTAGGCCTAGGACTAAATGTGAATAAAAAATCAAACACGTTTGTTTGATGAAAAACAAAATATAATATCACAATAGCAATGGATGTTCGAAATGGTGTTATTCTTGATTTACGACAATAAATTGATTAATAAAACATTTAAAAAAAGTGGTGGGAAGTTTCGAACTTGAGCAAAAATTAATGAACGGATTAAAAGTCCATGGCCTTAACCACTTCGCCACGGAGACGTCCCGTTATTACGCTGTGTGAAAGTGGAGTATTTATTAATATGGATATATGCTGTGGTCCGGAAAGAATAAAAGAATTGTGAAAAACTTGATTTTTTGGCGAATAGGGTCCAGAATTTGTATGTAGGGTATCCAGGAAAATGCCTGGGTATATTTGAAAGTGAATCTGAAAAATTAGTGCGACAGTGACAGCCATGTATGGCTGTAGCAGTGACGAAAGATTGTGGATATCAGTATGATTAGCTATGATTTGCCACTAATTTTGGCTATGAAATACCGCGTGAAATAAAGCAAGAATGTTTGTTTATTATCAAACAATCGGATTGACTGTAAGATTGGTGTAACTTTTTGAAATAAAGAGTTGTTAAAATATGACACTTTGGACAGTAAATACGATTTAGCATGGTTTTAGATATATTTTGTACCCAGCGAAAAATATCATAGAACAATAGCGTTTTGTTCCGTGTAAATATAGTCTCGCGGCGCATCTGTTTATTCTTCTTTATCAGTCGTTTTTTTTAAAACTTGCTGGTCATGCTACCGCTTGACTCTAATGAAGGGTTTGATGATTTAGTATACTACTTGTGTAATCACTGACTTGTGAAATTGACGTTTCTTCAGATCATTCACTAATGACAATCATTTTTTTCTCGACTAAACGAGTTGAATAACACCCAAACATCATTTGCTCGAAGGAACAAATTACAACACATTGTAATTTTGCTGGACCTTTTTAGAGCGTTTCATTTAAAAGGCGGCCCACGAATGTATGCCAACAATTGCTTGCTCCCCCCTCTCGGTTTGCCAAAAGTTGCTTGCCTCCATCACCCCCTTTCGACTCGAAAATTGTCTTGCCCCTCAATTTTACCCTCCCACCATGGCTCATAATTATTGCACAACCCCAAATTGGATCCATTTGGTCTCTAATGTACCTCAATAAAGAGTCGTAAGCCTTGAACAGCACGCCTCTCTGCAAGCGTAGTTTATGGGATGGTCGTTTGGTGGCATATCATAATAATTGCTTAGTATTTATGAATACTACACTGTGAATTTAATCTGAATGTCATGTGTTCCCAGATTGGGTCCGGGATTTAGTTTGTATTATAAAAGCAAACAGGTTGTTTTTTGTGGGTGTTTGGTTTTGTTTGCTATGTGCCCAGTGATTTTCATCACTTCTAGTGTACTTTTGTACTGTTTTCCTGACACTTTTGTGGGCTCTGGAATTGGCAATATTTGGCAATCGAATTTTGCCTGTTTTTGTGCCTGCACTGGTTGTTTGGTTTAGCGTGTCTGTTTATATTGCACCCATTCTTGTGCACGTTTGTATTCCCATTGATTCTTGTTTGTTTTGCAGGTTTAGCACTTCTGTGGGCCTTGGAACTGGTAATTTTTGACTATCGAACTTTGCCTACTTCTTATGCCTACATTTGCTGTTTTGTCCCCCTGCATATTGTCTAGTCTGCATTTTACTTGTTTTCCTACATCAAGTTGATGTACCTTGCTTTTTGTCTTTCCTGTTGTTCTTATTCAAGGTATCCTCTTGTATCATTTATTGATCCTTGATGTGTTTTGTGTCCTCGTCCGTTGTTGGATTCACCATTACCCACTCTTTCTTTGTACATTCTATATTATCCATCCAATGTTCAGGAAAGTCAGAAATTATAAAAATTGTAAAAAGACAATAATCAAACTATTCTGTAGTGTAAATGCAGGTAATACTGGTATAGCCTCAAGTTGGATTGTGATAATATTGCCCTTGATGTCTGGTCACTTTCGATAGATCTCATTCGGCGAGGAATGTCATTGATGGTTAGTCTAGAGCCATCCATTGCACTAAGGGAAGGTTGTGTGGCTCTCAGTATGACATCAAATGACATATACAAGAAGTGACTTTATATCAATGCCACCTATCATCTTCGAAATACTCATTTTCAAATTTTCATTTCAGTTTGAGCGTGTTTTATTGAATACTCGATTGAAATGTGCACAATTATATACTCTATTCTAATATTCTAATTGCACACAGTGTTGAAGATAATAAGCCTCTACTTTTAACAGCTTTTTTACTACGCTGACGCGTTCAAAGATGGGTTAATATTACAGCAAACTTATCACTGTCAAATTTAATTTTGAAATTGCCCATGATATGCATTGTACACGTCTTTTATATTTCCACGTCTTTTATATTAAATATTTTCTCAGCGAACTCATTTCATAATTTGAAATAACACTTCAATGGAGCATCTTATTGTGATAATAAATAGTTATGGCAATCTTTATGAACTGTCTTCTACCGTACGTATTATTAAAGTATTATTTCATGGAAACATAATAAGACAAATGCCTGGCGGTACATGTGTCTTACAATAATGAATTTGTGTAAAGGAGCACTGCCCTCTCTTGGAAGAGCGTGAATACTGTGTTGTCGCTTAATGCCAAGAAGAAGCAGTACTGCAGCATTAATATTGTTTGAAATTGCGATGTTCGAATGGGCATGGAATTGTAAAGTGATAACAACTCAAGTGTTAAAAGCCGGGGTTTATTCCACTCAAAACCCGAATCATCCAAAATCATCGCCCCACTACTCGGAGTGCACACATGAACAAGACAACCATTGTGATTTAGTTGGGGTGGACTTGAATGGGAGTGTTAAGGTAATACACTATTTTAAAGTGTTGCGATTTGGTATTTCACAACATCTTGGGAATGGTAGTGAGCTTTGGCAAAAATTGCATTGCTCATTTCCTTGCGAGCGTGTAGAAGAATTCAAATATCACAGAAATACTTTTGTAGGTCCTGTGGTTCTTGAGTTATGTTGTAAAGAGGGCTGAAACAACAACACTTTTGTAAAATGTACATAACTCATTAACAACAATAAATTAAGCAAGTTTTCAAAGTATATGATTTGTAGAATGAACTTTTGCAAAACATCAAAGTTTTATTTTTTATTATTATATTGATTTAGTCAATAAAAATCGATTTTTTTTACAGCTTCGACCAACAATACCGTATCTACCCTTAATATGTATTGCCTAGCTTATGATAAATGGGTGTGATTTCTGAATACTGATGAGAACCATATTACTATAAACCGTCCTATATATGTAACACGTGAAACCCGTGTACGCGATCGCCGAGCGCGGCTAGCGACAATGGCGAAATCGGCTTTGCACCGAAACAAAAGTTGATAACGTGGCCGTCTATATTGATATAGCTACACTGATCATAATAGAAAAGACAGGTTAAAAGTAATATGAGTCCGTATGCGGTGATCCTGACACCATAATTGTGTTTTTGTATGTTCCTTTTCAATCTACTTTCATGTCATTCTCCTTGTACTCCCAGTGTCCCTGCACGGCAGAACAATCATCCCTCAACTGTGGTAGAGGACTCAAAAACATCCTGTCACACGCCTGGGACAGAACCATCACAACTCTACCTCGCCAAATGACGTCACAGGGTGACGTCATCGGGACTCAAGGTGTTTAACATCACAACCCAGATGAAGGTTACTGTTACTGACCGCAACGTTGGTTGCTTCAAGGTATAGTGGATTAATCTGGTTGTTTATTCTCTCATCGTATGATTCCCAGATGATTCAGGGTATTCACAATTTAACAACACATAGGCCTACACACTATCTCGGTCTTCAACATTGAAGCCTCGAGTAGTCTTGCTTCAAACTAGCTTTCCACTAAGTTCAAACATCAGTCATCAGGGAATCATATACCAACCATCGGGCATCAGCTTTAAACTGTCACGTCAATCTTATGAAAATATATTAAAATAATTCAATTGTATTTGTCAGTTTTAAAGGCAATATAAATCCTAGGTAAAAATCTTGTTTTGTGCATATCTGGCTGGAAATTATTTTGACAATCTACACTATCCAAATAAGGTAATATCAATATGAGACAAAAATCCGTGCTGGCTGAACAATCCGTGAACATATCTGCAATCAACACACATTTTTGATCCTTCACGGAAAATATCTCCAATGCATTCTATATATCGTGCATACCTGCGTTTTTGGGTTTGATTTTTTTGATATGTAAGATGGTACGACCACTTGTATGTGTAAATATTTTGATACAGGCCAAACCTCAACCTTAGAAACAGATCAGATATTGTAACTATTCTATGTTCATTAAGGACACTCAATCACAAAACACAGAAAAAGGTCTCCGGACACAAATTAATATTATAGAAACACATTTTGTGTCATAATTTGAAAGAAATAGTTTAGTAGATTCATGGAAATATTCGTTTTGTTGTCAAAGATATTAAAAAGTCGACTATGTGAACAGGTTCTGAACAAACATTTTATTGAGTCTAAATAAACTACTAGCGTGTGTTGTTTGTGCCAGGCCTGGGGCATTTTAGCCGGAGATTTAATTATTAATCATAATTTTAACATTTTGTTCACAAAATACTGGAATAAAAACAGAATTTACGAAAGTGAAAATTGTATTGATGCCAGTTTATAATATCTCATAATAAACAAGTTTAATTGCCAATTATCAATTCTGTGGAAATATTATTATGGCGTTATCAATTTTGTAACACTTTTTCGAATCCCACTAAATTTCCCTCTCACTAATATCTCGAGCATTACTTACACTATTTTTTAAACAAGAGCGTTTTCATACTGCAGCTAACAAAATCTTACACACGTTCGTATTACTTCAAATTATGACCACTTTACGGGTTTTTTTTTGTGCGATGGTAAGTTCTTTTTATTGTGCCGGTATAGCTTCATTTCATCATATATGTTAGGTGAACACACCTGTAGTCAAGGCTTAAACAATATCTGTAAAATCTTGACCGCGGGGAGTGCATGAAAAACAAAAACGCTTTGCACACCTTTTACCCCAGACAGGATAATATCATGTCGTCGCGGTCTTTACATCAACTCACTATCATATTTATCACTTTATCAGCTATATTTATCAACCAAATTAATTCAACCACAGCATCTCTGACAGTTGCCAGGTTTAACACACGATATTACGAGGAGAGTCACAAGTACAAAGCTGGTGTAAATTGACTTTCTAGAGTGTTCCAAATAAATGAAAGCAGCAGTTGTGTTTGTTGTGATTTTCTCCACTAGCTATATCAAATTTCACTTATTCATATATAACTCATCATTTCTGGCAGATACATACTACGCACATGTTTTCCTATCTAATTCTGAATCTTGGCGGAGTAGTTTCCTGGCGCACTGTCTGTGTTTTCCATGAGGCTAATGCATTCCTGAGAGTGCATAGTCCTCATACATGATGAATACATGCAGAACAGTGTCTTTGGAAATATATATACCGCCAGCTTTAAGGCACCAAAGTAAAACGTCCAGTTTCTACATATCGTCCAGTATCATACGACGACTAAATACTCCAAGTGGCACCCCAATATAAGTGCCCCGCAGGGCATGAAAGCAAGAGTAACCTTAAGAGTGACATGCTGTATCTGTTAGGTAACGGGCTGTGATTTTATTATGGACAGCCCATCACCCATTCTTATACTTAGATACAGCCCGTGACCCATTTCATACTTTTAAAGGTTTTTAATTCTTTACCCCCATTAAATTGCCTCATTCTTCATGCCATGTTCTCTATCGGGATCTAATTTCTTTTGGAGCAACGTTGTTTCTGCGTCACTATCTTGAATAATATTGTCTGTGAGCATTGAAATATTGCCTTTGAGCAATAATTTTCAATATTGTAACATACCAATATTCTGCTGTAAAACATAATATCCATCACAGCACGGCATTTACCGTGCCATACGATCCGTATGGATACAATGTGTTACGTGTATATAGGTGTGGATCGGGTGATGACCAAATATCACAATATGCACACACTTATAGCAAAGCGTATTATGCACTTATCCATGGCATTGTTAACTGGTGGGATTCAGTTATGCAGTCATTTTTGTAACTTCTCGAAAAGCTTCAGGAAAAAAATTAAATAAAAAACTCTGGACGTTGTCATAGAGCAAACGGTTATGAAAATGTCTCTTCTTGTCCTCTCAGATTTTTGTTGTTGGGTTCCAACTGGGATTATGTTGATTCGTGTCCAGGCTGGCGTAGTTAAAGTCAGTCCTACCGCTTATGAAATTGAAAGAATACTAGACTGTAAGAAGTCCCCGGCCGGCGGTACATACTGCCTTAGGCATGCGCGTATTTTGAGAGGGGCTTTGTGGGCGCGAGCATACCGGGGTAAAAGCATGGGGCGGCAAAAAAAGAAGGGCCTGCGGAAGATAAAGGAGCGGCAAGAAGAAGAATTCAAGAAAAAAGGACGGGACTGATGGGGCCACTTGAAGAGCTAAAAAGGGCAAGTGATTGAAAACTAATGAAAGTATACCTTTTTGACCTTCGACAGGGCAACAGCTCGAAGCGGTGGGGGGGGAGGGAGGGTAATGAAGAGGGGAGAAGTAATACCTGTAAAATGTTACTTTTTGCTCCTAACCCTTGATGACATGTAGAACTGTTTTAATTTTAAAGCAAAGTTGAATACTGATGGCGATATTTATCTTAAATCTTTTTTGAATCTTTACAAAAGGTAGACGCTTGTATAATGACATAAAAAATCAGAAAAATCAGAAAGGAAATTTTCTAACAAAATTATCATGAAATGAAAGGAATAACTCGTATTATTAGGATATTAGGATACAAAAAGATGAAAAATATAATAAAGAGAGTAAAATCCAAGTTAACATAGCTAATAAATGTTAGCATGTTAGCTATTCGCATTGTCCAGGACTAGAATTGAAAATTATAAATGTTTTGTTAGAAAAAAATAAATAAATGATCACAACAAACAGCCGCGGTGTCGTGTCGTAATAATTGCTTCAGAAATGAATACTACATTATGCATTTAATCTTATTATTATGGCCTCCGGATTAGATCCAGGGTTTGGTTTGAATTACAACAGCAAACATTTGGACATGTATTCTGCATTATCCAATACTCGAGAATGTTAGAAATACTTCAATGCAAAAACTCAATTATCAAACTATCGTTAAAGAGTCGTAAAATTGCCTTTTTACATTGGTAATCTTACCTAGGCAAATCATGTGTATTCCCAAAATTCGCTACTGGTTGCTATGCAAGGCATTCTGATTCTTTTGTTTTGTATATGGCATGAAATTCCTCTATCACGGATTCATGGGTGGTTAATTTTGAACCCATCAAAATTGTATTTGACGCCCTTGAATAAAGTATTTATGGGCATGGAAGTAGAGAGATTTTGACATTGACCGCGATTCATGCCCATGAGTTACCCATGAACATGCCCTGAACATGTCAAGGCTCAGACTAAAGGCATGACAACAAAAAAAGGGCATGATTATTCATGTGTGAGCATGAACAACCCATCAAAATTCCCAAATTCACGAAAATTCATGCCCGTTGCTAGCAAAAATAGGGCATGTTCTTGGCATGTTCATGGCAAGATCTTGGCATGTTCATGGGCATGCCTAAATCTTTGCCTGGGATATATCTAAATTTGGAACAAATCTATTTGAAACGTGTTTTATTGAATTTGCCCAAATCGATACTTGAAATACACAAAGGTTAAAGTCGAAGAGAATGTGCCTCTATTTCGAACGAGTTTGTTATTTCCTATGGTGACCCGTTCAAAGCTGGATTAAAACTTATCACTGTCAAATTTAATTCATAAATTGCCTATGATATGCATAGTTCACGTCTTTTATTATATTTCCACGTCTTTTATATTAAATATTTTCTCTGCAAGCCCATTTCACGTTTTTTCAATAATATTACAATGGGTTGTGAATGATACTAAATGATTGTTACAATGTTTATGAACTGCCGTACCTAAGGCATTATTTCATGGAAATATAAATAAGGCAATTGCTGGCGGAACTGATGTCTTACAATAATAAATTTGTGTAAAAGAGCACTGTCCTCTCTAAGAAGAGGGTGGATACTATGTAGTCACTTTATGCCAATTAAGCAGAACAACAACAGTAACATTAATTTGAATCAGATTACAATATACCTTTCGTCCGGACCAACAGCTGAAGAATCCTACATAATTCGTCCAGAGATAACAATAGCGAAATTGCCGGCTTTGCACTGCATAAAAAGTTAATAACGTGGTCCGCTATATAGCTAGTAATCACAGTAGAAAAGACATGTTATAGTACACTTTTTGTGCGTTCAAGTTCATTTTACTTTCTTGCACTATCCGTGTTCTTAATCAATACGCTTCAACAACATGTTTATTTGATCAGTTTCCTTAACAGAATATTACCAACTCCTTCGCCTAGCGCAGTGAAGTTGGCCGTAAAATAATATGATTAACAACACATACACCGTATCTGCGTCTTCAACATTGAAGCTCGAGTAGTCTTTTTTCAAGCTTGTTTTCCACAACGTTCAAACGTCAGTCACCAGGGAATCAAACCTCAACCATCAGCTTCTGTTACCATTTCTTTAAACACAATCCTTATGTTGTCTACTGTCAGCATAAAGAATTCCAGAGCCCAGATTATAAATGCGACGACCTCATTTTTTTTTCTTCAAATTTCTACTGTTTTCATGATTGTAATGTAGTACTAAAATACCATCGGCTGAAATCAAATACATTAGTCAAATATCGAGGGTTGAGAGCCAGAAAACCTCAACTCACAATCACCTGCTCTCACAAAATGAGCATAAAGTCGCCAGGGCACTAGCCCATTAATCATGACATAATTAAATAGATACCTCTATTTCACCAATAACTAAGCAAAAAGGAACACACTGATTTACAATAGCAATAGTGTAATCATGTACTTTCCAACAGTAACGCTTAACCAGACTCTTTCCCGAACGATTCCCATGTGCCATTGACCTGTTAGTTTGCTTCCACCTGAGGGTATAGAACTATCCCGTTTTGTTAAAGTAGAAAGGTTCTTTTTCAAATTCAAATAATCTGGTACTCACCCAGAAATATTTCAATTCCTATAAGCAATCTTGATATCATTCTGTTGTGTATTTCTAGATGTTTTATGTGTCCCCATATGTATTTTGATGTCTGCAAGAAAATCTTTATGAATATCATCGATTTAAAAATGCTTAAACAGGCAAGCGATGTACCCCTAATGTTATACAACATAATGTAGTAGTCTATCATGCAGTTTTATGTAAGGGATTTAACATACAGATCATCAATTCAGCATGACAGCAAATTGGCACATTTTCATCATTCGTCTTTATGTAGACATCTCTGACGGTCAATAGCACTCTTGAGAGATTTTTTCAGATATAAATGCTTCCTAAGATTATTAGTTTTGTCACATGAACTGACTAAGAAAATTGCCTTTGGCTAATGATTAGTGTTAGAAAATACGACGATCAATAGATATTAGTTCAAAGAACTGATTAAGAACATCAACCTGTACATTGTGTATATTAGAAGGAAAAGAAGTAGAGAATGCAGAAGAAGAAGGAGGAGAATAAGAAGAAGATGAAGGTGGAGGAGAAGAAGAAGAAGCAGAAGAAAAAGAAGACGAAGAAGAAGAAGAAGAAGAAGAAGAAGAAGAAGAAGGAGAGAGGAAAAAGACGAAGACGACGAAGAAGAAGACGAAGGAGAAGAAATGAAAGATCGAGAAGGAGAAAAGAAGAAGAAGAAGAAGAAGAGGAAGAAAAGAGGAAGAAAAGAAGAACACGAAGAAGTTATAGAAGAAAAATGATAAATTTAGTGATATTAATATAGAAGATGAAGAAGAAGAAGAAGCAGCAGCAGAATAATAATAATAATAATAAGATGATGATGATGATGAAGGAGGAGGAGAAGAAGAAGATCAACAACAAGAACAAGAGCAAGAACAAGAAATGTAACTTAGTCTAGCTTGTTAACTGAACTCTATAAGCTTCGTTTGCTCGTCTGAGAAGATTGTGTTGCTGAAATTGTGTCTCAAAAGCAGCATTATGTTCTCCTTAGTACGTGATGATGGTAGATGAGCCTGATCAGATTATTAAAAGACGTGACTATAAGCTTTTAAAAGAACAAGTGGCATCGGATTTGGGGTTTTATTTCAGTCCATGATGATCGGACGTAGATAAAATATACTCGATACTTGGTCTGTGGCAGTCGGTGACTCGACTATCTGCTGGACGTTTTATTACATGTAAAATAACATGTAATGTAGCAACAATTTAAACCCCGGCCCTTCAATAAAATGCAAATTAATTAATAGTACACTACAAAACGAGACAAGAAACGTCTGTTTTAATCAGAAAAACTGCATTTATTTTCATTTTGCAGCAAAGCAAAACTGCACCTATGTTTGATACGTAAACCTGTGAAAGTAAAGATGCCATTTCCCCTTACGATACCTTGCATCAATTACTAGGGCATGGATAAAGGGAGCGTTTCACTCTTATAAGTCATAAACTTTATAACTCTTCATCGTTATGCAACACATGTGTATACCTATAACGTCTACTGCTGGAGGAGCCATCATTCCCGTGGCCATTTAAACGCCACGTTATCGATGTCAATTCTTATCTTGCTGTAACACGTTTGTATGCCAGGATAACATCGTCAACACTAATCACAAGGATTGCGATTATATAGCAGTTAATATCACAATATAATACTTATTGCAAGGAGGAATAGAAAACCAGAGACATATGTTTAATATTTTGATTTAAAATCCCTAATAATAAGTTAATATCACGTGAAATTTTGAGCAAATTTAAAAGTATGTAAAGATATCAACTTGTAGGTTACATTGATTGTGCTTTCTAGAATCAATTGACCTGATTTACCTTTAAACCCATTATCAACTGTATCTCATCCTCTCTTCCATGATGAGTTCTTTCAACTACACTATATCTTCACCTCATTCTACAGGTCAGCGCGCCTCCAGGTATGATGCAAACAATATCAGTGTAATCACGATACCGAGGAATGAAAAGGAAACAAGGCACACATGTCCGCCAGGTTAATTTTACCTTGTCGGAGTCTACCTTTAAATCAAATTCGTTATTCAAGTCTAGGGAGCAGATATTGTGAACATCAACTATCATGTCTATGAGATCTCTGACGCTGCAAAACACTATAGGTAAGATACATTGACCTAACTCTAAATCCTTTGCAAAGATCTAAACAAAATAACTTTATGTTGTTTGTTTGTTTGTTTTATTTCTTCTTTAACCTGGGACACTCAATCAGTTGAAAACACAATTAATCATCTGTTCTTCCTTCAAGAACCATCATTTGTCTTTAATACATTTTATATGTTTTTTATTCACACGTCTATATCCTTAAGCAGGATAAATTAATCGTTTTTGTACCATCATCCGATTAAAATAGACAAAATTTCTATAATTCGACTGAAAAAATAAGAGAATGAAGGTGAGTATGAAAATAGAGAGAAAACACATAGAGAAGAAAACGTAAATAAAGCTTTTACATTATCGAAGAAGTCTCTCAGCCCGGAAATATTTTTACGTCGGATTTCATAATGGATATGCACTAAAACACTTTGTTGATTGCACTCAAATTTCAATGAGTTTATTAAGGGGCGAAAAATTTGAGCGCGTCAGTGCAAAACCTTCGCTCTTGCTGGTTACTACTGACTATATCTATTATTGCTACATGACTGGTCGTGTTTGTGTCGTGGCTTTGACTAGAACTAAACCTGTACAATATATAAGTGAACATTTAATGAAACATGGCCTTATACCCAAATTGAGGGTCGATTTCAAAATCAAGGCCACCATAATGACCGCAAGGATGTATCTTTTAATTAACATATTATTATAGGTAAATTGTTGACATTAATTTTTCAACAAAAACAAATTTGACTATTAGCCTTCCTTTTGAAAACCTTCTTTAGCAGTATTCAAAAATATAACCAATGTGTAAATTTGAGGTTTCAGTGACGACAGGTGATGGAGAAATAACCAAGTTATGAAGCAAAAACCGATATAAGAGATTTGCCAGAATCGCTAGGTTTTTATTACAGGGAGACACTGTGCAAATTATGTATGGTGTTACTCGAAATGTCTAGTTTTAATGGACGTAGGTCATAATTTCATGGCTAGGAAAACATTTTCAAACAGACAAAGTAAGATTAAAAACACTCAAAGGATTCTGTTCCATGAGCGGCTCACCATTGGACAAATATTGAACAAAGATACTTTGGCTTTGTAGTCTGAGCAAATATGCGGCGGATTTAGTTTGGGCTATGTGTTAAAAACACTCTTATGGCTGTGCTAAATCTTTCAAGGAAAAGAGTCACGACGGGGACAGCAATTCTGAACAGTACTTGAGCGGAAAACCAATAAAGATCATTCCGCTTTATAGAGTGTTAAAATGAGACTATGCGGGCCTTGTAGGTGTTGGTAAAGGTGTGTCGTAACGTAAGTGTAGATTATTGGAAGATGCAAGTTTAGTTTGTCCTAGATTTGGAATTGTGTGACCTAAAATAAACACATCTTCCACAAGATTTACGGACTTGCGAGGATTCTATCACAGCCAGACATTGAACAAATTTACACAGTGTTCGCTTTTTAATGAATTTAAACAATTATTATGGTTTACCGTAAATGGAAACATCGATTTTGTAAAGCTTATTTCTTTTATATGTATATAGTAAGATGCAATGTTGTTTGCGCAATTTAAGTCTCCACTAGTGTTTCGTGATTACATTTGGATGCTATATAACTATCAAAACTCTCTATTTAATTATTTTTTTTTAAAATTATTTATTTCTTATTTTCTGAAGAGCAATTTTGCTAAAGTTTAAACTCTGTGGCTGAGATAATAGGTAAGGAAAATGAGCTACAGGGTCAAAGGTCACCCGGGGTCACATAAGGTGATTAGGTCAAGAGTTTTTAACAGATGGGCTGAAATCTGAAACTTTATCATATGGATGCCAAAGTTGATTAAAATAAAGCAACATACTACATAAGAGTATTATATCATTTTTATTGGTTACGATCAATTATTTGTGGTAAGCAGAACTCATCTTGCAGCCACCTGGTATTCGTGGCCCTTGAACCATGGCATCTTTTATTTATTCTATTGACGAATTATCCCGTTTCTTTTTTTTATATTTTTGTAGCCTATCTATCTATCACTCTTTGTGACTTTACCTCTTCATTTCTCTCAAGTAGATTTTTCTTCTTTGTATATTGACTTTCTGTTGTTGTTTTTACACTTACTTATTTCCTTGTTCCTTTGTTTTTATTACTCTATTTTTCATATTCTGAAACAAAGCAGGAACAACTACTTTATGCAAGACCCCCCTAGTTAGAAAGAACAGAATTTAGTCATATTTAGATTACGCATCCAATACCTGTCACAATATTCCCTATTGATCCTATTTGCATAATTAACACATTTCTGTGGCGCAAAAGTGATCTATTGTTAATTCAGTGCTAATGACCACATCAACTCTTCAAAGATTATACTCATCAGCCTCAATCCCCAATGGATGTTTATTATGCACTACACCAATTTTCCAATCCATATAATCTAACAGACTGCTATGTTATATACATGTATTGTTGCCTGGACACAACACGGTTGGGTATATTCAACTCATTCCATCCAGTTCACTGGTTATTAGAGCAAAAACCTGGTAAACTTTACAAGTTGATGGTTATACAACCTTACAGGTTCTATATAATTAAAACCCTCATGGCTATCTTCGCTTTGAACAATTTGAGAACCAGACAATGTCCAGTCAACGCTCACAAGATAATACACGCCTGAGAAAGATATATCTTAAAAACGAACCAGATTGTGTTGCTATTGGTATTATAGTTTGCAACTCTACGTACACATGAAATGTATTTGAATAAGTTCTATTTTGATGGTGTCGAATGTCATTCCTTCGGGTGATGCCTTGGTTTAATCAAATAAGCCGTGTCAAATAACGATCTTCTTTTATGAATTATTTTTACTTTTAGAAACGTGCTTAATGTTGTTGAAATCATGATCGAGGCAACATATTTTTAAATATGTTTAAAAACCGTTTGTAGAATACGGATAACAATGAAACTCACAAAGGAATATGTGTTGCTTAAACCTGATTGTAATAGGAAAACACATACAAATACGCAATCAAAGGCCAGTTCTATTAATGCATGACTTTGGCATCCGTTAATTAGGGAAATGTAATTAAATTAATACATTGAAATTACACTCACATCAACACACTACACCATCTCACTTGTTATTTCTCGAATTGATTACTGCAACTCTTTGCTATGTGGAATAACTGTAGAAACATTTTAAGGGCTGGGGTATGAACGTTTGGACAGTATTTATTTTGGGACATTAGAGCACATCAGACATATCGAATTGCATTCTGAATACGAAGAATGTCATTCTGATATCAAATAATTTTGATTTTTTGAAATTCGCAATTTAATACACATTTTATGGCAAATCATTAAAAATTGATATTTTTGATATTTATCAGTACTTGAAGTAAACTTTATAAATCTGATGATTTATACTTTAAGTGTATGTAGGTGGGATGAAAAGCCGACGATCAATTGAAAATTTGGACCTTTCGTATAGAAGATATGGATTTTTTTTCCCAAAACACCCAAAAAAATTAGGTCTTTTTGGGAAAAAAATCCATATCTTCAATATGAAAGGTAAAATTTTCAATTGACCGTCGGCTTTTCCTCCCTGCTACATACACTTTAAGAATATATCATTAGATTTATATAATTTACTTCGAGGACTGTTATATATCAAAAATTTGAAAATATCAATTTTTTATAATTTGTCATAAAATTTGTATTATATTATGATTTTCAAAAAATGAAAATTATTTGATATCAGAAAGACATGCTTCGTATTCAGAATGCAATTCGATAGGTCTGAGGTGCTCTCATGTCCCACAAAAAATACTGCCGAAAAGCAATAAATGCTCATTTTAGATCCCTTAAAAAGCTACAAAATATAAAACAGAGCTAGAGTTGTGTTAAAGGCAAAACAAGTACAACACACCACGCTTAAAGAGCTTCACCGACTACCAGTAAATGAGCGAATTACCTACAAACTACTTAAATTCGCTTGTAAAAACAGACATAAAACAACACCACTGTGCGTGCAAAATATCTTAAAAACTCTCACATTTTCTGATGCTATATGCCTATTGCCTATGATCACATGCTGATGGCAATCTACTTGCGTGTAGTACATACATACAGATACGAATTTTTTATCCACCAAAGCGGCATTATAAATCATTACATGAATAAATTACAAACAACATGAAAATGAACAGGAATAATTTCAAATTTCCGTTATCGTAGAAAAATGAGGTCAAAATGGCCAAAACAGTCCATACATACATACAAAAAAGAGCTTTTAAAGTGCTATTGCAAAAAGATCAAAGCGCTAAGTTATACACTGCAAAAAACAAGAGAATGAACAAAAGCAAACAGTCAAAAAGCATAATAATGAGCCTTAAGAGATTTTTTAAATGTTGCCACCGAGGTTTCCTCCCTGATGTTACGCGGGAGGCAGTTCCACAACGCTGAAAATAAGAACCGATGTCGTCATCATGACGGAACAAAATGCGTAGTAATTATGCTTAACTGTATGAATTGTAAAATAAGTTCTAAAGTTTGTGTGACTTAAAGCCCTGAGGGTGGTCTTAACAATGGAAATAAATCTCACTTAATATGCTATGCTTGTAGACGTGTTTGTACTTTAGTAACAAACGTTGTGTGGGAGGTGCGTATGGTATGTGGGGGTGAGTGTGTATTGTAGTGTTAATGTATTCATTTTATTCTATTGCCACGTTAGAATATATAAGAATCAGATGCCGAAGTCATGCACTAATATATAACTGGCCTTTTGATTGTTTGATTGTAGTTACCTTTAACAAGATTATGTTTAAGCAACACAGATTTCTTTGTCTGTTTAAATGTTAGTCGCATTTTACAAACATTTCAACATGTTTTCAACAACGTGAAGCTCATTTCTAAAATACAGTAAAAATAATTAATGTGGAAAGATCGTTACTAAGTATGTCTAACTTGATTACACCAAGGCATCACTAGATGGGTGACATTCCACACCATTCAAAATAGCACCTACTTTAAAATATTACATAAGTTTGTATAGTTGCAAACTACAATACCAAAAACCTCAATATTTAGGGTTTTTTATCTTGTAAGAGTTGACCGACCCTTGTCTGGTTTTCTATTATAAAACATTCAAGGTAAAGATAATCATGAGAGTTTTGTTTACATAGTACCTCTAAGGCTGTATAACCATCAACATGTAACATTGACCAGGTTTTTAAGCCATTCCCTCTAATAACCATTGAACTGGATTGAATGAGTTGAATACACCCAACCGTCTTGTGTCCAGAGGCAACACTTCTTGTTTAATGGCTTAATGGATTGACAAACTGTCGCGTTGCATAATAAACATTCGTTGGGGATTGAGGCTGATGATATAGTTTTTGAAGATTTTTGTGGCCATTAGCACTGAATTAACAAGTGTTATTACATTTTTGATGCCATAAAGATCTGTAAATGCTGTAAATAAGACCAATGGGGAATTACGTGACAAATATATTGGAACCGACGCAATCTATTCTAAATATGACTAAATTGTGTCATTTGTTACTATGAGGATTTTCTATGACACATCCATTACAGCTATTTTTCCCCATTACGAAATCCATCGCATATTTTGTTAGACTATAAAGCCCAAGTATCTCTGTTCAATATTTGTCCAACGATGAGCCACTTTTAAAATAACATCTTTTGAGTGCAGTAGTGAGTGTTATTGATTTATACTCTTAATTTATCTGTTAAAAACTGTATTCGTAGCCATGAAATTCTGAACGATCGCCCACGTCCATTAAAACTACGTACGTTGACTATAATAACACGTTTTACTAGTAATTTCGCAAGTTATAACATCCAGGTAGTAAAGACTTCAATTGCGATATAAATACATCAGATTATAATTATACCGAAACAAAAACAAGATTTTAAAATTTCATTGTATCTATTCATGGTAAGACAGTCAAATTGAAGAATGTATAAATTTGCAAAGTGTTCGGCTAATATCGTGGAAGATGTTTATTTTAGGTTGCACAATTCCAATTCTAGGACAAACCAAACTTGATCCCATGCACTTCAAAACTATGCCATACACTCTACGAACTGCATCTTACAAAATACCAAAAATTGTGTCCCCCAAAAGTGTAATTTTTGGCACATATCTGTGTTATTCGTAAGGAACTTGGATTTGATTAACGACACACCTTTAAAACCTTTATTACTTGTATTACTATAAATCAATGCATTATGATTCACTAAAATCTTTGGTGACTTATGCATCCATTATCTGACTGAAAAGGTTCATTAGGTCAAGATATTTAAATCAAACTATAGAGCTTTTAAGCAAAAATAAGAATGTTTATTTATTGTGAACACACCATTTCACTAGCTTAGCAATACAAGTCGTGGACGCGAGGTGACGTGTCATGACACTTTTGGGCAGGTTATCAATTTTAAGGGTTTACATATTTTAAATACGGAGATATTTTTCTCAACAACACCGTTTTCTCCAATGAAATCGGACATTCCTAAGCGAAGATATTGAGTTCGTAAGGTATGGTATTATACAAATACAACATGTTTTGAGGGGAAGTAGTCAAAACTACTGGTCCCGAGGTATTGGATGACTTGACTACTTCCCGGCGCGTCAGCTTTGACTACTTTCCCGAAATGAAACATGTTGTATTTGTTTTACTATACCTCATATAAATATTTTCACGGTAAAATCGTAAACAAAAGTCAAACAACACCAGTCAACGTGTCGGCCGGCATGGTAAATAAGTTTAATATTTTGCTTACATGATTTTATTGCAGGATTTCTGTTCAATCAATATTTACATTTTGACCTATATTATTAAAAATTTCCTTTTAACTTTCCATAAATATCATTTTGTTTCATAAAACGTCAAATTCGCGTGATATTATCCATCGGTAATCTCGGTAAAATATCTGCAGCAGACGCCATTTTCACGATAAACGCATCTGCAGAATCGCCGTTGTGTAGCATAATGCTACGTCTGAAGGAACGGTGATGCGCGGGGTCGAGACACCGTGTGGTAGTAGGGGTGCCTGAAGTTTTTACTACTTTGCACAGGCGCGTGGAAGTAGTCAAAATACCGTACTCGGACGCTGGCGTTATTAACCAATAAGATGTATGGATTACCTGATAAATATTTATGAGGTATATTAATATAAAATTGGTATATCGGTCTTTAAAAATATTATTGACAATGTTGGAATTACCTTGAAAGTTAATACAAGATGCTAGTTATATTCCGGTCTGAAACCATCAGACAATAATTACTTTAAACATTAATAGCATTTCAAATTTGCAACACACCCAAATTGTGAAAGAAATCACCCGCGAGCAAATGTGTTGCTATTTTTCCATTAATTACGACCCTGGCCAAAAGTGTCTGCTTTCGATATACCACGTCACATAATACAGTCAGCCCAATAAATAAATCATTGCCTTATAGCCAAAGTGTGGGTTGCTTTGGAGAATCAAGGTAAGTATGTTTTCTTTAATTTGAATAAAATAAACCCGATAGAAGGTACAAATACAAGAAATAGTTGTACACATGTGACGTCCCCGTTCAACGTGTTCAATCATTGTGTATCGCGGGGCTTGTTAAGGGGTGGGGTATGAACGTTTGGACAGTATTTATTGTGGGACATTAGAGCACATCAGACATATCAAATTGCATTCTGAATACGAAGAATATCCTTCTGATATCAAATAATTTTGATTTTTTTTGTAATACACATTTTATGGCAAATGATTAAAAATTGATATTTTTGAGATTTAACAGTATTCGAAGTAAACGTTATAAATCTGATGATTTATACTTAAAGTGTATGTAGGTGGGATGAAAAGCCGACGATCAATGGAAAATTTTGACCTTTCGTATTGAAGATATGGATTTTTTTTTTTTTTTCTAAAACACCAAAAAATTAGGTCTTTTTCTGAAAAAAATCCATATCTTCAATATGAAAGGTCAAAATTTTCAATTGATCGTCGGCTTTTCCTCCCAGGTACATACACTTTGAGAATATGTCATTAGATTTATAAAATTTACTTCGAGGACTGTTATATATCAAAAATGTGAAAAATATCAAATTTTAATAATTTGTCATTAAATTTGTATTATATTGTGAATTTCAAAAAATGAAAATTATTTGATATCAGAAAGACATTCTTCGTATTCAGAATGCAATTCGATATGTCTGATGTGTTCTCATGTCCCACAAAAAATACTGTCTAAACGTTCAAAACGCTCATTCCAGATCCCTTAAGGTAAACTAAACCCGATAGAAGGTACAAATTCAAACGTAACACTACTAATGCTGGTTTCATACTTTCCTGCCGGTTGTCGCTTTGCGGCTCTAAAGATGATTTTACTTCACTGCGCAGTCGCACCAGAAACGCTAGCGGTGACCAGCGGCAAGCCGATATATCAATCAATCCACCGTTTTGCCGCGGCGGCAGTACCGCTGGGAGTTGAAATCAAATCAACTCGGAGCGGTGCCGCAGTGACGTATCAGAACAAAATACGACTTTGGAGTTGTGCTGAGCGGCAAGAGTGGCTTTCAGAGTCATACCGCGACATGATGAAGCGTCACGCCGCTCAATGGCTAGCGGCAGAAAGTATGAAACCAGCATTAATAGTTGTGCACGTGTGACAATAACCTCGTTCAACGAGTTCAATCATTGTGTATCGCGGGGCTTGTTACTGTAAACTTTAACCATGCGAACGGAAAATAAAATCTCGTGGCATACAACTTTTGACTTTGTACCTTAATTATATCGGTTTTAGTTTCATAACATGGTTATCCCTATATCATTTGCCGTCACTGATATCTCAAGTTAAGGAAAACATCCATGTTGTCATTATGGTCACCTTGATTTTTGAAATCGACATTCAGTTTGGCTGTAAGGATATGTTTCAATAACTGCTCCCTTATATATTGTGCTGACTGTACAAGCTTAGTCCTAGTCAGAGCTAGACACAATTATTATCATTCTCCCCGTGGCGACTCCTTAACAAACTTAATGAATGCAGCCAGCAGAGTGTTTTTAGCACATATCCATTACGAAATACGATGTAAATATATTTCCGTGCTGAGCGTCTTCTCTTTCTTTCCTGTTTTCTCTCGTTTTTCCTTAATCACATTCTTCGGCAGAGGGCAACGGGACACGATGTCCTCTGCAATTAAGTCAAGTATGTCAAGATAATGCAAATCACCATGCATCAAAATCATTGTGCTCAATGTTCAGGCATTGATGATGTCATTGTCCTAGCAATCACACGTCGTATAGGACTGTACTGTAAGAAAAAGAACTGTCAACTTTAGTAGTTCAAACTGCTTAAGATGTACAACAACATCCAAAAGTTTGGTTAAAAAGACAAAACAGCAGACGATTCGGGAGCCTAAAATCATCACTTTTGCTACAGATAAAAACAACAAATAGCACTAGCAGTAACAATCACTGTAAATGACACAATAAATACAACAAAGATGTCAAACATGGAATGAAAATAAACTAGCATAATAATTAAAACATACAATTGAAAAAAAATTAGATGAGAAAAACATAAAATCATGTGCAAATTATAAAAGACCATTTAGGTCAAATGTGAGAAACATCTCTATGGTCAGCCATTCCAGTCAAAAGATCAAGAAACATGAAAGTATAAAGGAAGGTAAACTTTTTAAAAGCCAAAACCCTAACAAATTTGTAAATCCTAACAGAATTAATTTTTGCTACATTACATGTTATAAAAGGACCACTTAATCGTGTCACCGACCGCCACAAATCCACTATTTAGTAGATTTTATCTATACCTACCCTCATGGACTGAAATAAAACGCCAATTTCGTATGCCAGTAGTTAGTCGTGTCACCGACCGTCACACATCCAGTAGTGAGTAGATTTTATCTACATTTGATCCTCAATGAATGAAATCAAAGAAAAAAACAGATGCCTCTTGTTCTATCAAAAGCTTATCTTCTTTATCTTATCGTAACGATTTTAAATGGGCTGCGGAGTTCATGCAGTACGGTTAACATTCTAGACAACGTGACTAAGTTAAAGTTCTTCTTTTTTTGATCATTTGCCATATAATGTGTATTACATTGCGAATATCAAAAAATCTAAATAATTTGATATCAGAAGGACATTCTTTGTATTTAGAATGCAATTCGATATGCCTGATGTGATCTAATGTCCCACAATAAATACTGTCCAAACGTTCATACCCCATCCTTTAAATGTGTCGACAGTTCCAATTTATTTTATTATTTTTTTTATTAAGTGACAAAGTCGTTGGTACAGATGTGACTGTAAATCCTACATGTGTTTAAAATGTGCAATATATTGTACATTTTTGGGACATCACCTTGTTCAATTTCGGAAGATACAGTTCATTGTATTGCATATTGGTTATGTGTAATCAAATTTAGTTTGTACTAAAATTGTAACTGTGGGAGGTAAAATATACAAACTGAAAATTTTTTTGGAATTAAAGGAAGCATTGTAATTATAACATCCATGTGCAAACTAGATGGATCTCTTATGTTGCATTATATTGTAAATCACTAGAATCTTTTTGATTGTCTGCACGACAAATAATATTTGCATTTGTTGTACCATCTGAGCTCAACTATTTAAGGAAAGCAAATCTTACTTTAATACGTCGTAAGGTAATACAAACCGTTGATGTATCATAACATAATCAAAGTAACTCGATATTTTTGTTGAGCATTAGAATGCAGCCTCACACTATAGGTTAACTATGTTAACTACCTTTTTTGGATTAATAGTGTCGGTATACAATTAAATGTCAAAATTACGGTGCTATTCTACTTTTCAACAATAATTCATACTGGCAGGCTACACCAATAAGTGTATTAGTGCAGATTGATATTTTTCGGGATACTTTTCCACAGGGAGGAAGCACATGGCAAATACTATTGCGGCGGGCGCCATTTTGGAAGGTCACGTGAAGTGTCAAATGATTTTTTGACTTCAAATACTCACTGTATTTCATATCTTATGCTTGTCGTATATTTCCTTTGTATTATCGATAGTTAGTCTTAATTTCGACATTACTATATCAACAAGACATTCCCTTATCAAAATAAAAGACTTTCTTGCAGAAACAAATTACTGTGGCCTGATGGGATCATAGTAGTTGACCCACTTCCGCCCGGTCTAACCTTGCTTGGGGGCGCTTTTTACTATCTTCAACAGGTTCGATTCGCTAAACTTACGACACCTTTATGTGGTGACCTCAATCACATGGGCTGAGTAAGAGTTGATGTGAATTATTCATAACCGATCGATACCTTGCCTCACTTTGTTGAGAGCAAGCCAACAAAACTTGCCATAGTTTTGCGTGGCTAAACAAAAGCCGTGAATTTAGTGTCACCCCCCTGGATCGGTTTACCCAATGATCGTAAGTGAGGGTATTCCGTGAAACTTTAAGTAACGGTTGCCTTGCCAGAGGTCTATACTTTGAATTTGTTTCTATAGCTCACCTGTAATGGGTTTGAGCACTCTAAATTCCAAAGTTAGTCACTTGTAAAGTATACTTGTTATAATACGCCCCCACTATTTTTAGTGGTTGAGCACTCTCGACTACTTTTGGAGTAGAGACTGTTCTGGTTGGCGTTGTTTGTCATTTTTTCGACACCACAGAATGTATATTCTTGTATATACATTCCTGTAAATTTGAACTCATGACAAATTATCCGTCTGATGATCGGTTTACCCAATGATCGTAAGTGAGGGTATTCCGTGAAACTTTAAGTAACGGTTGCCTTGCCAGAGGTCTATACTTTGAATTTGTTTCTATAGCTCACCTGTAATGGGTTAGAGCACTCTAAATTCCAAAGTTAGTCACTTGTAAAGTATACTTGTTATACCTGTTAACTTTGTAATGAATTCTTCTGTTTAGCATATTAGTTAGAGATTTTGATTTATTTGATAAGATTTTGTATCCGTACTAAAATGTCAGGTATCTATTTAAAAATGTAAATTCATAGCACAGTCGATTGTCTGAGTGAATAATGTAAACCGTGAATTGATTGCAAAAGGTCTCGTGAAATCTCACTGCAGCAGTCTACATGACATAAACGATCTTAGCTTTCCACTAAAATTCTCTTCAGAATTAATATTCTCCTTACGGTGACTCCTTGAAAATTCATTGAAATATGGGTGCAGCCATTAGAGTGTTTTTAACACATATTCATTACGATATCCAACGTAAAAAGTCTTCATCTTTGATTTTTTTCTTGCATTTCCTTCTCTCTCTCTCTCTCTCTCTCTCTGCCTTTTGCATACTGGCCTTCTTTCCATCCTCTTTTTTTCAGTCGATCCCGGGAAACATACACCACTTATCATTTGTGACCCACGAATCCTATTGAGGATATAGACAGACTTAAAATAGACTTAAAAAATGATTCTTTTGTAGACGATAATGTCATATTGTTTGGATCTTTAGAAAGGAAGTAAAGGTAGAGCAATGTATACCTGTATAGTATTTTGCAATGCCAAGAATTGCTCCTAGCCGTGACAGCTGTTGTGCGTTAACTCCGTTCACTAGACTTAAAAAAACGAATTGGATTTAAACACAGACCTCGGCATGATTCTAAACTCCCTATTCACGCGTTCGCCCCTCAAAAGGTTCATATTTATATTCAAGTCATTGTAAATCTTACCAAACCACAGAGGAAAATATTAAATGTTAAGATGCATTCAAATTAGCCCAGTCGGGAAGTGTTATTCTCCAGTGTATTTGTGTTTGGTAGGGCCAGTTTGAGCACAGTGGTTTGAGCCACAGCGCAGTGTTTGTTTAACCATTGTTAAGGTTTGACACTATTTTAAAGTGTTGCGGTTTGGTAGTTCACAGCATCTTGCGAATGGTAGTCAGCTTTAGCAAAAATCGCATTGCTCATTTCATAGCGAGTGTGTAATCAGAAGTTTTGTTATTTCTAGTTAAGATCTAGTGTAAGTTGTACTTTTAAGATCATTGTAAAGCGCTTTGTTCATACTTATGCTAAGGTGCTATTATAAATCACGTTTATCGGTTACTAAAAGTCAAATATGATAATCAGGAAATGTAGCTTACCTGCATCATATAGAAAACGAATTTACATAGAAATCTCCCAAATATCCATTCTGGTACGGCATAGAGAGATGCTGTAAACGGTGCACAGCAAACAAGGAAAGCTATATCCGTTGCAGCTAGATTAATGATATAATAATTGGTAACCGTTTTCATACTCCCATGTCTACAAATCACATAGATAACTAGCAAATTACCAACCACTCCACAAACTGTTATAAGTCCAAATACCAACGGTACAAGCCATGCACTGATTTGAACCCCTATTCTATCCAATGGTCCTGTCTCTTGTTCATACAGTAACTGTTCATCAATTATACCAGTAACGGTTGCATTACTGTAGAGTGGGCTATTTGAAGTAAATGCCTCCAAGGACGTAGTACTTCTGTTTAAATATTCCATGTTAATCTCTCACATGGAGGCTTCAAGGGAAACCCCTTTTCAAATAACGAATGAATCAAAAACCAACACATAAAAATAGAAGCTTCAAAACGTTCATATTTCCTCAGAGACCATGTAGATTGTGCTTACCAGAAAGTTTCAATGTTTGGGTATTTTACCGCGAAGCACAGTATCAGCTCTTACGCAGTTTTCATGCGGTAAACATATTCATTCATCGAAACAATCGAGTATAAAACGATACATGCCCGTAAAAGCTAACAACGATATTATGGTTTTTATTATGAAATACTACACAGCGGTTATTGCCATTAATAGTTGTGAAGAGATGACCATTTATAAATATAGGAAGTACCAACAAAAATCATTTGATCCGTTGAATAGATTATAATACGATGTTCACGCAATTTCCACCTTCTGAAAATGACACTACACCATCGGCGGTTGTATGAACATTATTTGTTCTGGTATCCACGGCGATAACATTTCCGAATCATGAACATAGAAACATTTCAGAAGCTTTTAAACTGAACTTAATTCGTATAGATTCCACTAAATAATGAGATACAGTACATCAATTGCAAAGTAGTTACACGTTACCAACGATACCAAACATCTGTCTTGTCCAAGTTTGCTGCCTAATAATGTCCTTTACGATGCTCAATTTATTGAACATTTAAGCGTCACTGCTAGTGTTAAATAAATCCATTTGATGCCCCACAACTAACGACTCCTACTTCTACATGGCAATGTAAATAATTAAATGGCCGAAGAGATGAGACAGAATCACGCTGAATCGTATAAGCCAATAGTGAGCCGATTCTGTCTGACTTAAATTACTTCATCAAAACGAATTCGTTGCACTAGATTGAGTGGGACGTAGCTATAAACATCTAGTATACTTCCACGCAACTAATGCTGAACACATTGAATGAGCCGTGCTTATAACTCACCAATGCTCGCTGTTGATTGGTTGTCTGCGAGATAACCACGGTACCCGTCAGTTACTGTTTCGTTCAATGCTTAATATTGCCATCAATGTTATGTTATATAGAGTCAAATGTATTGAATCGCTATAGATAAGATATGAATCTTTGATATTTTGATAAAACAAAAACAATATTTTCACAGTGTATGAAGAGATAAAGCTTTGTTTTTACAATCTTAGGACATATTCACGAAGGTGTTATGGACGTCTTAAAAGTCAATAATGGCTACAGTGTAACTGTTATTTTAACAATAAACATTACCACCTTAAAGAAAGTCTCCGGCAATCACAACACGTTGCCTTACATGTTAGAAAAATAATTATCAAACACGAATCACGTGATTTTATTTTAAACAAACTCATATGGCGAATATTAAGGGATCTAGAATGAGCGATTTGAGCGTTTTGGGGAAAAATCCATATCTTCAATACGAAAGGTCAAAAATTTCAATTGATCGTCGGCTTTTTATTCCACCTACATACAATTTAAGTACATATTATCAGATTTATAAAGTTTACTTCAAATGCTGTTAAATATCAAAAATATCAATTTTTTATCATTTGCCATAAAATGTGTATTACATTGCGAATTTCCAAAAATCAAAATTATTTGATATCAGAAGGACATTCTTCGTATTCAGAATGCAATTCGATATGTCTGATGTGCTCTAATGTCCCACACTAAAGGTTCATACCCCACCCCTTAATGGCCATAAATACGAATAAAAACAGTCGTATCTCAACATGCGATATTCCCAATTTCCGCGCACTGAAATTGTCTAGTGCAATATGACACCCAGTAATACAATGAAAGCTGACGACAATTGAGCACAAATAACTATTACGTCATTGCACTAGACAATTTCGGCGCGGGAGTTATGAATATCGTGTGTTGAAAGTCAGCTATTTCTAATCGTTTTTATGGTCAATATGAGTTTGTTTTAAATAAAACAATGTGATCCGTACTTGATTATAAGGCATAATGTTGTGATTGCCGGAGATCTCCCTCAATGTCAGTTGATATAATTGTGTTAAACAAGCACAGTCTGCCGCCTGGACAACCAATTCTTTAGAAATGCTTAGTCGCGCTAAAAGTCGATCGATACATGTAAAAATCAGCACAATTCAGAGATACACCTTTTTGCTATGAAATTAATTTTCTCGGTCAAATATAAAGCAATATTTTTTTTTTCTTCAGTAATGTCAGTTAAAAACTTGGTGCTTGGATATACATTTTTTAAAATCCTGGTGTTAAAATTAAGCATCAAATTGTGTCTTTTAGTGTGATATTTTTGATTTTTATAGGCCTTGAATTCGCCTGCGAGCTTTTTACGGAATTCATGTTTTAGCGTCTCAAACTAACATAGTTTGCTAAAGAAAGATATTTCCCACCTTTTTTGTTTTACCCTATTTCCATTGATGCTCCGAAAATGTCAAACTAAGTAAAAGTAGGCAATGGTGAGTACTTTTATCTCGAGAGCAACCAGCAGAAATAGTCGATATTTCCTTTGTTGTTATCCAGGTCAATTTTCCATTGAAAGCAAATTGCCCGACCAGCGATTAAATCCCCAATTGGGTGTTCTGGTTAAACATGATCAGTAGGAGCGCTATAGGTCTGGGAATTTCTTTGCTATATTGACGTTCTGGCAACACTATAGCCATGCCGGTATTCCTATTAAACCCAGGGATATCGATCCACAATGCTAGTACTAGCCTTTAGATTTCACGTGTTGATTTAGAATTTTTTCAGCCGACAGTGAAACATGGTGAAATCAAAACGGAAATTCTGACAAAACTATGATATATAGCTCACGGTGATGTGCTTTAGAAAGTTGGGGAAAATCCTTCATTAGCGAACTATATTACTTTGAAAAGCTAAAAGGTTGATCAAGAAAAAGCTCGCGGGCCGAGCTGAAGCCTATAAAATCGAATATCTTACACTAAATGACTGAATTTCAGGCCTAAGTTTAACACCAGGATTTAAAAAAAAAAATCAGTATCAAGCATTATAGTTTTTCCAGCCATTTACTAAAAAAATGAAAATTATTGCTTTTCATTTGGCTGAAAAAAAAATTTTACACTGAAAAGGTGTAACTCAAAATTTTGCTCATTTCAACACCAATTTCGATCGTTTGTATTGCCTCATTAAATGACTGAGTGAGCCTTGCAGAACAAAAGAATCGGTTGTGCAGGTAGCTGACTGAGCAAGGTCGTGTATAATTAGAGCGCTTTGAGCCCTCTAAGATCTGGAGAAAGGCGCTTTATAAATCCAAAATTAATTTATTTATTTATAATAAATTTTGTTGTCTTCTAAATTAATATTCCCACAATATTAGATTTTACCAAAGATGTCTGATGGCAGTCATAAGGCGTAAGATAATTTGTTAACTACCTCTTTGGTTACTACTATTAAGCAATAAGTGACTGTCTGACTATTATCCGAATTCTAAAACATTTACCGCTGAAAAAACCTTTTTTGTTTTCATTACAAGTCGATGAAACGCCATTAGATTGATCGCGTGGTTTCTGGTGTGTATAAATTATTCCTTTTTTCACTTTTATAAGGCTTTTATAAACGAAATTGATATACAAATTTCATGTAGTTTATTGATTGATGCAAAATAAATATTATTACTATTGATTATTAAAATGCCCCGGAAAAGGAATAGCTGTATCAATACAGATTCATAAGCATTTTAAGAAGCATATTTATCAATCTAGCGTGACAGCAAGTTGACACATCTGCATCATGTGTCTTGTCTTTAGGTAATTTCTGGCGGTCAACGGCACTCTTGAGAGATTCTTTCTGGTAAAAATGTTTCCTAGTAGTGTTAGTTTTGTCACATGAATCGACTAAGAAAACTGCCTTTGGCATAATGAATAAATTTGGGAAATGAAATGATCAAACGACTTTATCTAAAAGAACTGACTAGGAATCTTAACTTTAAGTTGTACAGGGTGTACCAGAATGATTTCGGCAGAGATAGATTTGTCATAAAAGTAGAGCAGGTTCGTCCTTAGTGTCACAGCATGTATTTATGTCCACAGTATATTAGCAAACCCACAACTACGTAACGGAGAAGATCAAAATTTACTGCAGAGGATCTTTGAGGAAGTTATACCCTCTGTAACAATGACATTTTTGTGGTCAAAATCACATAAAAAGTATGTTTTTCACTTTATCCTATATCAAGAATTATAACAACTACATCTGTGCCAAATTTGGTGTATTTTCTATAAAAGAATGTAGGATTTCGCCAATATATCGGCTGGACGATGGTGATGAAAGATGATGCCTTTGCGCTGTAAATTACACACATGCAGTTTTCATCCATTTTCAGTTTTACCAATGTCACGTCAGAACGAATCAAGCTATTTATATGAAAGTCACAGAATTAGTAGGAGACATGTGTCTCATTGTATTGCACTTATTAAAATTAGACACACTGTTGACTATATATTTTTAATATTTTTTCAAACACGGTATAAATCATTCTGGGACACCCTGTACATTTTGTGTGATACAAGATAAAACCTAAGTCGCGATTAGTCTTGATAAAATGTGATGAAAAAAGAGCACACGAAGAACACAACAGAAGACTGGATTGCTTAAAGGATTACTCCGGCAATCACAACATTATACCTTACTAGATTTCGCGGTTCTCGGGTTGGGTGGTTCTCATTATAGGCCTATCTCTAATTACCGAACACCCGTTACCCATATACCCGTCCTGACCTTTTAAACTACTATGATATAGGCCTGCGCCTGCGATCAATTACCTGGTTCTGGTCCGATGAGATGCACCTTACCTGTAAATTAGTCACACGCACACTGTAATGCTTTCCGATACCCGCACTGCGCCCGTCGGTACTCCGCGTACGCGCTCTGCGAGCACGCGATAGCTCCGCGAGCACGCGATAGCGCGCGGACAGACGGACAAACTCTCTATAATTAGTATTAAGATATGATATCAATTACCAAGCACGAATCACGTGGGTTTATTTGAAAAAAAAAAAATCATATTGACCGTCCAAACGAATTGAAGTATTGTTGGTCGAAGCAGCCAAAAAAAATCCATTTTCATTTTCTTAATCAATAGGCCTATATTATTGAAAAATAACGCATTGATGTTTTGCAATAGTTCATTCTAAATATCATATACTTTGAAAACTTGCTTGATTTATTGTTGTTAATGAGTTATGTACGTTTTACAAAACTTATTCGGAATTATTGTTATGGCTTTTATATTATCACCATAATATTGTTACACACCACGTTCTTACGTTGTCGGTATCAGGTTTGAGTTGTCGGCACCAGTCCTTACGTTGTCGGAATCAGTCCTTATGTTGTCGGTATCCGCTCTTACGCACGGTTGTTTGATGGTGTCATTTATTAGTTTTCCAAACAAAACATCATGTATAACCACATTTTAGGCTTAAACAGCTAAAAGTGATATCGTGCTAATGTATACAGATGTTTTTGTGCCGTTCTCAACTTTAATTTCCCCTCTTTTACAAAATTATTCACTTTTATAGCATTTTTAAAGCTTTTTCGGATATAAAATGTATCTATTAATGACAAAATTGGTGGCGCTATTTAGTTATAGGAAATTACCCTTTCAAGCTTTTAATACAAATAATTCCTTTTATTGTTTGATAAAATATGTTTATAAAATTTCCTTGTTGCTTGTTTCACCTATTCCGGCTGTTTTAATGGCGGTATTAATCACCTAACCCTTGCAAATAAAGAAATATGATTTAGGATAAATAGCGCCATCTATAGTTTGCATTTAGTTAATAATGGAGCCAATTCTATATACATCAAACAGCCGTGTACGTTGTCGGCATCAGTCCCTACGTTGTAGGTGTCAGTTCTATTAAGACTTAAAAGTGTTCGGTATCAGTTCTTACGTTTTCGGTATCAGTTTTTACGTTGCCTGTATCTGTTTGTTCTTACGTTACCATATCACAGTTGATTGGCAAGGCAGTAACATTACATATAATCAACACTGACCACGAGAGTTGTGATGCTTTGTTTTTCGTGCTATCGATAGTTGTCATTTCACAGGCTTATATTAGTATGACAGTATAGTTTCACTTCATCATACATGATAGGGGAAAGCGACTGCAGGTAATGTTTGAATAACATTGCTACCATCTCAACCGCGGGGATTACTTGAAAAACAAAAATACTTTTTTATACCTTTTCCCCCCAGACGTAATAATTATATCATGTCAATCGCGGTCTCTACTTCAACCTACTATCATGTTTATCAACCGCAGCATCGACGATAAATTGCAGGGTATACTACATAATATCACCTTACCTAGTATAAACCTACCTACCTACCTATCTACCTATCTGTTTCCGTTGGAAAATTTCCAGGGGACTTAAGTTTTTGAAGGGACGGATATGTGCCTGTCAATAGACCCCCTTTTCTGTAGCCATATATCTGTTGGCCTATAAAATGCCAGTCAGCTGAATCCACTCGTGTAGTGGTGAAACGTCACTAAAATGTGAGTAGTCAACATCATTTTTCACTGGATTTGTTCAAAAAGAACCATGTTAAGAGTTGAATCCAACATTCCAAATGAACTTGTTCAAACAAATGTTGGATATACTTTAAGCTTGTGCCATACGTTTAGGGACTGTGCGCATGCAGAACGTTGATTATTCCTGACGAAGGTGTTGCATGACTACCAGCTTTGGCGTTTGCTGGAGGGCAGCCTTCTTGCCATAACCCTTGATTTGTTATAGAGGTTGGATACTTTCTATACATTCAAAGTTATATTGTAGATTTCACACATTTCAATTCAACTTTGACATATGTTTGACAGTACGTCAAATAATGCTTGGCCTATGTTTTTGTTTTAATCACGAATGTATTGATGAATTTGTAAAATATAATGTTCCCTATTAATTTTAATTCCTTTCTTTACGCTTTTTAAGAGTATACCGTATCAGTCTGTATATTCTTTACTTAAAATGTCCTTTTTAAACAACAATATTATTAGCTGATCGGGTCTAGTGACTTGGGATCAATACCCAGGTCACGTGATCCGATTCGCGCTACCACGTCTAGTATGCCTACCAGCAATCCATCAGAGTGCTGAAGAAGTGAGCTTGGATAAGTCACGAAAATTACACGTAAGTGTGAAATCAATTTGCTTGTGTGAATCGGTTAAAATTTACACCAATATTATGTCTACGCCACAGCAGTTAAACCTGCACGCCCGTCTCGAAAGAGAACATGGCCGGATGGCAACAAAACTAACGAGACGTTTGGAATTTCTTGAGAGAAAATCGGCGAGGTTCCGTAATCATCTACACTTTACACTCCATTGTAAACATCAAGGAACCCCGAACAGTCTAAAATTGAAATCTTCTGTCAAAGGAATTACGGCGGAAAGGATTTTGGAACGAGCTCAACATCAATTAGTGAGTGAACGCATTAGGCAGATTTATGCTACCTTGAACTCGGTAAAACAACCAATTTCGGACACCGATGAACAGCTGTTCGATGCTTTATCGATCGATGTGTATACAGAAGTGAAGAACTGGGTTGCGCATGCGTACACCGCAGAGTTCGACAAATGCAGGTCACGTCAAGTATAAAACAAGTTCAACCGCGTGTCTTCGAAGGATAAAAATGTTCAAAACAACAACAAACAACGGTCCATCGTCGGTGTTACGGAGCAGGACAGTAAGAATGTGACAGATAGATGGGTTGTGAACAAGTGTGACAAAGTTTTGACCAGTGCTGAGTCGTCAGTTCTGAAAAAGGGACTGAATTTCGCTGTTAGTCCGACGCAGATCCCGGTTGTCGAATTCATCACCGGTATCGAGACTGCCACGAAAGCTATTGGACACAATACGGATGAAGCTGCTCGCCTCAGGTTGGATTGTATTGACATTTTAGATCACGCGAAAGTACCTGAAAGTAACATCACGAAGGAGGAGAGATCCGCGCTACGGGACCTGAAATCGGATAGGAATATAACCATCCTTCCTGCCGATAAAGGCAGATCTACGGTTGTGCTCAATACTGCTACGTATAAAGAAAAAGCAAGTGAACTTTTAAGCGATGGGAACACTTATGAGAACATAAAAAAGGAACCCACTACTAAATATAAGACTCAATTAGTGGATCAACTGAAAGCTCTTAAAGAAGAGGAGGCTATTGACTTTAAATGTTACAAACAGCTGTATCCCACTACTGCAGTGGTGCCCAAGTTCTACGGCCTCCCGAAGGTGCATAAGCCAGCCTGCCCTCTGAGACCGATCGTTGCAAGTAGAGGGTCTATCACCTACAACACTGCCAAATACATAGCCAACATCTTGTCTCCGCTTGTCGGCAAGTCCAGTACTCATTTAAAGAACAGTGAAGAACTTGTTAACAAACTGTCTCAGTTCAAACTTAGTCCTAGCGAATGTCTTGTGTCATACGACGTAACAGCCTTATTCACCAGTGTGCCAGTGGAAGAAAGGTTGGTTATCGTGAAAGATCTGCTCACAGCTGATGACACTTTGGATTCCAGGACTGACCTCAACCCACAACAAGTCACTGACTTACTTAGCACTTGCCTCAAGACCACGTATTTTATCTACGACGGCAAGTACTACATTCAACGGGAGGGAGCCGCGATGGGTTCACCGGTGAGTCCCATAATCGCCAACCTATTTATGGAGAACTTTGAGGAGAATGCCATCACCTCCTTTCACACCCCACCAATCCAGATCTCAACAAAGACTTGGGTCGGCACCCCCCCCCGCGCCTAAAAGAAGCTGATCGGGTCTAGTGACTTGGGATCAATACCCAGGTCACGTGATCCGATTCGCGCTACCACGTCTAGTACCAGCAATCCGTCAGAGTGCTGAAGAAGTCACGAAAATTACACGTAAGTGTGAAATCAATTTGCTTGTGTGAATCGGTTAAAATTTACACCAATATTAAATATTATTAGCTCTTTTTTTTAATCCATTAACTATATGTTCGAATATTATTAAATACCAATTGTTAAATACTGTAATAGGGGTGTTGGCCAGTTCACAAAGTGTTCAAGCGATTCACGAGCGATTGTATGAATGTGTTTCAATATCCAATTTGGTGCACTTAAACCTACAATCAAGTGCAAATTTGCTGGGACACTTTCATAGTTCAATGACCCTCCCCGCACCCCTTATTCAATGTTGTATACCAAACGCCTCATTTTTTAAATGGCCTATATTTTTGCTCCAACATTGGTTGGTGGGGAGGAGGATTCGAAATAGGTTGAAAACTATACAAATAAAATATCACATGGTGAACTTCATATGACCGGTTTTATTGAACAGAGGGCGCGAAATATGAACAAGTGTCCCAGGGAAATTTGCACTTGATTGTATTGAAAAAAAAAAAAAATAATCTATTACTTTCAGTAAAATTACCATAACTCGCAAACGCGTTGCTCGATTGACATGATTTTTTCACTAATTTTAAACAAATAACATTGCGCATTGTTTTGGTTACTTTAATTGTCACTTTTTGTCAAACTAAATATTTTTAGGTATCAAAACGCTGTAAAATATGCATTATTTAAGGCATATTTGACACATGATTGCTATTATAAGCGCATTATCTCAAAATTCACTTTTAAAACAATTTAAAACTAATCAAAATTAAATCATATTGGAAATGTAGAGTACAATCGGTTAAAAATACCTACTGAAATAACAAAAAATCATAAAACAAAACAATTGTTTGAAAGAAAGAAAGAAAGAAAGAAAGAAAGAAAGAAAGAAAGAAAGAAAGAAAGAAAGAAAAAAAGAAAAAAAAAAAGAAAAAAGAGAAAGAAAGAAAGAAAGAAAGACAAAACGAATAAAACAGAAAGAAAAATAGCATTACATGGATTCGAACTCGCGATCTCGGGGCGAGAAGCAAGGCCAGTAACTATATGCCACCGGGAGACTGATGACAATTGCACTCGATTTCAACGTATTTAATCCTATCATTGCAATGCTACTGTATTGTGTTATTGAGCTTCGATCTAATGAATTCATTCATTAAAACTCATGTTTTGGTCGTATTCAGCATTTATCTAACGTATATTTTGAATATACACGGTCACATTATACATACCTTCCTAACTTTGATATGTTTATTGGTAATTATTCCTCCATTTAAGCCAAATGAGCACGGTCTACCATAATGTTAAATAAATATATATTAACTTTTAAGTTATATTATTCTGGTAGACCGTTATTGCGTCATTAATTCTTGTTATCCTTGTTATAAATAAATTCGCATGAATAAGAACAGCTCAACCATGGTGTAGAGGTTTGCTTACTGCCTTGTGATCATGAGGGCTACGGTTCGAAACTCATTGTCGCCGATATGTTTCCTTTTAAATCCTGCTCTTTATCTCTTTTTTTTATTTTTGAATACCAATAATAAGCACATTTAAAATGTGTAATTGTATATAATTGTATATACACTTTTTGGCATGGCACTGTTACGTTGAATTGGCGTGTCTGTCATGGGTAGTTGAAGGCCTATATTAAAGAGTTTAACGTGCATTCCGATAATACATAGCATTTGAAATAGGGTAATGAGTTTGAAAGATCAATGATGAGACAAACATCATGATTCTGTTCTATTTATTTCTATATTTTCTTAATTTCTTATTTGGTTTGCTTTTATTAAGTTTGTAAATTCTTCCAAAGGAGAATTTATATGTCCACTCTATTATAAGCAACCAATGTGTCAAATATTCTTTGAAAAATGCATGCATTGCAGGGTTTGATATTCAAAAAAATGTTTATTTTAATAAATTTTAAAAAAATTGGCTAATCATGTAATGCATAATGAAATTATCTTGACATCACTGAAAAAATTATGAAAATCGAGCAACGCGTTCGAGAGTTATGGCGATTTTATTGATTATTAATAGATTATTTTTCGCATCCCTATACAATCAAGTGCAAATTTGCTGGGACACTTTCATAGTTCAATGACCCTCCCCGCACCCCTTATTCAATGTTGTATACCAAACGCCTCATTTTTAAATGGCCTATATTTTTGCTCCAACATTGGTTGGTGGGGGAGGGAGGGGATTCGAAATAGGTTGAAAACTATACAAATAAAATATCACATGGTGAACTTCATATGACCGGTTTTATTGAACAGAGGGCGCGAAATATGAACAAGTGTCCCAGGGAAATTTGCACTTTATTGTAAAAAAAAAAAAAAAAAATAATCTATTACTTTCAGTAAAATTACCATAACTCGCAAACGCGTTGCTCGATTGACATGATTTTTTCACTAATTTTAAACAAATAACATTGCGCATTGTTTTGGTTACTTTAATTGTCACTTTTTGTCAAACTAAATATTTTTAGGTATCAAAACGCTGTAAAATATGCATTATTTAAGGCATATTTGACACATGATTGCTATTATAAGCGCATTATCTCAAAATTCACTTTTAAAACAATTTAAAACTAATCAAAATTAAATCATATTGGAAATGTAGAGTACAATCGGTTAAAAATACCTACTGAAATAACAAAAAAAAAATCATAAAACAAAACAATTGTTTCTCTTTAGAACATAGAAAAAAAAAAAAAAAAATAAACAACAAAAAGAAAAAAATAAAAAGAAAAAAGAAAGAAAAAAAAAGAATGAAAGAAAGAAAGAAAGACAAAACGAATAAAACAGAAAGAAAAATAGCATTACATGGATTCGAACTCGCGATCTCGGGGGCGAGAAGCAAGGCCAGTAACTATATGCCACCGGGAGACTGATGACAATTGCACTCGATTTCAACGTATTTAATCCTATCATTGCAATGCTACTGTATTGTGTTATTGAGCTTCGATCTAATGAATTCATTCATTAAAACTCATGTTTTGGTCGTATTCAGCATTTATCTAACGTATATTTTGAATATACACGGTCACATTATACATACCTTCCTAACTTTGATATGTTTATTGGTAATTATTCCTCCATTTAAGCCAAATGAGCACGGTCTACCATAATGTTAAATAAATATATATTAACTTTTAAGTTATATTATTCTGGTAGACCGTTATTGCGTCATTAATTCTTGTTATCCTTGTTATAAATAAATTCGCATGAATAAGAACAGCTCAACCATGGTGTAGAGGTTTGCTTACTGCCTTGTGATCATGAGGGCTACGGTTCGAAACTCATTGTCGCCGATATGTTTCCTTTTAAATCCTGCTCTTTATCTCTTTTTTTATTTTTGAATACCAATAATAAGCACATTTAAAATGTGTAATTGTATATAATTGTATATACACTTTTTGGCATGGCACTGTTACGTTGAATTGGCGTGTCTGTCATGGGTAGTTGAAGGCCTATATTAAAGAGTTTAACGTGCATTCCGATAATACATAGCATTTGAAATAGGGTAATGAGTTTGAAAGATCAATGATGAGACAAACATCATGATTCTGTTCTATTTATTTCTATATTTTCTTAATTTCTTATTTGGTTTGCTTTTATTAAGTTTGTAAATTCTTCCAAAGGAGAATTTATATGTCCACTCTATTATAAGCAACCAATGTGTCAAATATTCTTTGAAAAATGCATGCATTGCAGGGTTTGATATTCAAAAAAATGTTTATTTTAATAAATTTTAAAAAATTGGCTAATCATGTAATGCATAATGAAATTATCTTGACATCACTGAAAAAAGTATGAAAATCGAGCAACGCGTTCGAGAGTTATGGCGATTTTATTGATTATTAATAGATTATTTTTGCGCAGCCCCTATACAATCAAGTGCGAATTTGCGGGGACACTTTCATAGTTCAATGACCCTCCCACACCCCTTATTCAATGTTGTATACCAAACGCCTCATTTTTTAAATGGCCTATATTTTTGCTCCAACATTGGTTGGTGGGGAGGAGGATTCGAAATAGGTTGAAAACTATACAAATAAAATATCACATGGTGAACTTCATATGACCGGTTTTATTGAACAGAGGGCGCGAAATATGAACAAGTGTCCCAGGGAAATTTGCACTTGATTGTATAAAAAAAAAAAAAAAATAATCTATTACTTTCAGTAAAATTACCATAACTCGCAAACGCGTTGCTCGATTGACATGATTTTTTCACTAATTTTAAACAAATAACATTGCGCATTGTTTTGGTTACTTTAATTGTCACTTTTTGTCAAACTAAATATTTTTAGGTATCAAAACGCTGTAAAATATGCATTATTTAAGGCATATTTGACACATGATTGCTATTATAAGCGCATTATCTCAAAATTCACTTTTAAAACAATTTAAAACTAATCAAAATTAAATCATATTGGAAATGTAGAGTACAATCGGTTAAAAATACCTACTGAAATAACAAAAAATCATAAAACAAAACAATTGTTTGAAAGAAAGAAAGAAAGAAAGAAAGAAAGAAAGAAAGAAAGAAAGAAAGAAAGAAAAAAAAAGAAAAAAGAAAGAAAAAGAATGAAAGAAAGAAAGAAAGACAAAACGAATAAAACAGAAAGAAAAATAGCATTACATGGATTCGAACTCGCGATCTCGGGGGCGAGAAGCAAGGCCAGTAACTATATGCCACCGGGAGACTGATGACAATTGCACTCGATTTCAACGTATTTAATCCTATCATTGCAATGCTACTGTATTGTGTTATTGAGCTTCGATCTAATGAATTCATTCATTAAAACTCATGTTTTGGTCGTATTCAGCATTTATCTAACGTATATTTTGAATATACACGGTCACATTATACATACCTTCCTAACTTTGATATGTTTATTGGTAATTATTCCTCCATTTAAGCCAAATGAGCACGGTCTACCATAATGTTAAATAAATATATATTAACTTTTAAGTTATATTATTCTGGTAGACCGTTATTGCGTCATTAATTCTTGTTATCCTTGTTATAAATAAATTCGCATGAATAAGAACAGCTCAACCATGGTGTAGAGGTTTGCTTACTGCCTTGTGATCATGAGGGCTACGGTTCGAAACTCATTGTCGCCGATATGTTTCCTTTTAAATCCTGCTCTTTATCTCTTTTTTTATTTTTGAATACCAATAATAAGCACATTTAAAATGTGTAATTGTATATAATTGTATATACACTTTTTGGCATGGCACTGTTACGTTGAATTGGCGTGTCTGTCATGGGTAGTTGAAGGCCTATATTAAAGAGTTTAACGTGCATTCCGATAATACATAGCATTTGAAATAGGGTAATGAGTTTGAAAGATCAATGATGAGACAAACATCATGATTCTGTTCTATTTATTTCTATATTTTCTTAATTTCTTATTTGGTTTGCTTTTATTAAGTTTGTAAATTCTTCCAAAGGAGAATTTATATGTCCACTCTATTATAAGCAACCAATGTGTCAAATATTCTTTGAAAAATGCATGCATTGCAGGGTTTGATATTCAAAAAATGTTTATTTTAATAAATTTTAAAAAATTGGCTAATCATGTAATGCATAATGAAATTATCTTGACATCACTGAAAAATTATGAAAATCGAGCAACGCGTTCGAGAGTTATGGCGATTTTATTGATTATTAATAGATTATTTTTCGCATCCCCTATACAATCAAGTGCAAATTTGCTGGGACACTTTCATAGTTCAATGACCTCCCCGCACCCCTTATTCAATGTTGTATACCAAACGCCTCATTTTTTAAATGGCCTATATTTTTGCTCCAACATTGGTTGGTGGGGAGGAGGGATTCGAAATAGGTTGAAAACTATACAAATAAAATATCACATGGTGAACTTCATATGACCGGTTTTATTGAACAGAGGGCGCGAAATATGAACAAGTGTCCCAGGAAATTTGCACTTGATTGTATTGAAGAAGACAAAAATAATCTATTACTTTCAGTAAAATTACCATAACTCGCAAACGCGTTGCTCGATTGACATGATTTTTTCACTAATTTTAAACAAATAACATTGCGCATTGTTTTGGTTACTTTAATTGTCACTTTTTGTCAAACTAAATATTTTTAGGTATCAAAACGCTGTAAAATATGCATTATTTAAGGCATATTTGACACATGATTGCTATTATAAGCGCATTATCTCAAAATTCACTTTTAAAACAATTTAAAACTAAACAAAATTAAATCATATTGGAAATGTAGAGTACAATCGGTTAAAAATACCTACTGAAATAAAAAAAAAATCATAAAACAAAACAATTGTTTGAAAGAAAGAAAGAAAGAAAGAAAGAAAGAAAGAAAGAAAGAAAGAAAGAAAGAAAAAAAAAAAAAAAAGAAAAAAAAAGAATGAAAGAAAGAAAGAAAGACAAAACGAATAAAACAGAAAGAAAAATAGCATTACATGGATTCGAACTCGCGATCTCGGGGCGAGAAGCAAGGCCAGTAACTATATGCCACCGGGAGACTGATGACAATTGCACTCGATTTCAGCGTATTTAATCCTATCATTGCAATGCTACTGTATTGTGTTATTGAGCTTCGATCTAATGAATTCATTCATTAAAACTCATGTTTTGGTCGTATTCAGCATTTATCTAACGTATATTTTGAATATACACGGTCACATTATACATACCTTCCTAACTTTGATATGTTTATTGGTAATTATTCCTCCATTTAAGCCAAATGAGCACGGTCTACCATAATGTTAAATAAATATATATTAACTTTTAAGTTATATTATTCTGGTAGACCGTTATTGCGTCATTAATTCTTGTTATCCTTGTTATAAATAAATTCGCATGAATAAGAACAGCTCAACCATGGTGTAGAGGTTTGCTTACTGCCTTGTGATCATGAGGGCTACGGTTCGAAACTCATTGTCGCCGATATGTTTCCTTTTAAATCCTGCTCTTTATCTCTTTTTTTTATTTTTGAATACCAATAATAAGCACATTTAAAATGTGTAATTGTATATAATTGTATATACACTTTTTGGCATGGCACTGTTACGTTGAATTGGCGTGTCTGTCATGGGTAGTTGAAGGCCTATATTAAAGAGTTTAACGTGCATTCCGATAATACATAGCATTTGAAATAGGGTAATGAGTTTGAAAGATCAATGATGAGACAAACATCATGATTCTGTTCTATTTATTTCTATATTTTCTTAATTTCTTATTTGGTTTGCTTTTATTAAGTTTGTAAATTCTTCCAAAGGAGAATTTATATGTCCACTCTATTATAAGCAACCAATGTGTCAAATATTCTTTGAAAAATGCATGCATTGCAGGGTTTGATATTCAAAAAAATGTTTATTTTAATAAATTTTAAAAAATTGGCTAATCATGTAATGCATAATGAAATTATCTTGACATCACTGAAAAATTATGAAAATCGAGCAACGCGTTCGAGAGTTATGGCGATTTTATTGATTATTAATAGATTATTTTTTCGCATTTTCCTATACAATCAAGTGCAAATTTGCTGGGACACTTTCATAGTTCAATGACCCTCCCCGCACCCCTTATTCAATGTTGTATACCAAACGCCTCATTTTTTAAATGGCCTATATTTTTGCTCCAACATTGGTTGGTGGGGAGGGAGGATTCGAAATAGGTTGAAAACTATACAAATAAAATATCACATGGTGAACTTCATATGACCGGTTTTATTGAACAGAGGGCGCGAAATATGAACAAGTGGCCCAGGGAAATTTGCACTTGATTGTATTGAAGAAGACAAAAATAATCTATTACTTTCAGTAAAATTACCATAACTCGCAAACGCGTTGCTCGATTGACATGATTTTTCACTAATTTTAAACAAATAACATTGCGCATTGTTTTGGTTACTTTAATTGTCACTTTTGTCAAACTAAATATTTTTAGGTATCAAAACGCTGTAAAATATGCATTATTTAAGGCATATTTGACACATGATTGCTATTATAAGCGCATTATCTCAAAATTCACTTTTAAAACAATTTAAAACTAATCAAAATTAAATCATATTGGAAATGTAGAGTACAATCGGTTAAAAATACCTACTGAAATAACAAAAAATCATAAAACAAAACAATTGTTTGAAAGAAAGAAAGAAAGAAAGAAAGAAAGAAAGAAAGAAAGAAAGAAAGAAAGAAAGAAAAAAAAAAAAAAAGAAAGAAAAAAGAATGAAAGAAAGAAAGAAAGAAAGACAAAACGAATAAAACAGAAAGAAAAATAGCATTACATGGATTCGAACTCGCGATCTCGGGGCGAGAAGCAAGGCCAGTAACTATATGCCACCGGGAGACTGATGACAATTGCACTCGATTTCAACGTATTTAATCCTATCATTGCAATGCTACTGTATTGTGTTATTGAGCTTCGATCTAATGAATTCATTCATTAAAACTCATGTTTTGGTCGTATTCAGCATTTATCTAACGTATATTTTGAATATACACGGTCACATTATACATACCTTCCTAACTTTGATATGTTTATTGGTAATTATTCCTCCATTTAAGCCAAATGAGCACGGTCTACCATAATGTTAAATAAATATATATTAACTTTTAAGTTATATTATTCTGGTAGACCGTTATTGCGTCATTAATTCTTGTTATCCTTGTTATAAATAAATTCGCATGAATAAGAACAGCTCAACCATGGTGTAGAGGTTTGCTTACTGCCTTGTGATCATGAGGGCTACGGTTCGAAACTCATTGTCGCCGATATGTTTCCTTTTAAATCCTGCTCTTTATCTCTTTTTTTATTTTTGAATACCAATAATAAGCACATTTAAAATGTGTAATTGTATATAATTGTATATACACTTTTTGGCATGGCACTGTTACGTTGAATTGGCGTGTCTGTCATGGGTAGTTGAAGGCCTATATTAAAGAGTTTAACGTGCATTCCGATAATACATAGCATTTGAAATAGGGTAATGAGTTTGAAAGATCAATGATGAGACAAACATCATGATTCTGTTCTATTTATTTCTATATTTTCTTAATTTCTTATTTGGTTTGCTTTTATTAAGTTTGTAAATTCTTCCAAAGGAGAATTTATATGTCCACTCTATTATAAGCAACCAATGTGTCAAATATTCTTTGAAAAATGCATGCATTGCAGGGTTTGATATTCAAAAAAATGTTTATTTTAATAAATTTTTAAAAAATTGGCTAATCATGTAATGCATAATGAAATTATCTTGACATCACTGAAAAATTATGAAAATCGAGCAACGCGTTCGAGAGTTATGGCGATTTTATTGATTATTAATAGATTATTTTTTTCGCATTTCCTATACAATCAAGTGCAAATTTGCTGGGACACTTTCATAGTTCAATGACCCTCCCCGCACCCCTTATTCAATGTTGTATACCAAACGCCTCATTTTTTAAATGGCCTATATTTTTGCTCCAACATTGGTTGGTGGGGGAGGGAGGGGATTCGAAATAGGTTGAAAACTATACAAATAAAATATCACATGGTGAACTTCATATGACCGGTTTTATTGAACAGAGGGCGCGAAATATGAACAAGTGTCCCAGGAAATTTGCACTTGATTGTATTGAAGAAGACAAAAATAATCTATTACTTTCAGTAAAATTACCATAACTCGCAAACGCGTTGCTCGATTGACATGATTTTTCACTAATAATTAAACAAATAACATTGCGCATTGTTTTGGTTACTTTAATTGTCACTTTTGTCAAACTAAATATTTTTAGGTATCAAAACGCTGTAAAATATGCATTATTTAAGGCATATTTGACACATGATTGCTATTATAAGCGCATTATCTCAAAATTCACTTTTAAAACAATTTAAAACTAATCAAAATTAAATCATATTGGAAATGTAGAGTACAATCGGTTAAAAATACCTACTGAAATAACAAAAAAATCATAAAACAAAACAATTGTTTGAAAGAAAGAAAGAAAGAAAGAAAGAAAGAAAGAAAGAAAGAAAGAAAGAAAGAAAGAAAAAAAAAAAAAAAAAAGAAAAAAGAATGAAAGAAAGAAAGAAAGACAAACGAATAAAACAGAAAGAAAAATAGCATTACATGGATTCGAACTCGCGATCTCGGGAGCGAGAAGCAAGGCCAGTAACTATATGCCACCGGGAGACTGATGACAATTGCACTCGATTTCAACGTATTTAATCCTATCATTGCAATGCTACTGTATTGTGTTATTGAGCTTCGATCTAATGAATTCATTCATTAAAACTCATGTTTTGGTCGTATTCAGCATTTATCTAACGTATATTTTGAATATACACGGTCACATTATACATACCTTCCTAACTTTGATATGTTTATTGGTAATTATTCCTCCATTTAAGCCAAATGAGCACGGTCTACCATAATGTTAAATAAATATATATTAACTTTTAAGTTATATTATTCTGGTAGACCGTTATTGCGTCATTAATTCTTGTTATCCTTGTTATAAATAAATTCGCATGAATAAGAACAGCTCAACCATGGTGTAGAGGTTTGCTTACTGCCTTGTGATCATGAGGGCTACGGTTCGAAACTCATTGTCGCCGATATGTTTCCTTTTAAATCCTGCTCTTTATCTCTTTTTTTATTTTTTGAATACCAATAATAAGCACATTTAAAATTTGTAATTGTATATAATTGTATATACACTTTTGGCATGGCACTGTTACGTTGAATTGGCGTGTCTGTCATGGGTAGTTGAAGGCCTATATTAAAGAGTTTAACGTGCATTCCGATAATACATAGCATTTGAAATAGGGTAATGAGTTTGAAAGATCAATGATGAGACAAACATCATGATTCTGTTCTATTTATTTCTATATTTTCTTAATTTCTTATTTGGTTTGCTTTTATTAAGTTTGTAAATTCTTCCAAAGGAGAATTTATATGTCCACTCTATTATAAGCAACCAATGTGTCAAATATTCTTTGAAAAATGCATGCATTGCAGGGTTTGATATTCAAAAAAATGTTTATTTTAATAAATTTTAAAAAAATTGGCTAATCATGTAATGCATAATGAAATTATCTTGACATCACTGAAAAATTATGAAAATCGAGCAACGCGTTCGAGAGTTATGGCGATTTTATTGATTATTAATAGATTATTTTTCGCATCCCTATACAATCAAGTGCAAATTTGCTGGGACACTTTCATAGTTCAATGACCTCCCCGCACCCCTTATTCAATGTTGTATACCAAACGCCTCATTTTTTAAATGGCCTATATTTTTGCTCCAACATTGGTTGGTGGGGAGGAGGGATTCGAAATAGGTTGAAAACTATACAAATAAAATATCACATAGTGAACTTCATATGACCTATTTTATTGAACAGAGGCCGCGAAATATGAACAAGTGTCCCAGGGAAATTTGCACTTGATTGTATTGAAGAAGACAAAAATAATCTATTACTTTCAGTAAAATTACCATAACTCGCAAACGCGTTGCTCGATTGACATGATTTTTCACTAATTTTAAACAAATAACATTGCGCATTGTTTTGGTTACTTTAATTGTCACTTTTGTCAAACTAAATATTTTTAGGTATCAAAACGCTGTAAAATATGCATTATTTAAGGCATATTTGACACATGATTGCTATTATAAGCGCATTATCTCAAAATTCACTTTTAAAACAATTTAAAACTAATCAAAATTAAATCATATTGGAAATGTAGAGTACAATCGGTTAAAAATACCTACTGAAATAACAAAAATCATAAAACAAAACAATTGTTTGAAAGAAAGAAAGAAAGAAAGAAAGAAAGAAAGAAAGAAAGAAAGAAAGAAAGAAAAAAAAAAAAAAAGAAAGAAAAAGAATGAAAGAAAGAAAGAAAGACAAAACGAATAAAACAGAAAGAAAAATAGCATTACATGGATTCGAACTCGCGATCTCGGGGCGAGAAGCAAGGCCAGTAACTATATGCCACCGGGAGACTGATGACAATTGCACTCGATTTCAGCGTATTTAATCCTATCATTGCAATGCTACTGTATTGTGTTATTGAGCTTCGATCTAATGAATTCATTCATTAAAACTCATGTTTTGGTCGTATTCAGCATTTATCTAACGTATATTTTGAATATACACGGTCACATTATACATACCGTCCTAACTTTAATATGTTTATTGGTAATTATTCCTCCATTTAAGCCAAATGAGCACGGTCTACCATAATGTTAAATAAATATATATTAACTTTTAAGTTATATTATTCTGGTAGACCGTTATTGCGTCATTAATTCTTGTTATCCTTGTTATAAATAAATTCGCATGAATAAGAACAGCTCAACCATGGTGTAGAGGTTTGCTTACTGCCTTGTGATCATGAGGGCTACGGTTCGAAACTCATTGTCGCCGATATGTTTCCTTTTAAATCCTGCTCTTTATCTCTTTTTTTTTATTTTTGAATACCAATAATAAGCACATTTAAAATGTGTAATTGTATATAATTGTATATACACTTTTTGGCATGGCACTGTTACGTTGAATTGGCGTGTCTGTCATGGGTAGTTGAAGGCCTATATTAAAGAGTTTAACGTGCATTCCGATAATACATAGCATTTGAAATAGGGTAATGAGTTTGAAAGATCAATGATGAGACAAACATCATGATTCTGTTCTATTTATTTCTATATTTTCTTAATTTCTTATTTGGTTTGCTTTTATTAAGTTTGTAAATTCTTCCAAAGGAGAATTTATATGTCCACTCTATTATAAGCAACCAATGTGTCAAATATTCTTTGAAAAATGCATGCATTGCAGGGTTTGATATTCAAAAAATGTTTATTTTAATAAATTTTAAAAAATTGGCTAATCATGTAATGCATAATGAAATTATCTTGACATCACTGAAAAATTATGAAAATCGAGCAACGCGTTCGAGAGTTATGGCGATTTTATTGATTATTAATAGATTATTTTTCGCATCCCCTATACAATCAAGTGCAAATTTGCTGGGACACTTTCATAGTTCAATGACCCTCCCCGCACCCCTTATTCAATGTTGTATACCAAACGCCTCATTTTTTAAATGGCCTATATTTTTTTTTTTTTTTTTGTTTGGTGGGGGAGGGAGGGATTCGAAATAGGTTGAAAACTATACAAATAAAATATCACATGGTGAACTTCATATGACCGGTTTTATTGAACAGAGGGCGCGAAATATGAACAAGTGTCCCAGGGAAATTTGCACTTGATTGTATTGAAAAAAAAAAAAAATAATCTATTACTTTCAGTAAAATTACCATAACTCGCAAACGCGTTGCTCGATTGACATGATTTTTTCACTAATTTTAAACAAATAACATTGCGCATTGTTTTGGTTACTTTAATTGTCACTTTTTGTCAAACTAAATATTTTTAGGTATCAAAACGCTGTAAAATATGCATTATTTAAGGCATATTTGACACATGATTGCTATTATAAGCGCATTATCTCAAAATTCACTTTTAAAACAATTTAAAACTAATCAAAATTAAATCATATTGGAAATGTAGAGTACAATCGGTTAAAAATACCTACTGAAATAACAAAAAATCATAAAACAAAACAATTGTTTGAAAGAAAGAAAGAAAGAAAGAAAGAAAGAAAGAAAGAAAGAAAGAAAGAAAGAAAGAAAAAAAAAAAAAGAAAGAAAAAAGAATGAAAGAAAGAAAGAAAGACAAAACGAATAAAACAGAAAGAAAAATAGCATTACATGGATTCGAACTCGCGATCTCGGGGGCGAGAAGCAAGGCCAGTAACTATATGCCACCGGGAGACTGATGACAATTGCACTCGATTTCAACGTATTTAATCCTATCATTGCAATGCTACTGTATTGTGTTATTGAGCTTCGATCTAATGAATTCATTCATTAAAACTCATGTTTTGGTCGTATTCAGCATTTATCTAACGTATATTTTGAATATACACGGTCACATTATACATACCTTCCTAACTTTGATATGTTTATTGGTAATTATTCCTCCATTTAAGCCAAATGAGCACGGTCTACCATAATGTTAAATAAATATATATTAACTTTTAAGTTATATTATTCTGGTAGACCGTTATTGCGTCATTAATTCTTGTTATCCTTGTTATAAATAAATTCGCATGAATAAGAACAGCTCAACCATGGTGTAGAGGTTTGCTTACTGCCTTGTGATCATGAGGGCTACGGTTCGAAACTCATTGTCGCCGATATGTTTCCTTTTAAATCCTGCTCTTTATCTCTTTTTTTATTTTTGAATACCAATAATAAGCACATTTAAAATGTGTAATTGTATATAATTGTATATACACTTTTTGGCATGGCACTGTTACGTTGAATTGGCGTGTCTGTCATGGGTAGTTGAAGGCCTATATTAAAGAGTTTAACGTGCATTCCGATAATACATAGCATTTGAAATAGGGTAATGAGTTTGAAAGATCAATGATGAGACAAACATCATGATTCTGTTCTATTTATTTCTATATTTTCTTAATTTCTTATTTGGTTTGCTTTTATTAAGTTTGTAAATTCTTCCAAAGGAGAATTTATATGTCCACTCTATTATAAGCAACCAATGTGTCAAATATTCTTTGAAAAATGCATGCATTGCAGGGTTTGATATTCAAAAAATGTTTATTTTAATAAATTTTTTAAAAAATTGGCTAATCATGTAATGCATAATGAAATTATCTTGACATCACTGAAAAAAATTATGAAAATCGAGCAACGCGTTCGAGAGTTATGGCGATTTTATTGATATTAATAGATTATTTTTTCGCATCCCCTATACAATCAAGTGCAAATTTGCTGGGACACTTTCATAGTTCAATGACCCTCCCCGCACCCCTTATTCAATGTTGTATACCAAACGCCTCATTTTTTAAATGGCCTATATTTTTGCTCCAACATTGGTTGGTGGGGAGGGAGGATTCGAAATAGGTTGAAAACTATACAAATAAAATATCACATGGTGAACTTCATATGACCGGTTTTATTGAACAGAGGGCGCGAAATATGAACAAGTGTCCCAGGGAAATTTGCACTTGATTGTAGATATGTATTAGTTAAGGTTAGCAAATACTTTATTTGAAACTGATGTAATTTGGTAGCTCACAGCATCTTGCGAATGGTAGCGAGTTTTGGCAAAATTTGCATTGATAATTTCGCGAGCATGTAAAAAATTCAAATATCACGATAACACTTTTGTAAAAAATTATTAACAACAATAAATCAAGCAAGTTTTCAAAGTATATAATATGTAGAATGAGTGTTTTTTTTTCAATAATATATTGATATTGATAATGAAAATCGATTGTTTTGATTTTGATAATGAGAATCGATTTTTTTTTGGTTGCTTCGACCAACAATACCTACAATGCTGGCCTTAAGTGTTTGGACGTTTTTGACTACTGTTATGTTAATAAGCCCCCAACCCCCTCATCCCCCGGTCAATGTTGGATCCTATTTCTTTGGTCACGCGCGCCTAGTGGCACCCAACATTGATTGCTGGGGAAGGGAGAGGATTGAGGTGTTAGGAATTGACACGTTGAGGCTTGACACCAGGAAACCCCCATTTCATCACGTTACAAAGTACGGGAATAAGGCTTTAATATAGTGTACGTTTTCCATAAGTGTCTCAACACATTTTGGCCAGCATTGTAGTCTATCCTTAAAAAACAATATCGAATCATTTAAAAAAAAAAGTCTTTAAACATAGCGTCACCTAAACTAACTTAACTAAAATATTCTGATATCAAAATAGTTGTATTTGTAGTTGTAAAACATTTCGTTTTCTAGAACATTAAGCAGAAACACTTCTTTTAAAAGTAAAAATATATCTTTGAATACAGTAAGGCAATAGAAACAGTTTGATATTTCGATCGACCGTCGATGCATGATCGATCCTAATTGTAGTATGAAATCAATTAATTTACTATTGTTTTAACTGTGACAAAATAGTAATTTGTAACCATAGTGATATAAATTAGGCGTTAATTCTGATTAATTAGTTGATAGTTCATTAACTACAAGCATCGAAGGTCGATCCAAAGATCGAACAAATTTGTTTCTGGTTCCTAAGCCAAAGATTTAAGGTACCAGTTATGTTCACCGACTGTATATCCCAAACAAAGACAGGTTTGTCATAATTGTTGGTACCAGCAGCCAATTATAGCTGCATCTTTTTGCTCGAATTGAAGACCTTATTGGTTGAAATAGTTCAAGAAATAATAGACACGACGATCCGAAAAGCCAAAGAAGATACCAATTTAACAGTTGCAGTTTGCTTTTGATGCCCTTTTGATTTGTAGACAAAGCTTTCGCGAACAAAAGAACTAGCACCGTACTTCTATTGATTAGCACATTAAAACTAGCGGTTTGCTTTCATTGATTAGAACACAAAAGTTCAACTTTTGATTTTGTTTCTTCATTAGGTTTTAGATTACCGTTTCTTTAATTCTCAACCAATTTCAACAAATAAGAGCTAAAGAGTACAGGTATTGGTTGCTTGTTTTAATGTTGACATTACTTGTCTTTACTTAGGATATACAGGGGTGAACACAACTGGTACCTTAATTCTTTGGCTTACTGTATATCACATAAACTAACCTTAATTTAAAGAGTCTGGTATCAAAACGATGACACCTTGTATTTGTATTATATACCCGTTTAAATGTTAGCAAACACCTGTCATTTTTCGAAGTGTCTTCTACTTTTATCGTTTTCAATGCCCATTTTCTAGAACATTAAACGAACACTTCATCTGCTAAATAAGCCACCTGGTGTCCCACATCTCGTAATGGCATTCAACATTGTAGAAATGGAAGGAGCAGAGCAACAATAACCACACTTGGGTAGAATCGTATTCCAAGCGTGCGGTAATTCGAGCAGACTAGTGGGCTAGTGGAAGGCAGAAGGCATATTTTTTTCCTGTCTTGAATTTAACTAAAACACACTAGAGTGTACTTCTTTTTATTAATACATTGATAGAAATGAGTTAAGAAAGCAAAAAGTCGCATTTGTATTTACCTGCGTTAAGCTCCTGAGTTATAAAGCCAATAATATATCAAAAGTTTTCGGGCGTTTTTCTTCTCTCGAGAAAAATCGTGCAATGGGGCGGAAATGACACCCCTAATATCAAACCTTTGGGATCTCCTTTATAGAAACCATACGCCTAAATATTTGAGTGCAAACACCGCTAGCGCCCCTCACCCACGCCTTAAATTATTTCACTAGAATGAATTCATCCTAACTGGTTTGCGTGATATCGTCTGCGATTTCAACACTAGTAATCACATGTTGGCTAAACACAATATGTGAATCTTGGCGTTATCTAACCATAGTAATTATCTAACCCATTGGATTTCGGCTTTCATTTGCAAGTGGCTGTCACTGCATGTTACAAATTATATACAACTACTATCTATTAAACTATGTTTCAAATTATTAAGTAATGAACAAAATAACCTGTACATTTTATTGAGTCACTTTTTTTCCGAGTAGCATGTTTTTATGGTAGTTTATGAATGGATAAACATTTTCCAGCAGAATAAATGAGGAGTTTATTTAATTAATAATACATACCTAAATTCAGCTGAAATAGGTTAAACTTGGTATTCACATGTATTCACATACCACATGTTGTAGAGTTCCAATTAAAGCAACAATTTAAATTTTTTAGACACAATTACGATTTATAATTGTTGCTTCATAATACGATGTTTAATTCCACGATCGCATATGAGCCTCGAACAATTAGGTTAAATGACAGAAACTAATCGTATCATTCCAGCGATCAGATTGTACAATGACGAATTTGATCGACTAATGAATTCCCGGGGTATATTGTAATTCATCATAGTACATTACTTCGTGTAAAACATATTATATTATTTTGGTCTATTATAGGTCCTACGCTCTAATTCATTTATCTACATACATGAATGTTTAGCAATAATTATGCAATATGCTCATGGTATTTTTATGGGAGGGTAAAACTTTCAAGCTGGGACAAATTTGGCAGCTGAAGAAGTTACACAAATAGTGGCAACAGTAAAGACATTAATAAGTTAATGGCGTAAAAATATAAGAAACATTTTATTTCATTCCCAGGGTATTTTACTTTATCAAAGTAAATTAAACTCGTACTCAAGTCAGAATACTACTTGAATGTAATTCGTGTATGATTAAATTAATAATAGCAAACACGTATTATCATAACCACCAAAACAATAGATGCAAGACAATGATGGTGCATGCCGTTTTAGTCTCCAAGATAAATATTCGCAACCCTCTGCTGCATGGCATCAGAAAGACTCAACTACACAGACTACGGGTAATTCAAAGCATTGCCGCCATACATGTAACACACACAAAACCACATCATCACATTAAACCTGTTTGTGACTCTCTTGCAATATAGCGCCTATTGTTTAGAGGTAACATTGAATCGTTACGGTAGAGCATTCTCCCTTTCAATTGCTATTTAAATTCCCTGACTCGACGCTTAGCGTAACACAAACAGCCCACCCAGATCACCATGTCACACACTGCTAAATCTGCTTTAGGGAGTGTTCAGAAATACTTTGGTGGGGGGGTGGTAAAAGGAGGGCCAAAAAGTTTTGGACCTTAAAAGAGGGGGGACCAAAAAGTTTTAGGTGCTAGGAAAGGGGGGGGGGGGGCCAAACAAGTTTTCCTCTTCAAAATCCAAAATTTTCGAGCGCTTCGCACGTATTGGTACCCTCTATATTACTTTTAACATGGACAAGTTTTGGTTTTCAGTGCTTTTGTTTGAAAAAATGGTGGCACTTAGTGTACACATATCTATTACTTAATATAACGTTAAAGATGATCAGCAACATGCAACTTCTGGGTTGGTCTAAGAAATACTGGCACTTTTTATCATAGAATTTTATATCTCTTCAAAGTAGGCTACAAATATGATTATGTACCAATCTGATCAAAATACAACTAAATCAAGAAAATATTGCAAATAAATTATTAGATTTCTTTGCACGTAAACTGCACACTTCAGTTTACTATTTCTCATTGCAAAATTATTTTGTACACATAGGCCCATGGGTAGATTTACCATAGGGCAGAGTGGGCACAGGCCCAAGTACCACAGTCTTTGGTGGCCAAAACTGATACCTGTGTACATTTGCGTAACGAAATTAATCTCATATTTGACCATTTTAGCTTTTTGCATAAATTAGTACCAATTTTAACAATATTTGTAATACAGCGGAATAAAGCATACTGAGTCATGACAGCTTATATTGACAGGACGGAGACTACACCCCTGGCGATAGATGTTGCCATACCAGACCAGAGCATTAATCGGCCAACATTCTTCCCCGCTCCCCTACTACAATGTTGATTTGGATAAAATCGTCATCATTTCTATATTACAGTATCCCAACATTAAACAATGGTGCATTTGCAAATATTTTACAAGGATAATACGGAAATATCACACATTTAGCTCCGACTGCGTGCTTTTAAGGTTGGCATGGCAACAAATTTCAGCCCGGTTCATTTACAATTTACTGCTAGCCTACTCGGGAAGGCCGGACTGCGTATTTATGTCCGATTGTTAAGTAAGACCTCTATCATGATTTGTGAGTATTTTAAGTCCACAATATAAGTTCCAAACGTTTCTGATGTAAAAAGCATTCACGAAATCAACTTCGCAAGACTTTTATTTTTGCACAACAAAGCAATACACTAACATTGATCATTTCCAAATTATTATTAACATCATATTTTCCTCTGAAATCAAATAAATTGGTGAAAAAAATATCATTCTTTTATATATTTTGTCCTAAAAATAATATTTCTTTCATATATCGAACCTATTTTACCGACGAGTGAGCAGAAAGGAAAACATTACTTTACGAATAGTAGAATTATAATCTTTTGCGCTCTCCAACAGAAACGCTTAGCCAAGCTCTCTCCTGAAATATGCCTGTTATTTTGCTTGCACCTGGGGGTATAGAACCTTTTCCTTTTGTATTATGATGTCTACTAATGATTAAAAAAGGCTTACATAGGCAAAGGGCGTACCATTAAGAGTCGTCTATTATGTAGATTTATGTAAAAGGATTTAACAAACGGATTACAAATCCCTCATGACAGTAAGTTGGCACATCTCCATCATTCTTCATTTTGTAGACATTTCTGACGGCCAATAGCACTCCTGAGAGATTTTCTCAGATGGAAATGCTTCCTAAGATTATCGGTTTTGTCACATGAACTGAGTAAGAAAATTGCCTTTGGCTAAGTGATTAATGTTGGGAAATACAACGATCAATACATATTAGTTAACTGTAAAAGAACATCAAGCTGTACATTCTGCGCTGACAATAAGAAGCAAAAGAAGAAGAAGAAGAAGAAGCAGAGGAAGAAGAAGATGGTGAATTTTAACCTAGTCATGGTGAATGTTAACCGTACTGTATGAACTCCGCAGCCCATTTAAAATCGATAAGTGGTGCCTTTGAAATCAAGAAAACAAGAATATAAGCTTTTTAAAGTACAAGAGGCATCATCTTTTTGCTTTTATTTCATTCCATGAGGATCAGACGTAGATAAAATCTACTCAATGCTGGATTTGTGACGGTCGGTGACACGACTTACTACTGGCATAGGATTTTTGGCGTTTTATTTCAGTCCATGAGGGCAGGTATAGATAAACATCTACTAAATAGTGGATTTGTGGCGGTCGGTGACACGACTAAGACGACCTTTTATAACATGTAATGTAACGAACATTATGTTAGGATTTTGAAATTTGTTAGGGTTTGGCTTTTCAAAAGTTTGCCTTCCTTTATACTTTCATGTTTGTTGGTCGTTTGACTGGAATGGCTGAACATAGAGATGTTTCTCACATTTGACCTACTTGGTCTTTTATAATTTGCACATGATTTTATGCTTGTCTCATCTAATTTTTTCCCATGTATGTTAATATTATTATTCTAATTTAAATCAATAACACTCATAATGCACTCAAAAGATGTTGTTTTAAAAGTGGCTCATCGTTGAACAAATTTTGAACAGAGCTGCTTTGGCTTTGTAGTCTAACGGTATGTGATGGATTTCGTAATGGAAAAAATAGCTGTACTGAACGTGCTAAAGAAAGGATTTACAACAGGGAAAACAATCCTGACAAGTTACTTTATCATATTTAGCGGAAAATCACTTTTAGCCAGAATGATATGTTAAACTACGTGGGCCTTGTAGTCGTAGATAAACATAAAAGTACATCGAACAAATTGTTGAAGATGACTGTGATTTTTATGGGACACAACTTCGTCGAATATTGGAAGATGTACATTAGTTTCCTGGATTGGATTATTGAAGGGTGGGGTCAACTATGGTGATTAAACCAAGGTTTGTCAAATAATGAGCTGTAACCTGACACATTATTTTATAAATGTTTAAAACATAACAATCTTTTCCCATGTCATGTAAAGGTCCTTTGGTTTTCTTAGTTATCTTGTGAAGGTATATATTATCTATTGGCTAGAAGAACTGGTAGTCGAATGTTAAAATGTAATGTAATGTAAACGGTCTGGATTTTATAGGTCATCCAGAGGTTACGTGTCTCAATTATCATCTGAATACCAAAGCTGGTTAGTTAAAAATGACACAATTTAGTCATGTTTAGAATAGATTTCGTCGCTTCCAATAATTGTCACGTGATTCTCCATTGGTCTTATTTACAACATTAAAACATCTTTGTGGCAGCAAAAATGTAATAACACTTCTTAATTCAGTGCTAATGGCCACAAAACTCTTCAAAAACTATATCATCAGCCTCAATCCCCAACGGATGTTTATTATGCAATGCGACAGTTTTCCAATCCATTAACCTAACAGGTTACCATTAAACAGGAATTGTTGCCTCTGGACACAAGACGGTTGGGTGTATTCAACTCATTCAATCCAGTTCAATGGTCATTAGAGCGAATGGCTTAAACAACCTGGTCAATTTTACATGTTGATGGTTATACAGCCTTACATGTAATATATAACCAAAACCCTCATGATAATCTTTAGTTTGAACGACTGAACTAATTTGATCTGTCAATGACGAAAATATAAATATGAACCTAACGTGTGAGAGAGAGAGAGAGAGAGAAAGAGAGAGAGAGAGAGAAGATGCAGAAAAAACCCGAAACAAAACAAAACAAAACAAAACAAAACCCTTTACATGAAGACTCTACTAAACGATTTTGCGTTGGATACGTAATGAATATGTGTTAAAACACTCCGATGGCTGCACTCATATTTCAATGAATTCAAGGAGTCAACGTAAGGAGAATATTAATTCTGAAGAGTACTTTAGTGGAAAGCTAAGATCGTTTATGTCATGTAAGACGCTGCAGTGAGATTTTGCGAGACCTTTTGCAATCAATTCATGGTATTACATTCACTCAGACAATCGACTGTGCTATGAATTTACATTTTAAATAGATACCTGACATTTTAGTATGAATACAAAATCTTATGAAATAACTCAAAATCTCTAACTAATATGCTAAACAGATGAATGCATTACATACGTAGCAGGTAACCTATAGTGTGAGGCTGCATTCTAATGCACAACAAACATATCGAGTTACTTTGATTCTGTTATGATACGTCAACGGTTTGTAGTACCTTATTAAAGCATAATTTGCTTTCCTTAAACATAAACTTTTCAGATGGTACAACACATTTAATTATTATTTGTCGTACCGACAATCAGAACCGATTCTAGTGATATTCGATTTACAACATAATGCAACATAAGAGATCCATCAAGTTTGCGCATTAGTGCTATAGAAATCATCAATCTATATTCCATTACAATGCTTCCTTTTATTTATTGTAGGCCTTTATAATATATTGTACATTCTTGGGACATCACATTGTGGAATTTCGGAAGATGCAGTTCATTGTATTGCATAATTTTAAACTTTATGTGTAATCAAGTTTAGTTTAGAATTGGAATTTAAAGCGGGTTCTGAAGACGTACCTTTTTCCTAATGTGTAATTTTTATATTGTTGTTTTTATTTAGTTTTTCATATGTATTTTGTTTTGGAGCAAAAGCGCTGTGTTATTTGTAGAGCGCTCTAGAAATGTGCTTTAATAATAATAATAATAATAATAATAATAATAATAATAATAATAATAATAATATTGTAGACTTAAAATAACCGCATCTTCTTCGAGATATGCTTGAATTACACTGTGCAAATTTACAAACTGACTTAGATTTTGAATACATTTCTATCTATCTTGCGGACGCATCCGAGAAAGAGTTTACGATTCTTTTCCAGGAATCTCTATCAGCCATCAGATTTGGGAGGTCATTAATTTCTTGATTGACGTCCCTTGCCACACAGTCGATGTAGTTGAATGGTCTTCTTCCTCTACATGTTCGTGGAAGCCTCATACAGATGACATCTGAAATTATTTGGTCTTTTGCACGGTAGCAGTGGCCTGCAAATCTGGCTCGCCGTTGAGCAACGATGGAGGACACCTGTGGAACACCATCATAGATCTCTGCTTTGGTTTTATGTTCACGCCAGGATATATTTCGAACCCTCATCAACAGCCGGGTGTAGGTACCATCAAGACGGTCCTGAAGATCTTTCTTCATTGTCCAGGTCTCACTTCCATATAAGAGGATACTCTCTATGCAGGCTCTAAAGAAGGCAAGCTTGGTATTTCTTGATATGTTGGACTGCCAGATGGTGTGCAGTTTGTTGCAAGCTTTCCATGCTTGAGCTTTGCGAGTCAGAAAGTCTTTCTTGCTGTCGGCAACAAATGAACCAAGATATTTAAAGTCCGACACCTCCTTGAGTTGTGTGCCATCCCGAGAAAGGATTGGAGTTGGGTTCTTATCTCCATTAATACACATATATTCTGTCTTCTTGGAATTGAGAAAGAGGCCAACTTTGGCGGAATCATCTTCTAAAGATGACAGAAGATCTTGGGCATCTTGTGATAACGTAGCTGTTAAAGCGATGTCGTCTGCGTAGTCAAGATCGGTTAAATACTTGTTCTTCTCTCTGCTCGTCTTATTGGGCATGATGTCAATCCCTTTGGACTTGTCAGTGTCTATCGACTGTCTGAGGAGATAGTCTACCACTATCACAAAAAGGTAAGGGGCCAAGGTGTCGCCCTGCAGGATTCCAGCAGTAGAGAGAAACTCTTCAGTTGGTCCATCACCTGTTTGTACAAAACTTGAAGGATTATCATACATTATTGCAATAGCATTCACAATCTCCTGAGGGATCCCATAATTACGAAGAATATGCAGCATGGCCTTCCGGTTAACACTGTCGAAAGCTTTTGAGAAGTCAACAAACACAATATATGCCTGCTTCTTTGAGATTTTAAGCTCTTCTATTATCCTTCTAAGGGCTAGAATCTGTGGTGTGGTTGATCTACCCTTGCGAAAACCATTTTGGTTACGTCTGAGAATAGGATCTAGATGAGGAGAAATCCTGTTGAGCAGCATAGTGTTATACAGCTTGGCAGCAAGTGCTGACAGTGTGATACCTCTATAATTTGATGGTTGTGAAAGATCCCCTTCTTCGGGAGAGGTATACTTGTGGATCTTGACAAGGCTTTTGGCTTATTTCCTTCATGGTTTCATTACAGAAATCAAGCAGTTGCTGATGGAAGAGTGGGTTTTTCCAAACAATGGCTGGTATGTTGTCAGGACCAGGAGTTTTTGACTTGTTGAGCTTGCTCAGACCTTTTTGCAGTTCCTCCATAGTAAATGGACCAGTGTGTATTGGGAGATCGTCAGAGACATTGCTGTTAAAGAACGTATCTTCAAGGTTTACGTCTTGCTCTGGTTTCCCTAGTAAGTTGGAAAAGTGTAGAAACCAGTTGTCACGACGCTCTTCAGATGTATTGCCTTTCACTCTAACCACAGGAGCAGATTTGGTGTCAGTTATCTCCCGGAGGAGTTCCCAAGAAGCTGCATGTTTATATTCATGATGGAGGTTGTCAAGTTCCTCTGTCTTCTTTTGAATAGAGGACTCCAGAGTTTCTGTGTAGGCTTTATCAAGAGTAACTTTGGCCGATTCGAGGAGCTTTTGTGATGCTCGGGTGGATCTAGCATTGTGTTTCATAGATGCACTCTTTAAGACATCTCTTGCCTCAGTGACTTTGTCTGATGCAGCAATGTTGTAGGACTGCTTTGATTTTTTAGGGAGCATCTCCAGTGCAACTTCCTCATTAGCCGCAACTAAGGTATCATAAGTGGTGCTAATATTGGGTTCTTGTAGCTCATCGTGTAGAGAACTGAAGCGGTTATAGACTGCTACCACAAACTGCTCACCCAGGATGGTGTCTCTGGTAACCTTCTTCCAGTCAATACGTTTCATTGGGTCTTTCATGGAAGTTCTGCATTTCCGGTAGCTGATTTGACATTTGCATGAAACAATCCTATGGTCCGAGTTCACACCCTCGAAGGAGCTGTATGCACGTGAATTCTTGATTGAGTTGATCCACTTCTTTCTTACCAGGACAAAGTCTAGTTGAACTAGTTGGCCATTAGGACGCCTATGTGTCCATAATCTGTTGATGCGGTTTTGAAACCTTGTGTTTGTGGCTATGAGGTTATGTTCCTGCAGGAAGTCTTTCATGTGGTTGCCATTTCTATTGGTTTCTTTAGCAGGTGTGAAGAGAGCATCCAATGGCCCAAGCTGAGCATTAAAGTCTCCTCCAATTATAAGTAAGTTATGAGCTGGGATGGCATTAACTGTAGAAGAGAGTTCTTGGTAGAAGGAGATAACAGCTTCTTCAGGTTGTTCGTTATGTGGACTATAGCAGCAGAGAACTGTGGATGTTGGATTGCCCAGCAGAGAAATTTCCATAATCCGTTCATTATGACTAATAATGGACATGCAGGAATTGATGGCTCTTGGTGAGATTAAGAAGCCTACTCCACCAGTGGCAGCATTCCTTTGGTTCTTCCATGCTGAAGAGGTGACTAATCTGTATCCATTCAGATCTTCCTGCAAGAGGGAGTCATTGTGACAAATCCGGTGTTCCTGCAGACATATGATGTCAATGCCATAATGTGCGGCTTCATGAGCAAGTTCTTCTTTTTTGGCTAGTGAGTTGAGAGTTCTGATGTTGAAAGTGCTGATGGTAAATGGTTTTTTCCTTTGTACAAATTTGCCTTGACCATCCTTATCTGCATCAGGTTTGGTCCGTCCAGGGATGGTATCAACTGGCTTTGAGATCAAACCGTCATTGATGTTAGCATAGTCTAACGGTGACTTAGATGGTCCAGACTTCATAGCAGGGGCTTTAACCCTGGTGCTTAAATGTAAACTCATATTTCTTGTCAATGGCTGAATAAGACAGAGGTCGCCACTCCTTCTGTCATAGAGGATATAAAGGAAAGGTTTCAGCATTTAGTCCAGTTGCCACCCATACTAAATCATATGGGGATACACCTGGTCGCCTGCCGAGGAGATCTGTGTGTATGTACCCCTCAGCGGCATCGGTGAAGTCTCGATTTTTCCCAGACTCAGGTGTCTCTACCCTACAGAAGTACCTGAAACAGGTATTCTGTCCTACCATGCAAACGAAGCTGAAGACTAAAACTAAATATTAAACCCTAGACAACTGGATGATGAGAAGGAGGAAGAACTAGTATAAGCAGGAAAACACATGGAGCACCCAAAGGATGTTGAAAACATCCAGTGGGAAACCCAGCCCCTTAAGATGGTAGTAGGGTGCTGGTAAGGGTAACTTTCAGCTCCGCGGCTATAGCCTCGGCTATAGCCTTCCCTTAATACATTTAAACGCCGACTACTTCTTAGATGGTTACAAACAATGCATAAAAGCTTTTTTTTCGTTTTTATAAGTAAGCTACATGATCCATTATTGCATTATCGTTTTAAGTGCGATTTAAGTATATAGCGCTTGTGGATGTTATGAGCATACTGTGTGTTGACTTGTTTTTTAAATTCATATACGCAGTATTAATGGATGGGATCAATCGTTTCATGACCAGTTTGAGATATAAGGTTGTAGTAGACAATAATGACACTACACTCAAAGAATAATTTTGTTTTATAATACAATATTGAAAACATATATTAGTGGCTCTGTAGTCTGAGGTAATAAGGGAAATAATTGTTTGAAAGAACAGCATAATCTTGTTTGATTTAATTGTTTATTCTATGCAGAAATGTGCAGTTATGATAGTGGCAAATTGTCTGAGTGTGGTTAATGGTATCATATCCATAATGGCGGCCAAGTTAAATCAAAATAATGCGATCAAATTGAAAAGTACCTCACATGTTTTGTCTACTCATAAGGTAAAGACAAGGACTACCGAGACTGAACCGTGACCAAGGACTAGAAATATATCCTATTTGGGACAAACTGTTGATGTTCAGGGGAGGGCACTACATCGTAACATCCTGACATGACGTTATCATATTAAGGTCTATCCGATTCTAGACAAGACATCGTCATTATAAAGTCCAACCGGCACTTTCGTATTGATCTTTGTCCAGGGTCAGGGATGGACAGTTGATGTTCCCGGAGCGTATAACAGCTTTTTCGAAACACCGTTTCCTCGAACCAAATTCAATTTCCTCTCCTGCCCATTTAAGGGTAGAGACTATAGACATTTTTACCAAAGGAACATATTCTTGTTTATACCATGATATCGTTGTATCTCAATACTATCACAACTTCAGCTGTGTAACTTACCTAAAAAGTGGTTCTTTTAATTAAAAATGCAATAAATATAGTCACTCTGCGCTTTTAGTACTGACCAGACTATAGTAATATTTTTAAATCACTCTGCGATTTTAGTACTGACCAGACTATAGTAATAATATTATGCAATATTAGCAGCTATTAATCATGCTTCAGTGGGCAAGTACTTTTAACTTTAAATGGTATTGAAATTTGTCTTGTCCGGGGGGACTTCCATATAGCTCAGTGGCGTTATTTTCTAGGGTCTATGGTGAATATGACTGATGCGTAGTAGGCCTACATGTATGTAGGGCTGTAAAAAGCCTGTTCAGTGATTTCATCCGGAGAATGTAGAAATCCATATATCAGCAAAATTTAGATTTTAGCACCTTGTCCAGTATCTTTGTTAGTTTCGATGTGCAAACCTTAAGCCCTGTATTAAAGACAAAGTAAGTTATTTTACATGAATCTGTAATTTCTCTACTTAGTAGAGAAATCAGCTATTATTATTATTTAATATCGGTATTTTATTTTACACATATCGTGGCCAAACGGCCAAATTACATGTAAAATTACAATTTGAACATACATATAAATATTAAACACTTTAAGAAAACTTTTAAAAGACATCAAAAATTGCATCTATAGGGAAAAAAGTATTAGATCAGAAAAGCACTCGGTCATATTATTGCGCGCAAAATATTAATTTAACCAAAATACTATTGCACTATGAAAAACATCAAAATATACTCAAATCCAAAAATATCATGCATAGGCGTAGATCCTGGGGATGGGGATTTATCCCCCCAATATTTTGGCAGGGGATGGTCCATACAGTCATCCCCCCCCCTCATGTCGATGCCTGATAATGGGTTTCTGATCAAATTAACCTCATATTTGCCCATTTTAGCCCCAAAAGTGCAAATTTTCACGCGCTTCGCGCGCATTTATTCTACTTTTACACCATATTTCATCAGTTTAGCTTCAAAATACCAAAATTTTTCAAGCACTTAGCGCGCAATTGTACCATAATTGCCATATATTGTCGCTCGATTGACTATACTTCAATTTTTTCCAACTCCATTCCCCCCATGTCAAAAAAGAAATCTACGCCACTGATTAAATATGTCAAACATAATATAACAGTTGTACCAGACTATAAAAAGCAACCATGGCATTGGCATTGGCAATAATGAAGAACAATCCCAAGAGGAGATTTAAAAGATTAAAAAAATATGGAACGGGGCTATAATTTTATCAATATACTGCTATACTGCTTTCCTCGGTTCTTGCCAAAACGTTTTAAAATACTGTATCTAATGACAATTTTAATGATTTATCCTTCACTTTTAGGCATTTTATATAGAATTTAAATTTGTTTTACCATTTTATACTTTCTCTGGGATCAATGAATAGCCCTTAAATTAAGACCCCCCCTTTCGCTATCACCCATCACATGGTTTGTCATCCACCCCACACACACACACACTTGTTTCCCATTGGATCTATCGTCATCATGATTTAGACGCTTTTATTGTTTCATTGACAACTTTTATTATATTTATCACTGATAATGTTGCCAAAAAGTCTTTTGAAATTAGTAGGCGTCATTAGTAGATCTCATATAATATAATGAAGTGCTACCCCGATAGCAAAATAATGACAGGCGTATGCTTAGTTTTGACATGTAAGAATACAAAATGATTTCCTGAGTTATTAATGGGGAGTTATAAGCTCCATTGCAAAGTGAAAGCAGAGCGAGGTGTGTGGATGTGGGGGGGGCAGGTGTTGATGGCCCGGGGTTTATATTATTAGGGGCAAGCATCGAAATAAGCAGATCTGGATCAGGAACCACACATTTGGAAAAAGCGGTTCCTGGTCCTGTGATTATCTAGTGAACCAGGAGGCATTTTTAAAGAGCTATGAGTCATTTAATTTTTGATTGTACATGTTACATACAAAAACCGATTTAACTAACAGGCTCTATTTATAAAAAAAAGAGGAGCCTGGTTTTGGTGTGGACCAGGAGCCAAAATGTTATGACCATTGGCTCCTGGGTGCCTGCTTATTTCGAGGCTTGGGGAGGGGTGGGTTAGGCAATTAACAGCTGCCTGATATCATTCAACATTTCTGATACTGTTACGGCTTGAAATTTAAAGGCAGCGGGACTTTCGGATGCTCTCAGGAACAACTCGTCGCCAGAGTGCTACACTATCGTAAGTGACATTTTTGGCCAAAATGAGATTTTGACGAATTATGGAAGGCCATATAAAAACGCACATTTTAAACCAGGTTTTAAGTTTCAAAATTGCCTAATTATTTTTTAATTAATAAAATAAAATATCGTAAGTGCAATGCAATTTTAATTAATGCATGCAAGACTATCGTATGTGCCACTTACGATAGTCTTGCACGCTAATTTTGTTTTTCATTTGCTGCAAGACCATCGTATGTGCCACATACGCTACTTTATTAGGCCTAAACAACAAAATCACGGAATGCTACACCATCGTAAGTGCAAAACAGTCTCTGACACATCACTGGCTGTGACGCTGACGGCTGTGTGCGTTGTCATCATGCTGGCTACGTTCATAGCTCCCATGACTGGTAATAGAGACGATAAATCCGGTGTTTTTAGTTTTAGATTCAATAATAAATCTTGACAGATAACATTACGGCAAAAGGTGTCTTGCTATTGTAAATATTATATGCCAAAATAAATTAACACTTGTTAAGAAACATAAAATGACAAAATATTGGATATTTGAGCCGATATTACGCATATCCTAATTTAGCAATGCATGCTACACTATCGTATGTGGCACATACGATAGTGTTGCACTCTGCACTCATTTCACTTTGAGTGTAACACTATCGTATGTGACACTTACGACATCTAAATCAGTAAATAATTCATCGATTTATTAACTTTAACACCATTTATATAGTTCATATTATTAAAATCAAATTGCTTTACATTCCCATGTCATTTTATGGCTACTTGGAAACAAACAGCTACGCTAAACACAAAAATGCTCCTCCTGTAAAACTGTCCAAACTGCACTTACGATAGTGTAGCACTCTGCCGACGAACTTTTACCACCTGATGAACAATCTCAAATGCTCTAATTTGCACCAACATGACAGTATAGATTAGGCCCATGAAAGTCAATTCCGAGTTTATCGTTACTTTTTTTCAGGTTGGTGAGGTGACTTTTTCCTTTTTCATTTTTCATTATTTCATCAGATTTCATTATTGACCTAAAATGCGTGTTGATTTGAAGCCAAACTCATACATGTGATTTATAAACATGTTTTTTTTTATATGGGTAAGGACTAGAAAAATTAGAAAAGAGTCTGGTTTCATGCTTCCAAGTTATGAATATATGTTTTACAAACAAAAATATATGTTTCCAATCGCTAAAACCGTGAAAACACTGATACTTTGAAAATAATGAATTATTTTGGCATTTTTGAAAATTTGATGCGGGTATTTTTTTTCTCCAAAAAGTGACACGGGCGGGGGACGATAAACTCGGAATCGACTATCACGCGCCTTATAGGAAATATATTCTATCAGTTAATGGTTTTATAGTTTATTATTTCGGTTTACCAAAAATAAAGAAATAATATCAGCAATAACTGTAAAAAATGGTTTATGTCCATCTGAAGCCAAAATAATAGGATGAATTAAAAAATAAAACGCACTATACTAATATACTATATCTTGGAGCTGTGCATAGCGATAAACTAAACCAACAAATATAATAGAAAACAACAAGAAATAATACAGTTATATAGAAAACAGTCCCAGTACATAACTCACCGATAAATTACTCTCTTCTTCATTTCACATTCATTTATCTAATGTGAATTACAATGTGACGCTTATTATACGCAAGACTGAGTCCAGCTGTTACAAATTTGATAACTCAATTCAAAACTTCTGAACACAGTACATTAGGATCAAGGGCGTTGGTTCGAATCAATTGTTTGAAATCAATCAATGTGAGAAAGAATTGGGATTCCAATGCGCTCAATGCAGAGTGACTTGTATGCTGTCAGAACTGTCAACGCAAGGTATATAGTGCTGTGGTATTTTAAAGTGACTTGGAGGTGTTGTTCTGTAATAGGAATATTTTCGCCATTTTATGGAGGAGAAAAACGCAAAAGACATTGCAAATAACGACGATCAAGGATTCTAATATATACATAGCCGAACCGGAATAGGTATGTAAACTACATACGACGTTTGAAGTAAATTCTTAATGTTCTTCATAGCAAGAACATATAAAACATTGTCAAAAAATGCAACTTCTTACAAAAACGCTATATTCTCCGATAGTCCATATTTGCATGACTTCGGCGAACACTTTTGGTTCTCGTTTAAATTCTACCAATAGCACAGTCGATCTAATGTTATCTGCGGTTAGAGGACAGTTTAGAGAATTCTTTTTGCTGGTTGTTTGGTTTAAAATCCCGATATTTTTTTTAAATATCGGGATTCAAGCAGGCGATCCGTATGGTATGAAAAAGACGTTGCAAATTGTCAATGAAAGAGCTTATAAATTAAAATCACGGACATTTAGCTCAACAATAGGCATCTACATTCCAAGCGGAAACGCTTTTCAGAAACATACCCCACTTTTTTCAGCAATCGCTGAAACCTAAATATGCAATTCCAGGCGATTTGTAAAAAATAGCGTCAGCATATTTTACTATGAATTTGGGACACCGAAACAAATGCTTGCATTGGTGCCAGACCTATTATAATGATACGATAATTAGGCCCCAATAATGGCTTTCATTTTAACCGTTATTTATTAAACTGAGATTTTTACTTTTTGAGAAATTAATGAATTTATCGAAAAACTTTTCGGAGAACGCTACTTTAATGAACCCATCCCTTAAGTTAATTATTGCTTGCAGTAAATTGCGTACGTTAAGCGACGCTAAACTTATGAACGTTTTTATTCTCTTTCAGTCAGTCTTTCTGACATTGTCTCTTTATTTTTCTTAAATGTTCTTGCTGTCTTTTTGCTTGTTTCTTCACGTTTTATGTCTTCTCTATGTTGTTGTTTTTATATCCTTACTTCATTCTTGTTTTTTGTTTTTATTATAATTTATACTTGATATTCAAAGTTCGACGGAATGTTTCTGGAACATACTGGACGAACCAATTTATACGCGGCTTCAAAAGTATGAAATTACAACATTTAGACATCTCCTCGATTTCGCTTCCACTCACTCTCACATGATTACCTGGTAAAAATATACAGTATGAACACATCTTTGTGGCGCAATAAATACAATAGCACTGGTTAATTCAGTGTTAATGACCACATCAACTGTTCAAAGCTATACCCATCCGGCTCAATCCCCGATGGATATTTAACATGAAATGCGACAGTTTCCAATCCGTTTAAACTAACAGGTTGTCTTTCGGCAAACAAGAATTGCTGTGTAATTATTTTGTTCCCTCTGGACGCAATATGTCCGGGTGTATTCAACTCATTTAGTACTGTAAAATGTTTTGTATATCAAGTAGCTTGAAGAAAACATGTCAATTTTTACAAGTTGATGATTATTCAGCCTTTACGGAACAATGTAATCTAAACCTTTAATGTTAACTTTACCTTGAACGTTATTAAAACAGGGATCAGTAAATCACAGCTCAAGATAATAAACTTCCGAGAAATAAAGATTTCTGTGACGAAAATCACAGACACTGTTGCTTTTGGTATTGTAATTCGCGTACTAATGCAATATTTTAAAATCAGTGCTATAATTACTTGATGGCGTTGAATGTCATTGCTTCTAGTAGTGCCTTGGTTTAATCAAGTTTATTATATAATGTTATACAACAATAAATACACTCTTGCGAAATTGGGAAATTCTGGCTACGTACAAAAGTACATGTATAGGTAAAATTGATTTGTTTTTCGCTAAAATTTCTATGAACTATTTTAAACTAACCTACTATAGAAAAAATATTAAATTCGTGTACATCGTGGAACATTCAACTACGCTTGTTACTCCGCGACTAATCATGCTAACTACACGCGCGTACAACGCTACTCTACGCGTCCATATTAGCGAGGCTATATGCGTACAACTGCTTACTACGTACAGCCACGCAAATAGTATGTTCCACGATGTATACGAATTTGATAAATTTTCTATAGTAAAAAGTCAATATCTCTTGGAATAATTTTACAAGAGCCAAATAAAAATCATGGATTTTACTGTACAAACCTATGGTGGACCTCAGTACCCCCAATGTCAATGTATTAGTACGTCATACTCCTAGTTAATGCGCTGGTGTAAAACATTTATCCCTAAAACGAGCGCAAATGTTAGATCTACAATTTGCTGAAGTCGTTTGGGCGTAAAGACGCGTATTATTTTAAGACCGATAAAAAAATTAGCTTGGTTAAGATATTCAATGCATTAAATGGAAAGTAAGCTGTACTTTTTGGGTAAGGATAGTAAGAAATACATGGATTAAATAGAGTTAACAGTAAGTTTTCATCACTTTTATTCAAATTAACATAAAAGACTTAGTCTGCAGACTTTTTCTTATAATTTTTTCATCACTCAAAGAAATATATTCCAATAATGTGTGTTTTTTGTAAATTTGTAAGCTTTGAAAAATTCACGAAACTTTTTTATGGCTGCATTGAGTTTCAGTTGATATAATTTTGCTACGCTACATACATTTTCTTGTTGATTTCAAATTGCATATTCCGATAAAAAATTAATTTTACCAAAAAAATATCTAAAGGCAGTTACTAGGTGTAATATATTTTTGTTAACTACTTCCTTGATTATTACTTTTAAGGGGTGAGTTCCCAGGTATAAGAAATTAAAAAAATATATATATTTGTATCAATATAGATTAATCCGCATTTTATGAAGCAAATCTATCAATCCACCATCACTCTTGAGAGATTCTAACACATGAAAATATTCCTTAGGATCGATGTTTATGTCACATGAATCGACTATTGAAAATTGCCCTTGGCGTAATGAATAATTTTAGGAAATGACACGATCAATTGACATTATTAACTGTTGAGAACTTCAACTTGTACATTTTATTAATATAAAAAACGTAAGTTGTGGTTAGATAACTATTATGGCAAACATGTGACCATGATGACAATGGTAATATAATGAAGAAGAAGAAGAAGAAGAAGAAGAAGAAGAAGTAGAATAAGAAGTGAGATAAAGAAACAGAATCAGAAAAATAATAAAGTAATAGTACTGGTGTGAATGTTGAAGCGTCTGTAATCTTAACTTACTGGATTGGTTGAGTTAAGTTTGTTTGATTGAGGTTGAGTGGTAGCTTTTAATTACATTGTCCAGAATGTGAAATCTCTCATATGATCTGTTTTGTTATAACATTGGATAAATTGCAATATACATATATTGATCGAGCCATGAGTTTCTAAACTAATGGAAACATAACATGCATAGGCAGCTGAACCAGAGAAAAAAAATCATGACAGGACATGCCTGCCTGTAATTTCATGTTAAATTGGGCCAGTGTGCGATGGGTGGTTCTTCGTTCCCCTGTATACTGATATATAAAGAATAAAGATTAAGCATCATCTCGTGCGCTAGTTGGCAATGTTCGAATGTTTCTACATGTATGTTCCAGTGTATGCATAAGCATCTTCCTTTCTTTGTACTATCATCGGTTGAAATTCCAGTCAACGGCGTACATTCAGTTCATCGTTCGTCACACATACGACCAATGATGGACCTATTATGATATTCCCCGAGGCGCATTACAGCTTTCACAAAACACTGTAAAAGATGTAACCTCACTTGATTCTTGTATAGGGTGATTGATGGACATGTTATTTTCCCGGAGCGCATTAAAGCTTCTTAACATTGCCCCCTTAAGGAAAAAACTGTCCTATCTTACTTCCCACTTTTACCATTCTGACTATTACAGCTATACTAGTATTGTATTATTGATTTTAGTAAAAGAACTCAGGAAGGTTTTTTTGTATCATGATCTTTTAACTATTTTAGCCGATTCTTTATTATTTTGCATCTTTCAATCACTCTTTGTGACCTTGTCTCTTCATTTTTTGTTAACTCTATTTGTACCTAAGAAGCAATTTTAGACTTCTACGCTACTCAAATTTCACTCACCGGAGCGCTTTCACCGGGTCAACCGGCGTCTTCAGTGGATGTTATTGCTTTCACCTCATGTTTGTACCTATTTGCACCTTTGATTCTCTGTTGTTGTTTGGTGTGCTTGTTGAATTCCGGTAGTCAGTGTCCTTTTTTATATAGGTATATGTCATTTGATCAAGGAAAATCAGTCGGAAGTAGGAAATATTTATTTTGAAATATAGCCAAACAAAGGAAATTTTTCCTTTCGTGTCTTATTGTTTCGGAAACTCTTTAACTCCTCAAATCTATTGAACTGGTTGTTCAAATTTAATGTTTTTTTACTGCTGTTTACAAATCTATTACGTCAATTAGAATGTAATTGAATATTTCCGACATCAGACTGATTTTGCTTGATCATACTACATGAGAACGTTGAATTATTTGAAATACAAATAAACTAAACGTTTCTGAAGAAATCCTTGATCAAGTAATTTAAACAAGAAATTACGCAATTCAGTCAACTCGCTAATATATCCACCAGAATGGATGTTTATCTACAGTTTTCCAATCCATTCAAACTAAAAGGATTTCCTCATAAACAAAACTATCATACTCTGTAAAATTGTGTTCTCTCTGGACGAAATATGTCTGGTGTATTCATCTCATTCAGTGCAGTGTAAAAAAATGTTGTTATAGCAAATGGCTTGAAGAAACATAGAAAGTGATTATGAAAAAAGGGGAGACAACAAGAGGCAGGAAAAGTAAAAATAAAGCCTTTATATTAGCAAAGAGAAGACTTAGCTCAGAAATATTTTTACCTCGTATTTCGTAATCGATATGTGTTAAAACATTTTGATGGCTGCACTCACATTACTCACATTTCAATACATCTACTATAAGGAGTCACCAAGGGGAGAACGATAATTGAGCGCTTCAGCGCAAATTCTCCCCTCTTGCGCATTGCTGCATGGATGCTAGTCTGGCTATATCTGTATTGTTATTGCTCCTTGACTGGTTGACTTTGTGTCTAGCTCTCACTAGGACTAAACCTGTACAGCCAGCACAATATATAAAGGAGCAATAAATGAAACATAGCCTTAGAGCCAAAGTGAGGGTTGATTTCAAAAATCAATGTTACCATACTGACCGCAAGGATGTTTTCTTCAATTTTAGATATCAGTGACGGCAAATGATACAGGAATAACCACGTTATGAAACTAAAACCGATAAAAGGTACAAATTCAAAAGTTTCAACCTATTGGTATGTACGTATCATGTAGAGTCCAATACATACCAGGGTTTAATGTGCATCCCCCAAGACTCTACCAAACCAATTTTAGCTTCATTTTGTGGTCCTATAACACATTCAAGATGTTAAGAAAAACTAAATCCCGGCACTTCGGCCATATTAAAGGTTAAAGGTCAAGAAAGTGGTAAAATGTGCTCAAATCTGGTTAACAAGAAAACCAAATTATTTCTCTCATTGCAAGGATTCAGAAAAAGTATAGTTTCACTTATCTGCGACATACCGTTCTTGAGATGGAAGCAAAAAGTCCAAATATTTTTCAACGAAAATGGTCTCAAATTGCTCGTCATGCAAAAATAAGTCAAAGAACGAATCATTTGCAGTATCTAAAATGCTTCGTTATTGACAAAATTGGCCAATAAAGGTCAATCCCCATTACATGTACAGCTTATTGACAACAAACTATGTTGTGATGTTTTCTAGGTAACGAAACGAAACATCCTACATGATTACAACTTTTCCTTCTTGTTTTTACATGACAAGCAAATTGACACCAATTGCGTTGAAATCGGAGCACTTTTAATATGTTTCGAACGGTATATCGCAGGTAGGTCAACTGTGTTGACCTTTAACCTTGAATGTGGCCGGAGTGGCAGGAATTATTTTTGTTAATATTTTGAATGTGTTATAGGACCATAAAAGGAAGATAATGCATGCATAAGTCACCAAAGATTTCAGTAATATCATAATGTATTGATATAAAGAAGTATATAATACACGTAATAACGGTTTGAAAGGTGTGTCATTAATCAAATCGTCCAAGATCCCTACGAATAACACAGATATGTGCCAAAAATTAGGCTTTTTGAGGGACACAATGTTTGGAATTTCGAAAGATGCAGTTCGTGGATTGTATGGCATAGTTTTGAAGTGCATGGAATCAGGTTTGGTTTGTCCTAGAATTGGAATTGTGCAACCTAAAATAAACATCTTCTACGATATTAGCCGGACACTTTGCAAATATATACAGTCTTCAATTTGACTGGCTTACCTTGAACGGATCCAATGAATTTTTAAAATATTGTTTTTGTTTCTGTATAATTATATCACAATTGAAGTCTTTACTACCTGGATCCCAGCAAACACAAAAACGTTTTAAAAACGTTTTAAATAAGTTATATTTTGGCTTTTGGTTTAGGTAAAAACGTTTTAATAACATTAAAATGTCGGGTTGTATAAAGGTCATGATAACGTTTTAAAACGTTTTGTATGAAAACACACTACAACAATTTTTTTTTTCAAAAAATGTTATTGTAAACTATTTATGCACACATTTTTACCAAATATTTTGTCAATACTTAAATAACATTATGTTAAAATATTTGAACCCAGCAAACACAGAAATGTTCTTAAATTTTTTTTTCAAAACCTTTTAATAACATTTAAATGTCGGGTTATATAAAGGTCATGAAAACGTTTTAAAAACGTTATTGCAAATAATTTGGGCAAACATGTTTCGCAAAATATTTTTTCAACCCCAAAATAACATTCTGTTTAGAATGTTTTGTATCAAGTTTTCAAGAATGTTTTTGGAATGCTTTTAAAACGATTTTATACCCTTTATATAACCCGATATTTAAACGTTTTTTGTAAAACATTTTTGTTTGCTGAACAGTAGATTATCAAAAATGTTTTTAAGGTTATGAAAACGTTTTATACTCTTAATATACCCTTTATATAACCCGACATTTAAACGTTTTCTGACAACCTTTTATAACCTTTTGTGAATGATGTCGAAAACGTTTTGTGTTTGCTGGGATGTTATAACTTTATAACTATAACGAAATTACTAGTAAAACTTGTTGTTATTATAGTCAAATACGTAGTTTTAATGGACGAGGTCGAACGTTTAGAACTTCATGGCTACGAATATAGTTTTAACAGTATAAATCAATAACACTCACTAAAGCACTCAAAAGATGTTATTTTAAAAGTGGCTCATCGTTGGACAAATATTGAACAGAGATACTTTGACTTTGTAGTCTAACCAAATATGCGATGGATTCCGTAATGAGGAAAATAGCTGTAATGAATGTGTCAAAAAAGTCCTCATAGTCAAAAATATATTCATCTTTAGAATAGATTACGTCGCTTCCAACAACTGTTTCGTGATTCCCAATTTGTCTTATTTACAGCATAAACAGATCTTTATGGTACCAAAATGTAGTAACACTTGATGCTAATGGCCACAGAACTCTTCAAAAACTATATCATCAGCATCAATCCCCAACGAATGTTTATTATCCAATGCGACAGTTTTCCAATCTAGTAAGCTAATATGTTACCTTTAAACAAGAATTGTTGCCTCTGGACACAAGACGGCTGGGTGTATTCAACTCAATCCATCCAGTTCAATGGTTATTAGAGGGAATGACTTCAAACCTGGTCAATTTTAGAAGTTGATGGTTATACAGCCTTAGAAGCACTATATAACCAACATTCTCATGATTATCTTTACCTTGAATGATTTAAATAGAAAACCAGACAAGGGTCGGTCAAGTCTTACAAAAAGACCTAAATATTGAGGCTTTTGGTATTGTAGTTTGCAACTATACAAGTTTTATTTTTGATGGCGTCGAATATCATCCATCTAGTGATGCCTTGGTGTAATCAAGTTAGACATACTTAGTAACGATCTTTCCACATTGGTTATTTTTACTGTCTTTTAGAAACAAGGTTGACTTTGTTGAAATGTTTGTAAAATGCGACTAACATTGCTTAAACATATCTTGTTATAGGAAACTACAAACTACAAACAAACAATCAAAAGGTCAGTTCTATTAGTGCATGACTTTGGCGTCCATTAATTTAGTGCCAAAAGATATTTGACTTTTATATACTCTAATATGGCAATGGAATAAAATGAATTCATTAACACTCCAATACACACTCACCCCCCACACATCCTACGCACCTCCCACACAACGCTTGTTATTAAAGGACAAACAGGGCTTCCGTGTCTACAAATCTCACAGATAACTAGCATATTAAGTGAGTTTTCTTTCCAGGGTTAAAACGACCCTTAAGGCTTTAAGTAACAAAAACTTATTTTACAATTCATATTTGTTCAGCATTATTGCTACGAATTTTGTGACGTCATGTTGTCGATATCGGTTGCCTTTACACGGTGATTGCCGGGACAGTAGCATTTACTTATACGGACCACAAGAATTGTGATGTCTTTGTAACGCATTGTGTTTTTCCTTGTCAAACGTGTTTAAAAACAAATCTGACAGGGAAGAACAAAAATGTCTTATAAGTTATCAGGAGTTGATATAGAAATACTGTCAGATGCGATATTGCATGTGACATGTCTTTAACAATAGTCAAGCAAGCAATGCGCCGTGGCTCAAACTGGCATTGCCAAACACAAATACACTGGAGAATAACGCCTTCCTGGATTGAGCTAATTTTACTGCATCTTAACATTGTATCTTTCCCTCTGTGGTTTGGTAAGATTTTCAATGACTGGAATATAAATCTGAGCCTCATTTGAAGGGCGAGGCCACGAATAGGGAATTTAGAATCCTGTCGAGGTTTGTCTTTAAATCAGATTCTTTATAAGTGAACAAAGTTAACGTACAAAAGCCGTCATGGCTAGGAGCCACTCTTGACACTGCAAATGGTATATAGGTAAGATACATTGGGCTATATTTACTTCCTTTGCAAACAATGCGGCATTATCGTCTTGTTTTTTGTTACATATTTCACGATGTAAAGTCTGTCTACATCATCAATAGGATACCTGGATCGTTCTAGAGGTACTTTCACCCAACGAGACAACATGGATGATATGTGGTGTAAGGTTCCTGACATCGACTGAAAAAATTTAGAGAAGGTGAATATGCAAAAATGAGAGAGAGCGAAGAAGATGCAGGAAAAAAACGAGAAAAAGAAACCCTTTCACATTATCAAAGATGAAGACTCTACTAAAACATTTTACGTTGGATATTGTAATGAATATGTGGTAAAAACACTCTGATGGCTGCACTCATATTTCAATGAATTTTCAAGGAGTCAACGTAAGGAGAATATTAATTCTGAAGAGTACTTTAGTGGAAAGCTAAGATCGTTTATGTCATGTAGAATGCTGCAGTGAGATTTTGCGAGACCTTTTGCAATCAATTCACGGTATTTCATATTCACTCAGACAATCGACTGTGCTATGAATTAACATTTTAAATAGATACCTGACATTTTAGTACGCATGCAAAATCTTATATTAAATTAAAATCTCTAACTAATATGCTAGACAGAGGAATTCATTACATAATTAACAGGTAACCTATAGTGTATGGCTGCATTCTAATGCACAACAAACATATCGAGTTACTTTGATTCTGTTATGATACGTCAACGGTTTGTATTATCCTTTTTAAAGTATGATTTGCTTTCCTTAACCCAAACCGCCTAAGTGCCTTTTGGAGACTGGAAGGGAAAGAAAGAAAGAATAAAGAGAGAAAACAAAGAGAGAAGTTGTTTAATCTGCGTGGGATTCGAACCCCTCGCATGCAAAGCATGGCGACACTTTGCCCCGGGTGTTGGGCTTCGCTGGGCTTCGCGAAACCGTGCCTCTATCACTTAGGGCCATTGCGTCATCACACCACGTGAGATGCAGCGTATATATCAAGTAGTATTTTGTAGTACCTCGTCCTATTAGGATTAAACAGTTAAGATGAAAATGGTTTGTACCAAATATTAAATATTATTTGTCTTACCGACAATCAAAACGATTCTAAAAATAAGAGATCCATCTAGTTTGCACATAAGGCCAACAAAATTTTTTTTTAATTCTCTTTTCGGATTTGGCGTATTCTTGGACCTAGCTAGTGCTAAATGCTACAATCATTCATGGTGACTTAAAAAACCATTTTGTTTATTTAATATGCAGTTAAAGTTATAATTTGTGTTCCAATCCAATGTATTTTGAAGTCACTAAAAATAATAGACTATGACATGAAAACAAGTTATAATTTTGCATATTTAAGTCACAAAATGTTTTTGCGGGGCTTTTTTTTTACTTTCAACGATGAAAGGTCTTAGTATTTAGCTCTAGCTAGAGATATTCCAAAAAAAAATGAATTTTACTTATTTTTATTTAAAAAAAATAGGAAAAAAAAAATATTGGTCAGGCCTTGATCTGAAGAGCGGGCGGTGGAGGACAAACAAACACCTTTTTTGGGGGCCTAACTGTTATAATTACAATGCTTCCTTTAATTCCAAAAAAAAAAAGGATTATAATCAACAACAATTTTGGTAAATATGACTTAATGGTGTCGACAGTTCTAATTTATTTTGTTCTTTTTACTAAGTGACAAAGTCGTTGGTACAGATGTGACTGTAAATCCTACATGTGTTTGAAATGTGCAATATATTGTACATTTTTGGGACATCATTTTGTGGAATTTCAGAAGATTCAGTTCATTGTTTTTGTGTATTCAAGTTTAGTGTGTAATTGTAACTGTAGGACGTAAAATAAAGACATCTTCCTCGAAATATGCTGGACTTGCGAGGTATCAATTACCCTGTGCAAATTTAAAAACGGGCTCCGATTTTAATTTATTTAAACACCGAATACTTCATAAATAGAAACAAACAATGTACAGATTTTGCCCGTTTGTTTAGGTAAGCTACATGATCCAGTAAGATAATTGCATTATCGTTGGCGCGGTTTAAGTATGCTAGTGCTTTATATGCAAAACACTATGTGTGGGTGTTATAAGCATATAAATTGTCTGTTGTTTTTAATCCAGATGCGCAGTTTTTTAATGGATGGGATCAATGTTTTTTGTGCCCAGTTTCAAGCATTAAGCTATAGTAAACATTAATGACACTACACTCAAATAATTTTTCTGTCATAAGCGTTCCATTATTACACAAATATTGAAAGAAATAATTAATTACTTCACAGTGTGAGATAATACGTGAAACAATGATTCCGGTAACAAACTGAAAACAAATCGGTTTCTTGAAGCTATACACATAAGGACTCATAAACCGAGACTAAAACCGTGACTAAGGACTAGAAATAGATCCTATTTGGGACAACCTGCTGATGCTCAAGGGGGAGGGCACTACATCGTAACATCATATGACGTCATACTGTTAAACATATGACGTCGATATGTAAATGACAATCCGATTCTAGACAAGACATTGTCATTACATAGTCCAACCACACTTTCGAATTGATCTTTGTCCAGGGTCAGGGATGGACAGTTGATTTCCCGGAGCGTATAACAGCTTTTTCAAAAAATTAGTCCCATCTCAATTTCTCTCTCCTGCCCCACTCTCACTAGCTACTGAAGTTAATTATTGCTTGCAGTAAGTTGAGTACGTTGAGTAACGATTAACTTATGAGCGTTTGTATCCAAGTTTGATTTGTATCTGTTTGTATCTTTCAATCACTCTTTCTGACTTTCTGTCTCTTCATTTTTCTTGTTCAATGTTCTTTTTGTCTTCTTGTTTGTTTCTTCAAGTTTTATACCTGAACTCTATGTTGTTGTTGTTGTTGTTTTCATATCCTTACTTGATTCGTGTTTTTATTATTATTATTATTTATATTTGATATTCAAAATTCGACGGAATGTTTCTGGAACATACTGGGCGAACCACCAATTTATACGCGGCTTCAAAATGATGAAATAGCACAATTTAAATATCTCCTCGATTTCGCTTCAACTCACTCTAACATGATTACCTTGTAAAAATATACAGTATGAACACATCTTTGTGGCGCAATAAATACAATAGCACTGGTTAATTCAGTGTTAATGACCACATCAACTGTTCAAAGCTATACCCATCCGGCTCAATCCCCGATGGATATTTAACATGAAATGCGACAGTTTCCAATCCGTTTAAACTAACAGGATGTCTTTCGGCAAACAAGAATTGCTATGTAATTATTTTGTTCCCTCTGGACGCAAGATGTCCGGGTGTATTCAACTCATTTAGTACTGTAAAATGCTTTGTATAGCTTGAAGAAAACATGTCAATTTTGCAAGTTGGTGATTATACAGCGTTTAAGGAACAAGAATATAAACCTTTAATGTTAAGTTTGCCTTGAACGTTATTAAAAACCAGGCAAGGGTCAGTAAACTCTCACAGAACAAGCTAAGAAACTCCTGAGTTTGTAAAGAAAAGCACAGACACTGTTGCTCTTGGTATAATGGAAATATGTGCTTATTTAAGCATCAAGCGGCAAGTTCGCGTAAAAATTGGCAACCAAATTAGTTTGGTTAATTCGGGTATGCTGAATTCAAATATTTTGTCTACCAAGCTATATTGGAATCCCGAGACCCTAAAAATGACCACAGTCCCTTGCATGTTCATATAAAAGGCAACAATCAAAAATGCTCAAAATTTAATTTAAAAAAAACCAAAGAACATGTCAAATTATTTGTCTTTGTCTAAGGATCACAAAAATGTAACATGTTTGCGTGTAGGACATAATTATAGTTACCAAGTTATGAGGTTCAGCAGGTCCAAGGTCAATACGGGGCTGAACAAAACACAAAATAAAACACAAAATTGAACGAGGGAGGGATTTACAGCCCATTCGCCGTGAACGGTCACATATATATTGGTCGAGTTTCTATAAAACTAATGGAAACATAACATGTATAGGCAGTTGAACCGGAGAAAAAAATCATGACAGGGCATACCTTCTTGTAATTTCATTTCATTGTGCCAGTGTGCGATGCGTGGTTCTTCTTCCCCTGTATACTGATATATAAAGAATAACGATTAAACATCATCTCGTGCGCAAGTTGGTAATGTTCGAATGTTTCTACATGTATATTCCAGTGTATGCATAAGCATCTTCCTTTCTTTGTACTATCATCGGTTGAAATTCCAGTCAACGGCGTACATTCAGTTCATCGTTCGTCACACATACGACCAATGATGGACCTATTATGATATTCCCCGAGGCGCATTACAGCTTTCACAAAACACTGTAAAAGATGTAACCTCACTTGATTCTTGTATAGGGTGATTGATGGACATGTTATTTTCCCGGAGCGCATTAAAGCTTCTTAACATTGCCCCCTTAAGAAAAATATGTCCTATCTTACTTCCCACTTTTACCATTCTGACTATTACAGCTATACTAGTATTGTATTATTGATTTTAGTAAAAGAACTCAGGAAGGTTTTTTTTATCATGATCTTTTAACTATTTTTGCCGATTCTCTATTATTTTGCATCTTTCAATCACTCTTTGTGACCTTGTCTCTTCATTTTTTGTTAACTCTGTTTGTACCTAAGAAGCAATTTTAGACTTCTACGCTACTCAAATTTCACTCACCGGAGCGCTTTCACCGGGTCAACCGGCGTCTTCAGTGGATGTTATTGCTTTCACCTCATGTTTGTACCTATTTGCACCTTTGATTCTCTGTTGTTGTTTGGTGTGCTTGTTGAATTCCGGTAGTCAGTGTCCTTTTTTATATAGGTATATGTCATTTGATCAAGGAAAATCAGTCGGAAGTAGGAAATATTTATTTTGAAATATAGCCAAACAAAGGAAATTGTTCCTTTCGTGTCTTATTGTTTCGGAAACTCTTTAACTCCTCAAATCTATTGAACTGGTTGTTCAAATTTAATGTTTTTTTACTGCTGTTTACAAATCTATTACTTCAATAAGAATGTAATTGAATATTTCCGACATCAGACTGATTTTGCTTGATCATACTACATGAGAACGTTGAATTATTTGAAATACAAATAAACTAAACGTTTCTGAAGCAATCCTTGATCAGGTAATTTAAACAACCCTCCCATAAAAATAAATTACGCAATTCAGTCATATATCCACCAGAATGGATGTTTATCTACAGTTTTCCAATCCATTCAAACTAAAAGGATTTCCTCATAAACAAAACTATCAGGCTCTGTAAAATTGTGTTCTCTCTGGACGAAATATGTCTGGTGTATTCATCTCATTCAGTGCAGTGTAAAAAAATGTTGTTATCGCAAATGGCTTGAAGAAACATAGAAAGTGATTATGAAAAAAGGGGAGACAACAAGAGGCAGGAAAAGTACAAATAAAGCCTTTATATTAGCAAAGAGAAGACTTAGCTCAGAAATATTTTTACCTCGTATTTCGTAATCGATATGTGTTAAAACATTTTGATGGCTGCACTCACATTACTCACATTTCAATACATCTACTATAAGGAGTCACCAAGGGGAGAACGATAATTGAGCGCTTCAGCGCAAATTCTCCCCTCTTGCGCATTGCTGCATGGATGCTAGTCTGGCTATATCTATATTATTATTGCTCCTTGACTGGTTGACTTTGTGTCTAGCTCTCACTAGGACTAAACCTGTACAGTCAGCACAATATATAAAGGAGCAATAAATGAAACATAGCCTTAGAGCCAAAGTGAGGGTTGATTTCAAAAATCAATGTTACCACTACTGACCGCAAGGATGTTTTCTTCAATTTTAGATATCAGTGACGGCAAATGATACAGAAATAACCACGTTATGAAACTAACCGATAAAAGGTACAAATTCAAAAGTTTCAACCTATTGGTATGTACGTATCATGTAGAGTCCAATACATACCAGGGTTTAATGTGCATCCCCCAAGACTCTACCAAACCAATTTTAGCTTCATTTTGTGGTCCTATAACACATTCAAGATGTTAAGAAAGACTAAATCCCGGCACTTCGGCCATATTAAAGGTTAAAGGTCAAGAAAGTGGTAAAATGTGCCCAAATCTGGTTAACAAGAAAACCAAATTATTTCTCTCATTGCAAGGATTCAGAAAAAGTATAGTTTCACTTATCTGCGACATACCGTTCTTGAGATGGAAGCAAAAAGTCCAAATATTTTTCAACGAAAATGGTCTCAAATTGCTCGTCATGCAAAAATAAGTCAAAGAACGAATCATTTGCAGTATCTAAAATGCTTCGTTATTGACAAAATTGGCCAATAAAGGTCAATCCCCATTACATGTACAGCCTATTGACAACAAACTATGTTGTGATGTTTTCTAGGTAACGAAACGAAACATCCTACATGATTACAACTTTTCCTTCTTGTTTTTACATGACAAGCAAATTGACACCAATTGCGTTGAAATCGGAGCACTTTTAATATGTTTCGAACGGTATATCGCAGGTAGGTCAACTGTGTTGACCTTTAACCTTGAATGTGGCCGGAGTGGCAGGAATTATTTTTGTTAATATTTTAAATGTGTTATAGGACCATAAAAGGAAGATAATGCATGCATAAGTCACCAAAGATTTCAGTAATATCATAATGTATTGATATAAAGAAGTATATAATACACGTAATAACGGTTTGAAAGGTGTGTCATTAATCAAATCGTCCAAGATCCCTACGAATAACACAGATATGTGCCAAAAATTAGGCTTTTTGAGGGACACAATGTTTGGAATTTCGAAAGATGCAGTTCGTGGATTGTATGGCATAGTTTTGAAGTGCATGGAATCAGGTTTGGTTTGTCCTAGAATTGGAATTGTGCAACCTAAAATAAACATCTTCCACGATATTAGCCGGACACTTTGCAAATATATACAGTCTTCAATTTGACTGGCTTACCTTGAACGGATACAATGAATTTTTAAAATATTGTTTTTGTTTCTGTATAATGCTTCTGTCACACTACACCGAATAGGTCTTCCGTACAAGAAACGGATGGTATTTTAGTAAATCCGTTGTTGTTCGTCAATGATCGTTTTATGTTCTTTTTATGTCCTGCTATCATCCGCCAAATGCGTTTCGTGTTAGGTGATGTTCGTTAAGTCCGTCGACATGCACAAAACTTGAAACGGAGTGTACCGAATACACATGTTCGGTATTTATCCGATGTGTGTTCGTATGGTGCTGAATATTGCCGGAGTTTGTTCGCTCTCCTTTCGTTCATGTTCGTTCTTTGTTCGTTGCACTCGGCCCGTGTTCGTTGCAAATACGTTCCTGTCAGGCCTTCACCACCGGATAGCATATTTTTGCATTCGGTGATGTACGTTGACCCAGACCGTGTTAGTGTCACACTACACCGGATCGGTCTTCCGTATAAGAAACGGATGGTATTTTAGCAAATCCGTTAGTGTTCGTCAATGTTCGTTTTATGTTCTTAATATGTCCTGCTATTATCCGCCAAATGCGTTTCGTGTTAGGTGATGTTTGTTTAGTCCGTCGACAATACGTTTCAAGTTTTTTGCATGCACAAAACTTGAAACGGAGTGTGCCGAATACACATGTTCGGAAGTTGTCCGATGTGTGTTCGTACAGTTCTGTATATATACCCTGGGTTTGTTCGTTATTCTTTCGTTTATATACCGCAGGTGTTTGCAAGGTTTCGCAGGTGCTTGTGCCGGATGTAGGCCTATGGCGAACATGTGCATCAATCATGGGGGGGGGGGGGTTTCTGAAGGGTGTGTGACGCAATATCATATTTCCCCCAGTACTTTAGTGACTGACAAGTAGAAAAAAGGGGGAAAGGAGAGAAAAAGAAAAGAAAGTGAGAAAATTGAAGAGAGAAGAGAAGAGAAAAGTTAAATTACACGTAATTTAGTAGGCCTATGCATGTAAGTAGTATTGAGCATGTTGAGGGAGGGGCACTTTCTGAAGGGTAGAGGACGCAATATCAAATTCCTACCAGTTTTAGTGATTGACAAGAAAGAAAAAAGAAGAGAAAACATGGAAAAGGTTAAATTGTATGTTATTGAGTAGGCCCAGGATAGTATATAGTAAGCTTAAGTATAGGCCTGTGATTATTATAGGTAGTGCTTTAAATGTCGTTCCTTGGCCCAAAAGCCTGTGAAAATTACTGCCGGCCCGTCGATATGTAGGGCCCGTGAAATTTTGTCACCAAAATCAGTATTTTAAGACGGGCTTAGGTCTATTACTGACTTTAACATAATCAATCCATGCATGTTTTACCTGAAATTACGAGTCTGAAGTCTGATATCTTAAAGTGTCAGTGGATCAGTGTAACATTTTAAATTTTGCAAATTCAGTTCGGGCCTTCTTTGTTTTTTGTTTAAGGCAATAATAGTGTAAAAATGATGCACCAAAAACAATTGTCCAAATTTTCCATTTTTAAAACTAAATTTTTACACAATAGGCCCAGGCCTAATAGGCCCTACAGTCCCCATGCAAATGGCTTCAATTGGACCTTCATTTTGAAAAATGGACAAAATTACAAACATTATTTTGCTTGAATTTGCTTCTGTGTTGAAATTTGAAAATTAATGCAAATTTATACATATGCAAGGCATGGAAGGAAATAGCATGTATACAGGACCAGACCAGCGATACACCCCCGGGGGGGGGGGGGGTAATCAAGTTTGGTTTTGGTAGGGACGTGCTGCTGAGATTTTGGAAGTAGACCCATAAATATACCAATTTTTCAAAAATTTGGACCCATTGATATACCAAAAGTCACAATTTTCGGCCGAATTTACCCAAAATTGTCTTAGTTTTTACAAATTTTGGCTAGATTAAGGAAAAATTGGGCTGTTTTCCGAAAAAATTGAGAAAATTTTGAAAAAGGACCCATTCATATACCAAAATAGGCTTTGAAAAAGGGGTCATTGATATACCAGAAGGCTGAAAATGCTACCCATGTTTGCGGCACGTCCCCGTATGGTCATTTGTACTGAGTACCCCCCCGGGGATACACCCCACCCCCAATCGGAGGCGCATAGCAACAACAGGACTGGTCGATTCTAAGGGGCTGTGAAATAATTATGTGTACCCCCGTTGTGGTGAATTATCAAAGTGGTCTGCCAAAAATTGCTTGCCCCCCCCTTTGGCCATGGCAAACAAATCTTTGCCCCTCCCCCTTTTGATGTACCAAAAAACCTTTGCCCCTCTTTTGCAAAGTTTTTAATATTTGAACGTGTTCCTAATGTTTTCCTACACCTTTTTAGGGTGTAATATAGAAACGGTGCCCAAAGTACTTGTGCCCAAAATCGCTTGACCCCCCCTTCGACCTGGCAAAATTGCTTGATCCCCTTTCGACCTGCCAAAAAGCTTCCCCTTTGGCCTGCCAAAAAATCTTTGCCCCTCCCCAATTCGCCACCCCGGGGTACACATAATTATTGCATCACCCTCTCATGTGTGAGATTTTAACCTTGGTGTGATATTTACTACATATAACTTGGTGTATGTGTGATTTTACTACCTTGGTGTGAGAGTGGGAGAAAGCTGGTGCCAGAATGTGGAAGTCTCTATCAGGCTGAATACATGAGTTGGTAGCCTAGCCCTGTCCCTGTCTGAACAAAGGATACCTTTTGACCTATACTGCATTAATTAGGCATCCTAGAGATATAATTGTGACATGGAATGCCAGAAATAGACACTTTTGGGCAAGTTATCAATTTGAGTGTCTTACAATACAGATATTTTGCTCCACAACACCGTTTTCCACAATGGACATTCCTAAGCGAAGATATTGAGTTCGTAAATGGTACATGTATTATAAAATTGGAAATTGAGGTATCGGCCTTTAAAAATATTGTTGACAATGTTGAGATTAGGAATGACCTTGAAAGATATCTGGGGTTAATACAAAATGCCAGTTATATTCCGGTCTGAAATTATGAGACAGTATTTTAAACATTAATAACATCACCAATTTGCAACAAACCCAAATTGTGAAAAAATCACCCCTATTTCTCCATTTACGATCCCGTCCCATCTCCTTTCGATATACCACATCACAATGACTATTTACTTTTTATTCCTTGGGACCAGAGGAACAACTTGATTAAAAAGTGATAATCATACCTTTGATCTTAAGGGGGTACTACACCCCTTACCAATTTTGTGTCTATTATAGCACACTGGTAACAGGAAAACCGGGAGGGGATTATGAGAATATTAAGAGGGCGGTATACCATGATTACGGACGGGCCGGACCCGTGCTGGGGTCACAATGACATGTAAATGAACGGCCTAAATAGTAAAGCAGACGAAACACAAGTTGTAGAATGTTCACAGTTCTCATATTATTATTTCTTTCCATCAATGGATTCCATCAACAGCAATAGCTGTCTACACAAAGTCGTAGTCAAAGCCGTAAGTTAATACAATGTTTTTGTGTGGACTTACGTGCTGTAATGAGGGATAGAAATGACAAGGCATTTATACATAAGCTTACAAAGGAGTGGACAAATGCCTACCTGTTATTTAGGCCTAAAGTTTAACGCAACCTAGCAAGATACAGAAAGGGAGTCTTTAAAAATAGAGGGTGTTATTTTATTGAGCACCAGGCCAGCCGACCTCAAGCATTAAATACCTATTCAAAAACATGCATTAAATATCACGCGGCTTATGCCTAGGCTTCTTCATGCCTTAGACATGCGTGCATACAGTATTGAAATAATGATAATTTGGCAAGACTCCATTTGCGTTCATGCGGGTTGTTTATTATTTTAGATGTTCAAATGTTGACACAGGAAGATTTTGATTTATAATAATGAGGGGGATGTTATTTAGCTTAAAAGTACATGGCTCGGTTCTATGACAGAGATATGGTTCACTACAATGGCTGAGGTACAAGCTTAACCGATGCACGCACACTGCATAGGCCAAACAGTCTATGCTAAGCTTAAACCAAATATTAATCATCTTAAATGTGCATTGACACCTTGGAGCAAAGAAGCTCTCATAAATGGGTCGCACGGCTGAAGATACCAGATATTATACAGCAAAGACTCAACCTTTTGCACAGCCATTGTAGTAACCACATCTCCATCACGAACCACAGGGGCCTATCAGCCTCCATATCATCAGCGAGCGGGCTTACAATACATAAAAAGTTACATGTCCAGATTTGATTTAGTCATTAATTAGGCCTAAAATTTAGTACCAAATACCGGATTTGGCAGGGCCACTACCGGCATGGCAGTGGCTTTTCTAACCCTTTTTACATCTCACCTGCAGATCTTCTGTCTGTTGAAATTGAACCCAAACTGTAAATCTAAATTGAGCTAAAATAAAACTATGTCTCACACGAATCAAGTCTGCCACCGGAATGACGCTACTTGTTTTAAAAAAGCGACGCCAAAAGTCTGTCTCATTGCTCATGCGCAACTCCTCAGAATTAGCTGATTGGTTTAGCGCGGCAACTTCTAGCCAGGTTGACTCCGCCCACAATAATATAGTGGGCGTATGATCGTGCCAGGGCAGCGCGGACATCATTGTAGTTGATTATGCTGAAATTTAAGGCCTACTTGTAGGCCTATTAATTATCTGATCATGTTGAATTTTAAGGTCTACATTTATATTAAAGAATTATTTAGTTAACCAGCACATTTATACCACACATTATATAGAAATATAATACGCCTACGATAATTTAAATACATTTAACATAAAGGGCCAAAAGTAGCTTCATTACATTATTGATCAAATACTGGTTTTCCCTCATTTTTGACTGCAACTCCACAACTGCTGTCTGTGCCGAAATAAAATTTCCAGTGCAGTAGTTGTAGTAGTCCTTGCACCTATATTTATACATCTTACTTGTCACCAATACGCTATAATTTTTGAGAAAAATGCAAAAATAGGCACAAAATTGGACAGGGGTGTAGTCTGAGACGAATACCAGGGACGAATATACCTCGTATCAGGGTGTAGTACCCCCTTAATGACTCAATTTGTCTACAAACCCTTCTCCATCACTTCTGAAGCAAAAAATATAAATTGGTACACAACTTCAAGTTCATGGTCATACTGGGCCGGTCCTCAATGATCTGTATCCCTGATTATACTTGCTGAAGTTAGTATCAATTCTTGAATGCTGGTAGTCTGGTACGCACTTTATTAATTAATACCATTATTGATAGTTGAATTTATGACAAATACATTGGTTGAAAAGTCCATTGAATAATCAACAAGAATATGTATGGTATGTTCTCATCTTTCGATTTAAATTAACAGGTCCATTTTCCAAATCATCATGCACGCCCCTGTAAAACAAAAAAATAATAACAAGAATAAATATATTAAAAATCTTAAATTAAATAGAAAATATGTTGACATGTTTTTAAATAGGTCTGATCAAAACTGCCAACATGAATTTACCCAGTGTGGCCATATGTGTAGATCATGACATGCAGCGGTGTAGCCAGCCTTTCAGTGTGAAGGGACATTTGTATTCATGTCATACTCTATTAACGATTTCAAAATGCATTGAATTTGAATGCATTTTGAAATCATTAATAGAGTATGACATGAATACAAATTATCAATTTTCATATTAAAAATAAAAAACATCTTGAATTTTTTTTTTTTTGGTCAACCATGAATGATCCATGATCTAGGTCCAGGGACACTCCAAAACCGATTTTTTTTTTTTTTTAATTTCTGAATTTTTTTTGCCACAAATGATTTAATAAAAAGAATAAAAAACAAAAACAAAAAAACATTTAGTGAGTATGCCTAGCCTATTCCCGATCCCTCATGTTCGCTAAAAAGATTGTGCCCGAGTCAGCGCTCAACTTTACTATACTAGACCCTGCTAACCTACCTGCCTATGTCGAATGGTGTCCTTGAATTGTATCTTCACAGGAATCCAAGATTGAACTTATTACATCGAACCATGGAAGTGATCAAACCATTTTACACATAGATCTCCATTGATATCTTAGTCACCTGTAAACCAAACACACACAAAAGCAATAAATAATGCAGGATTTGCCAGTTGCATTGAAAGCTATTGAATGGGGACTAATTTATCATGTACCTGGTACATGCCTCTATGTAGCCTGGTATATACAGATTACAACTGGTGGCTACACAGATTAGAACTCTGTCAGTTTCTCTAATCACAACACCCTCACCCTGAGGCTCCAGGTAACACATGGGGGAAAATGGTAAATCACACATATTTAGCAGCATTTCTTCTCATTTTTCACAATTTTGCAGAATTCAGCAGCCTGTCGTTATGATTTTAGAAAATCTGGCTGTTTTTTTGTGATCTCCCATTTTTCCCCATGCGACATGGGGTCTTGTTTCAGATCATGATTTTACATTTGAAATCACTCGAAACGTTCAAAATCGCTCATATTTTCAAGCACTGGAATCTCAAGGCAGCAAATGTGTAGGATATAGCTCAATTGTGGCTCCAACTTGTATATTTTGCATAGGGTTCAATGTAAAATTAAAACTTCACATGCATTTTTCTGAAATTCCAAGTGCTTTTTTCCTCTGGCGTCAAAACAATGGACTTGATTCCGGATTAAAGTTTCTTGTGGAAGATGTCCTGCAGGTTGGGGAGTATGGAATTCAAATCAGGGCAAAAACTCAAATATAGTCACTCAAATATTAAAAAATAACACAGAAAGCTCATAAACAGCAGCACACAACTTTTAATGAATCATTCAACATAATTTTTGTCTCATCAAGTCCTTAAAATGAAAAAGTTTTGAATCTGATATAGGCCTATGCCACATTTCGGTTAAATGCACTTGAGCAACAAAAACGTATGCCTTTTATTTCTTAATATGTGACCGTTCACGGCGAATGAGCCGTAAATTCCTCTCCCGGTCAATTTTGTTTTATTTCATGTTTAACAAATATACATCATAAGCTTTAAAATGGTATATCATTTGACTTCAAACGATACCCAAAAGCGGGGTTATAGTTTGTTAAACTTTGCTCCTTCAACGACATTGAATACGTCATTCGTACACATTTTACGCTGTAACTCAGAATACAATTTAGGGAATTTACGGCTCATTCGTGCTGTACGGTCACATATGTTATTTATAATTACAAAATCTGGCTTTGTTACACTCAGGAAATTATTTTTGTAACTTAATAATTTGTTTTGAGATGAAAAAAATGAACTATAGACCTTTTTCTGATGACGTCACCTAATCGATATTGGGGTCTCAGATGTAAACAAACAACACATGCGTTTCCCACATGCCCACAGTGTGAAAACACCAAATACTGCGTATTTTCTCCTCTGTTTTGTCATGTTTTTACATAAGCTTCCATAATTTTTTTTTTAATGGAACTGTATACTAGTTACCTTTGTTTCAGCTTGTTTTGATACCACAAAATACAAAAGATACGGAAAAACCGCCATGCTATTTGAAAATTAATCATTGTTTTGTTTCACATATTTGTTTACTTTTTACACCGTGAAGAACTAAACGCGTACTGCGAGCTGGCAATTCCGCGCAGGACGCCTAGCGTGGCGCAAAGTTGATCGCGCGCGCCGGCGCGGTATTTGCGTTTGGGTGCTGATGACTCGAATGCTGGACCCCAATATCGATTGATTGGTGACGTCTGAGAAAAAGGTCTATAGATCACTTTTTTAGTTTTTGCCATTTTTGCCGGCAAAAACTGGCAAAAACTGTTTTTGCCAAGCGGTTAAAACCGTGGTTAAAACCGCGGTTTTTTCCACCTGCGGCAAAAACCTGCGAACCCTGATTCAAATGGAATAGCCCAACAGTTCTTTTGTAGGATTTCCAAGGATTTCAATTTTTAGGCATAGGTCACATGGGGGAAAATGGTAAATCACTCATATTTAGCAGCATTTCTCCTCATTTTTCACAATTTTGCAGAATTCAGCAGCCTGTTTTAACAGATTTTGTCGTTATTTTAGAAAATCTGGCTGTTTTTGTGTGATCTCCCAACATGGGGCCTACCCTGGAATAGGGGTCAGGGTTATAGCTACGCTGGTCGGGGCCAACCTGCACTAGTTCTACGCAGGCCTAGCCTGGGCCTGGCTTTGGCTATGCTGCACCGGCTATTTTTAGCGAAAATAGAGATTGACATTCTTTTGTTCAAGTGTAATTGTAGATAAATTCACCAATTAATACTAGTGTCAACTTAATTGTTTCGGGAATTGTTTCTCCACAATCTAAGTTTCCGTAGCTCCAGCTTTAAAAGCTTTGCTCTAGCACTAGCAGTACTAGCACTAAAGCTTGATCATGTTGATGATTGTGTTCATAGGGTTTTGCACATGCAGCTGTAGCCTAGGCCTAAGCAGAGAAGATGTAATTTTCTCTGGCCTAAGCTATGATGCATTTTTAAAAATCAAGATTAGAGACTGACTTTTGCAAAAATCATTGATGTAGGCCCTATTGCTGAAGCTTACCAAAGAGACGCAAAAGAGAAGGTAGTCTCAATGCATGCTCATCACGCTTGTCATGTTGAAATTCATTCATGCATTGACTTTCCCGTACGTTGTCATTGGTTGTAGGCCAATGCCGATGCACACCCGGTTATCAATGCATTGCATTTACCTAAATTTAAGCTTCACTCAATCTAATTTTGGCAAAAGTTTGCGATGCATAATGTAAACTTACCATAAGGTCACAAAAGAAATTGAGTCCGAAGCTCATTTTTCTTCACAAATGAATTTTTTATCCGTATTTTCACACCGGGTTTCACAAATCCCCTATACCAACACACGTAAACAATCGGCGACAGTAATTTCCACTGCAAACTCGCTTGCCAGTCCTGTACAGTACACACCCGGTTATAAATGCATTTTTTTCCGAAATTTGAGCTCGTCCTCTTCTAATTGTGACAAAAATCATCGATGCATAATGTAAACTTACTAAAAAGGCACACAAGAAAAGAGGACGAGCTCATTTTTCTTCACAATTCAACTTTTAATCCGTATTTTCACCGGATTTACAAATCCCCTATACCAACACACGTAAACAATCGGCGACAGTTCCCCGGTACACACCCGGTTATGATTGCATTTTTTACCGAAATTTGAGCTTGACTCAATCCAATTTTGGCAAAAATCATCGATACACAATGTAAACATACCATAAAGTCACAAAAGTAATTGAGTCAAGCTCCATTTTCTTCACAATTGAACTTTTAATCCGTACTTCCATAAATCCCCTATACTTACACACAGTGAACGATCAGCGACAATTTGAGTTTCGTGGCCAAATCGAGGGGGCGTGTCTAATGATAACATTATAGAATCACCACGGTATAAACGCCGTTTGCATTAAATCAAGTTTTGTTCGCGTGAGGTGTGATGGATTTTAATGAAAGTAGTTTTAAATTAAAGCATTATACTTAACAAATTTATTTAAGTGGAATCTTGAATTATATCTATGTATGCAGTATTGCTTAAAACTACACTAAGTAGTTCTGTATGTGAAATAGTTAATTTCCCGATATCGTATTTAAAGTGCGTTTCATACTGGTCTATCTTGGGGGCTATCTCGATTTCGCGAACAATGATATGACTTTAGACGCATCACATACTGGTCTATCTCGAGATAGACCAGTATGTAATGCACTTTCAATACGATATCGGGAAATTAACGATTTCACATACAGAACTACAACTTAAGTGTAGTTTTAAGCAATATTACATACGTAAATATAATTAAAGATTCCACTTAAATAAATCTGCTAAGTATATGCTTTAATTTAAAACCACTTTCATGAAAATCCATAGTCTAATTAAATTATAGAAAAGTCAACTTAATACGAAGATTTTCAATTGCGATTTTCTAGAAATACGTGTTTTTTTCGAGATAGATCAGTATGTGAAAATACGTATTTTGAAAAAATCATAGATAGTTTAAATTAAACATTTTATAACTAATTATCTAGGAAAAATTGAGGTCTGTAATTTGTTGTATTGGAAGAGCTTCGTAAAAATGAACTATATACCAATTTTCCAAAAATTCAAGATAGACCAGTATGTGATGCACCCGACGAACTATAACGAAATTACTAGTAAAACTTGTTGTTATTATAGTCAAATACGTAGTTTTAATGGACGAGGTCGAACGTTTAGAACTTCATGGCTACGAATATAGTTTTAACAGTATAAATCAATAACACTCACTAAAGCACTCAAAAGATGTTATTTTAAAAGTGGCTCATCGTTGGACAAATATTGAACAGAGATACTTTGACTTTGTAGTCTAACCAAATATGCGATGGATTCCGTAATGAGGAAAATAGCTGTAATGAATGTGTCAAAAAAGTCCTCATAGTCAAAAATGACAGAATATATTCATCTTTAGAATAGATTACGTCGCTTCCAACAACTGTTTCGTGATTCCCAATTTGTCTTATTTACAGCATAAACAGATCTTTATGGTACCAAAATGTAGTAACACTTGATGCTAATGGCATAACAGAATTCTTCAAAAACTATATCATCAGCATCAATCCCCAACGAATGTTTATTATCCAATGCGACAGTTTTCCAATCTAGTAAGCTAATACGTTACCTTTAAACAAGAATTGTTGCCTCTGGACACAAGACGGCTGGGTGTATTCAACTCAATCCATCCAGTTCAATGGTTATTAGAGGGAATGACTTCAAACCTGGTCAATTTTAGAAGTTGATGGTTATACAGCCTTAGAAGCACTATATAACCAAAACTCTCATGATTATCTTTACCTTGAATGATTTAAATAGAAAACCAGACAAGGGTCGGTCAAGTCTTACAAAAAGACCTAAATATTGAGGCTTTTGGTATTGTAGTTTGAAACTATACAAACTTATGCAATATTTTAAAATAAGTTTTATTTTTGATGGCGTCGAATATCATCCATCTAGTGATGCCTTGGTGTAATCAAGTTAGACATACTTAGTAACGATCTTTCCACATTAGTTATTTTTACTGTCTTTTAGAAACGAGGTTGACTTTGTTGAAAACATGTTGAAATGTTTGTAAAATGCGACTAACATTGCTTAAACATATCTTGTTATAGGAAACTACAAACAAACAATCAAAAGGTCAGTTCTATTAGTGCATGACTTTGGCGACCATTAATTTAGTGCCAAAAGATATTTGACTTTTATATACTCTAATGTGGCAATGGAATCAAATGAATTCATTAACACTCCAATACACACTCACCCCCGCACATCCTACGCACCTCCCACACAACGCTTGTTATCGAAGGACAAACAGGGCTTCCGTGTCTACAAATCTCACAGATAACTAGCATATTAAGTGAGTTTTCTTTCCAGGGTTAAAACGACCCTTAAGGCTTTAAGTAACAAAAAGCCTATTTTACAATTCATATGTGTTCAGCATTATTGCTACGAATTTTGTGACGTCATGTTGTCGATATCGGTTGCCTTTACACGGTGATTGCCGGGACAGTAGCATTTACATATAATCACTGACCACAATAATTGTGATGTCTTTGTAAAGCATTGTGTTTTTCCTTGTCAACCGTGTTTAAAAACAAATCTGACAGGGAAGAACAAAAATGTCTTATAAGTTATCAGGAGTTGATATCAGATGCGATATTGCATGTGACATGTCTTTAACAATAGTCAAGCAAGCAATGCGCCGTGGCTCAAACTGGCATTGCCAAAACAAAATACACTGGAGAATAACGCCTTCCCGGATTGAGCTAATTTTACTGCATCTTAACATTGTATCTTTCCCTCTGTGGTTTGGTAAGATTTTCAATGACTAGAATATAAATCTGAGCCTCATTTGAGGGGCGAGGCCACGAATAGGGAATTTAGAATCATGTGGAGGTGTGTCTTTAAATCAGATTCTTTATAAGTGAACAAAGTTAACGTACAACAGCTGTCATGGCTAGGAGCCACTCTTGACACTGCAAATGGTATATAGGTAAGATACATTGGGTTATATTTACTTCCTTTGTAAACAATGCGACATTATCGTCTTGTTTTTGTTACATATTTCATGATATAAAGTCTGTCTACATCAATAGGATACGTGGATCGTTCTACATGTACATTCACCCAACGAGACAACATGAATGATATGTGGTGTAAGGTTCCTAGCTGACATCGACTGAAAAAAATTGAGAGAAGGGGAATATGCAAAAATGAGAGAGAGAGAAGAAGATGCAGGAAAAAAACGAGAAAAAGAAACCCTCTCACATTATCAGAGATGAAGACTGTACTAAAACATTTTACGTTGGATATCGTAATGAATATGTGGTAAAACACTCTGATGGCTGCACTCGTATTTCAATGAATTTTCAAGGAGTCAGCGTAAGGAGAATATTAATTCTGAAGAGTACTTTAGTGGAAAGCTAAGATCGTTTATAATGTCATGTAGAATGCTGCAGTGAGATTTTGCGAGACCTTTTGCAATCAATTCACGGTATTTCATATTCACTCAGACAATCGACTGTGCTATGAATTAACATTTTAGATAGATACCTGACATTTTAGTACGCATGCAAAATCTTATGAAATAAATCAAAATCTCTAACTAATATGCTAGACAGAGGAATTCATTACATAATTAACAGGTAACCTATAGTGTATGGCTGCATTCTAATGCACAACAAACATGTCGAGTTACTTTGATTCTGTTATGATACGTCAACGGTTTGTATTATCCTTTTTAAAGTATGATTTGCTTTCCTTAACCCAAAAGTGCCTAAGTGCCTTTTGGAGACTGGAAGGGAAAGAAAGAAAGAATAAAGAGAGAAAACAAAGAGAGAAGTTGTTTAATCTGCGTGGGATTCGAACCCCTCGCATGCCAAGCATGGCGACACTTTGCCCCGGGTGTTGGGCTTCGCTGGCCAGCGAAACCGTGCCTCTATCACTTAGGGCGATTGCGTCATCACACCACGTGAGATGCAGCGTATATATCAAGTAGTATTTTGTAGTACCTCGTCCTATTAGGATTAAACAGTTAAGATGAAAATGGTACAACAAATATTAAATATTATTTGTCTTACCGACAATCAAAACGATTCTAAAAATTATGCAACATAAGAGATCCATCCAGTTTGCACATAAGGCCAACAAAAATAATTGTTTGTTTGTCCTCCACAGCTTTGAAAGAGGACGTGCGGGCGGACGGATTTTTTTTTTAATTCTCTTTTCGGATTTGGCGTATTCTTGGACCTAGCTAGAGCTAAATGCTACAATCATTCATGGTGACTTAAAAAAAACAATTTTGTTTATTTAATATGCAGTTAAAGTTATAATTTGTGTTCAAATCCAATGTATTTTGAAGTCACTAAAAATAATAGACTATGACATGAAAACAAGTTATAACTTTGCATATTTAAGACACAAAATGTTTTTGCGAGGCTTTTTTTTTTTACTTTCAACGATGAAAGGTCTTAGTATTTAGCTCTAGCTAGGTCCAGAGATATTCCAAAAAAAAATGAATTTTACTTATTTTTATATTAAAAAAAAAGAAAAAAAAAAATATTGGTCAGGCCTTGATCTGAAGAGCGGGCGGTGGAGGACAAACAAACACCTTTTTGGGGGCCTAACTGTTATAATTACAATGCTTCCTTTAAAAAAAAAAAAAAAAGGATTATAATCAACAACAATTTTGGTAAATATGACTTAATGGTGTCGACAGTTCTAATTTATTTTGTTCTTTTTACTAAGTGACAAAGTCGTTGGTACAGATGTGACTGTAAATCCTACATGTGTTTGAAATGTGCAATATATTGTACATTTTTGGGACATCATTTTGTGGAATTTCAGAAGATGCAGTTCATTGCATTGAATATTGTTTTTGTGTATTCAAGTTTAGTGTGTAATTGTAACTGTAGGACGTAAAATAAAGACATCTTCCTCGAAATATGCTGGATTTGCGAGGTATCAATTACCCTGTGCAAATTTAAAAACGGGCTCCGATTTTAATTCATTTAAACACCGAATCCTTCATAAATGGAAACAAACAATGTACAGATTTTGCCCGTTTGTTTAGGTAAGCTACACGATCCAGTAAGATAATTATTGCATTATCGTTGGCGCGGTTTAAGTATGCTAGTGCTTTATATACTGCGCCAATAAAGTATCCTTACACTTGGAAAAATAATCACAATTTCCAAACTGAACAATATTGGGGTAAATTTGTTTTTTTAATAGATGCCCTATCTCATCTTGCACATTATGACACCACATCGAATCCAATGTGACTTCAAGAAGCAAAGTTACAAGCATTTGATTAGACGAAGGTCCAGTTTTAAAAGTGAAAAACTGGCCTATTCAAAACTCCACAGACTAGACATCTGGTTTGAGAGGTGTGAATGGCTAATTTATGCGTTTGGCTTTAATTAAGAACAAAAGGACCAAAGAACTGACAAATAAAATGAAAGTTATGAAAAGTACAGAGAAGCAAAAACTGAAATAAAAACTGCTTTAAATAACGCTTCATTGAAGAAGCTGTGTTGTCTCTTTGTTTCGCTTGATGGTATCTTTTTGCGCCTTGTATAGGCCAGTTTGTCACTTTTAAAACTGTTCCTTCGTTTATTCAATTGCTGGTAACTTTACTTCTTGAGGTAACATTGGATTCAATGTGGTGTCATAATGTGCAGGATAAGATAGTACATCTATTAAAAAAACAAATTTACCCAATATTGTTCAGTTTTGAAATTATGATTATTTTTCCAAGTGTAAGGATTCTTTATTGGCGCAGTATATGTAAAACACTATGTGTGGGTGTTATAAGCATATAAATTGGCTGTTGTTTTTAATCCAGATGCGCAGTTTTTTAATGGATGGGATCAATGTTTTTTGTGCCCAGTTTCAAGCATTAAGCTATAGTAAACATTAATGACACTACACTCAAATAATTTTTCTTTCATAAGCGTTCCATTATTACACAAATATTGAAAGAAATAATTAATTACTTCGCAGTGTGAGATAATAAGTGAAACAATGATTCCGGTAACAAACTGAAAACAAATCGGTTTCTTGAAGCTATACACATAAGGACTCAGAAACCGAGACTAAAACCGTGACTAAGGACTAGAAATAGATCCTATTTGGGACAACCTGCTGATGCTCAAGGGGGAGGGCACTACATCGTAACATCATATGACGTCATACTGTTAAACATATGACGTCGATATGTAAATGACTATCCGATGTCCAACCACACTTTCGAATTGATCTTTGTCCAGGGTCAGGGATGGACAGTTGATTTCCCGGAGCGTATAACAGCATTTTCAAAAAAATAGTCCCATCTCTATTTCCCTCTCCTGCCCCACTCTGACTAGCTACTAAAGTTAATTATTGCTTGCAGTAAGTAGAGTACGTTGAGTAACGATTAACTTATGACCGTTTGTATCCAAGTTTGATTTGTATCTGTTTGTATCTTTCAATCACTCTTTCTGACTTTCTGTCTCTTCATTTTTCTTGTTCAATGTTCTTTTTGTCTTTTTGTTTGTTTCTTCAAGTTTTATATCTGAACTCTATGTTGTTGTTGTTGTTGTTTTTATATCCTTACTTGATTCGTGTTTTTGTTATTATTATTAATTATATTTGATATTCAAAATTCGACGGAATGTTTCTGGAACATACTGGACGAACCATCAATTTATACGCGGCTTCAAAATGATGAAATTTCACAATTTCAATATCTCCTCGATTTCGCTTCAACTCACTCTAACATGATTACCTGGTAAAAATATACAGTATGAACACATCTTTGTGGCGCAATAAATACAATAGCCCTGGTTAATTCAGTGTTAATGACCACATCAACTGTTCAAAACTATACCCATCCGGCTCAATCCCCGATGGATATTTAACATGAAATGCGACAGTTTCTAATCCGTTTAAACTAACAGGATGTCTTTCGGCAAACAAAAATTGCTATGTAATTATTTTGTTCCCTCTGGACGCAATATGTCCGGGTGTATTCAACTCATTTAGTACTGTAAAATGTTTCGTATAGCAAGTAGCTTGAAGAAAACATGTCAATTTTGCAAGTTGGTGATTATACAGTGTTTAAGGAACAAGAATATAAACCTTTAATGTTAAGTTTGCCTTGAACAAGTGGGTAATGGTGAATCCAACGGACGAGGACACAAAACACATCAAGGATCAATAAATGATACAAGAGGATACCTTGAATATATGAAAACTGGAAAGAAAAAAAGCAAGGTACACCAACTTGACGTGGGGGAACAAGTAAAATACAGACTACACAGTACGTAGGGGGGGGGGGGGACAAAATAGGCATTAGAAGAAAAGGTGTACTAGAACAAGTGATGAAAATCACTGAGCACACAAGTAGACAAAAACCAAACAACCAATATAGGCCTAAAAACAGGCAAAGTTAGGTGCCGAGTGCCAAAGTTTAATGGCCAAAAATTGCCAATTCCAGAACCCACGGAGGTGTCAGGAAAACAGTACAAAAGTACACTGGAGTAAGGAAAATCACTGTGCACATAGTAGACAAACAAAACCTAACAGACAACAAAATCAACCGACGTTTCGAGCAATAAACTTCAGGGACAGACGACAAAATATTAAATTAAACAACGAAAACTACATGCTGTAGTTTAAAAACAAGTACAAGACAAAAACTGAAGGCAAGTTGAGAGGTAGCAAACAAGACAAGCCCAGAGCAACTATAAGCTGTGTCTTTACTGTAAGAAAGCTACTGAGTACTGAGAAGCAATATGCAATTTAATATGTAACACCAGCGGACAATAGGGTATTGTCCTAATTGACAGGATGTAAATGTCAAGAGGGTCGCAATCAATAGAAGAAAAATAGATTGAAAAGAGGATATTGGACTAAATAGGAAAAAAGTGTCACTCAAACGTACTGTGTAGTCTGTATTTTACTTGTTCCCCCACGTCAAGTTGGTGTACCTTGCTTTTTTTCTTTCCAGTTTGCCTTGAACGTTATTAAAAACCAGGCAAGGGTCAGTAAACTCTCACAGAACAAGCTAAGAAACTCCTGAGTTTGTAAAGAAAAGCACAGACATTTGTTGCTTTTGGTATAATGGAAATATGTGCTAATTTTAGCATCAAGTGGCAAGTTCGCGTAAAATTATTTTGGTTAATTCGGGTATGCTGAATTCAAATATTTTGTCTACCAAGCTATATATGTGACCGTCCACGGCGAATGAGCCGTAAATTCCTCCCCCGGTCAATTTTGTTTTATTTCGAGTTTAAAAAATAAACATCATAAACTTAAAAATGGAATATCATTTGACTTCAAACGATATCCAGAAGCGGGGTTATGGTTTGTTAAACTTTGCTCCTTCAACAAAATAATAGCTTTTTACGTTTTTACATGTGTCTCTTTTTCCACATTGTTGGCAATAAATATCAAACAGTCATAATTGGCGGTCATTTCAAATCATCCCCAAGTCAACGAGGTTTAAGAAAGTTCTCTCATTGTTAATTGTTGGTTATGCATACCTGTACAAAATACAATGCCTGGTAACCCACCACTTGAACAGGATTTAGCAATATAAGCAAACAAAGACCAGAGCTATTAAAAGTTCTATAGCCATCTAAGGTAGAAGCTTATTATCCACTTCAACAATAGGATTATTGATTAGTTTTTGACTATCGAAATGAGACGGATGTCGGGCCAGCTTAAGTTACCGATGAATATGATTTAGGGAATTTATGGCTCATTTGTGCTGCCGGGTCACATATTGGAATCCCGAGACCCTGAAAATCAACACAGCCCCCTACATGTTCATATAAAGGGCAACAATCAAAAATGCTCAAAATTTAATCAAAAAAACAACAACAAAGAACATGTCAAATTATTTGTCTTTGTCTAAGGATCACAAAAATGTAACATATTTGTGTGTAGGACATAATTATACTTACCAAGTTATGAGGTTTAGCAGGTCCAAGGTCGATACGGGGCTGAAAAATTAAGGTTGCTCCGATTTTCGTAAAAGTTCAACAAATCTTCCTTGTGCACTGAATGATGGTTGCATGGGTGCCTGAAGGATCAGACACAGAATGGTGAAGGAAAAAACAAGAATTAAATCAACCATAACATTAATATCGAGAACGTTTTGTACAAAATGTGGTAAAGTGCAACTTTTTCTGAAAGCATCATTTTTGGAAAATGTGATTATTTTTGACCAAAAATATTGCTTTTGCAAATGAAACAACTTTGGGAGGGTTGAAAAACGATTCCTCTATTCACAGCTTTTTGAATTTCTCAAATCAGTAAAATAAATGTCAAGTTATGCAAAGAAATGTTTTGTAATTTTAGGGGGGGGTATTTCTTTTGAACCCTGTATTTGTTTTCATGGCATTCGAAAAGACTGCCTTAAAATCGCTGAAATTGATCAAGTTATATAGCAAAAAAAGTACTTTTTAGAGTTTGATGCTTCAAAATGGTACATTTTCTCTCATTATATGACATTTTGATGTAATAGTACCAAAATTCATACGCACGGCTTCGGTTTTTAGTAAATAGTCGCCCTATCATATTGTAACTTTCAGCTTCGAGGGCGCACTGTCATTTTAAGGTGTTTACGGTTCAGTGCGTTAAAACAAGAAAAGTCTCAGGTCAACCTATGTTAAATTTTTGATCATTTGGCATCTAAATCACATAGTTTCACCTGATATTGGTGGCATTGAACTGTGAGAGTTGTGAATATGAGAAAATTCCACCCGAAATTAGGCACTTTCCCATTTAAACCCGTGTAATACATAATTAGTGGTATTTAACCTTAAATCACCCTGAAGTTGTAAACTTGTAAGCTTTAATTAATGAATTCACGAACTGTTTCAAAAGTTGTAGGGCTGCAAGTTGATATAATGTTGTTGTGACTACGTTTTGTTGTTGTTTTCAAAATACATATTCCCTTAAAAATTTAATTTTACCAAAATATATCTAAAGCAGTCATTATGTATAATATACGAGCCGTATGTTGTCTACTTCTTTGATTATTACTATTATGCGAACTCTGAATAATGTCTTGCTAAGACAACGTCAATAGATTGATCGCGTGGTTTGTATGATAATTGTCCTATTCTCTTCTTTGTCACTTTTGTACGGCTTACATAATTGAAATTTAAAAATAAATTTCATTCGGCTTCTGATTTCTGCAAAGTAAATGGTATTATTATTGATTATTGATATTAAAATGCCCATGAAAAATAAAAAAGGAAAGAAAATATTTGTATCAATAGATATTAATCCGCATTTTATGAAGCATATTTGTCAGTTCTCCAAAGCAGCAAGTTGACACATCTGCATCATACGTCTTGCCTTTAAGTCATTTCTGCGGTCAATAGCACTCTTGAGAGACTCTAACACATGAAAATGTTCCTTAGGATCGATGTTTATGTCACATGAATCGACTATTGAAAATTGCCCTTGGCATAATGAATACTTTTAGGAAATGAGACGATCAATTGACATTATTAACTGCTGAGAACTTCAACTTGTACATTTCGTTAATATAAAAACGTAAGTTGTGGCTCGATAACTATTATGACAAAATGTGACCATGATGACAATGGTAGTATAATGAAAAAGAAGAAAAAGAAGAAGTAGAATAAGAACTGAGATAAAGAAACAGAATCAGAAAAATAATAAAGTAATAGTACTGGTGTGAATGTTGAAGCGTCTGTAATCTTAACTAACTGGATTGGTTGAGTTAAGTTTGTTTGATTGAGGTTGATTGGTCCCATTTAATTACATTGTCCAGAATGTAAACTCTGCCACATGGTCTTCTTTGTTATAACATTGGATAAATTGCAATATACATATGTGACCGTACAGCACGAATGAGCCGTAAATTCCCTAAATTGTATTCTGAGTTACAGTGTAAAATGTGTATGAAGATCGTATTCATCGGTAACTTAAGCTGGCGCGAAATCTATCTCATTTTAACCAGGCAAAGTATTTTGTATAATTATGTTTAACCAATTAACAATGAGAGAACATTCTTAAACCTCGTTGACTTGGGGATGATTTGAAATGACCGCTAATTATGACTGTTTGATATTTATTGCCAGCAATGTGGAAAAAGAGATACATGAAGAAACGAAAGAAGCTACCATTTTGTTGAAGGAGCAAAGTTTAACAAACCATACCGCTTCTGGATATCTTTTGAAGTCAAATGATATACCATATTTTAAAGCTTATGATGTATATTTTCTAAACACAAAATAAAACACAAAATTGAACGAGGGAGGGATTTACAGCCCATTCGCCGTGAACGGTCACATATATATTGGTCGAGTTTCGATAAAACTAATGGAAACATAGCATGCATATGCAGTTGAACCGGAGAAAAAAATCCGGACAGGGCATACCTGCTTGTAATTTCATTTCATTGTGCCAGTGTGCGATGCGTGGTTCTTCTTTCCCCTGTATACTGATTATATAAAGAATAACGATTAAGCATCATCTCGTGCGCAAGTTGGTAATGTTCGAATGTTTCTACATGTATGTCCCAGTGTATGCATAAGCATCTTCATTTTTTTGTACTATCATCGGTTGAAATTTCAGTCAACGGCGTACATAATTCAGTTCATTGTTCGTCAGAAAGTCAGTCGGAAGTAGGAAATATTTATTTTGAAATATAGCCAAACAAAGGACATTAACGTCGGCTGTATTCCATAGTGGCGTATAGTGATTTTTGGTCATTTTTTTGAAAATTGGCACATATGTCTTTAATGATGTTCTCTTTCATTTTTCTAAGTCTCATCAGTCATAATTAGCTAATTAATTAGTAATTGATTAATTAAATGTGGCGTATAGTTACAAAGTGACATTTTTCGTATTCCATAGTGGCGTATCGACCATACGCCACTTTTTATACACATTTTATAATTAAGAAATATCGGCAAAAAAGAAAAACATCGTATGTCATAGTGGCGTACGCGTATCGGACCTATACGCCACTATGGAATACGATATTTTCATTTTGCCGATATTTCATAATTATAAAATGTGTATAAAAAGTGGCGTATGGTCGATACGCCACTATGGAATACGAAAAAGGTTAGGGTATTGCGTTTTGTTCGTTTTCCATAGTGACGTATAGTTTTATTGTCAGTTTGCCAGCAAAAGTATGTATTTATTTCTTTTGAAAAATATATAACAATAAAATCTATTTAGTTTACTACAGAAATTTCACATCATTTACAAAATATAATGAATGTCTGATTTACACAACTCGATTTTAAATTGGCATTTCTTCAAACCCGATTTTCTCGAAAAGTTGTTTATTCGCGGCGCCCCGCTATACGCCACTATGGAATACGGACGACGATTTTTCCTTTGTCTTATTGTTTCGGAAACTCTGTAACGCTTTACAAATCTATAACTTCAATAAGAGACTAAAAATTGAATATTTCCGACATCTGGCTGATTTTGCTTGATCACACTACATGCGAACGTTGAATTATTTGAAATGCAAAGTTAAACTGAACGTTTCTGAAGCAATCCTTGATCAAGTAATTTAAACAACCCTCCCATAATAAGAAATTACACAATTCAGTCAACTGTGACCACTGCCCTCAAGGTGATTGTAGACAGCTGAATCGTTGCCACTTGAACTGGCGCGTCTATGTTGGGACATGCGACTCTGCAGTGGTTGGCCGGTTCCACCAATGTAATGTTCTTGGCACACCTGATCTTCAGCGCACTGGACACCATACACAACGCCACTTATACGGCCCTTGGGCTGCTTGTCTTTTGTGTGTACTAGCGACTGCCGCAGGGTATTGGTTGGCTTGAATTGTGTAGTGATGCCGTGATCGCGGTATATCCTCTTTAATTTCTCTGAAACATCCCCATGGTAGGGAATGGTTACAAAAGTCTTGGTACCAGAAGACGCGGTGGGTTCGCTGGTCTGTTTAGCGTCTTTCTCACCACGATTTAGGGCCTTGTCAATTGCCCAGTCTTTGTAACCACACGTTTTCAAGGCGTGGCGCAAGCGTTGGTGCTCAGTAATCTTATCAGAGACCTTTGTGATGATGGAATCAGCTCTGTGATAAAGAGTATTCACTACACCGAGTTTCTGGACCAATGGGTGATTAGAGCTGAACTGCAAAAATTGATCAGTATGTGTTGGTTTACGAAATACTGATACTGAGAGAGTGCGATCTTGGTTGACAGTAAACAAGCATTCCAAAAATGGAAGTTTATTGTCCGTCAGACCTTCTTGGGTGAATTTGATATTATTATCCACTTGGTTGATGCGCAAAAAACTTGTCGAACTCCGAAAACTTGACTCGAACCCAAGTATCGTCAACATAATGATACCATTTGGAAGGTGGAGATCCGGGATAAGACGACAAAGCACACTGTTCAAATCGCTCCATGTACAAGTTAGAAATAATCGGCGACACAGGGGAGCCCATCGAACAACCAAGACATTGTTGGTAAAAGTTATTGCCATAGCTGAAGTAGGTATTATCCAAACATAAGCTCAACAATTCACAAATCTGATTTAGCGCCAAAGTTGTGCGTTCGGCCAAAGTCTTATCCTCCTTCAAAACGTCCCGAACCGCGAGTACCGCGTCTGCTGGAGGGATGCTCGTGAACAAGGCAGTGACGTTGAAGGGTGTTATCGTCTCGTCCGCGTCCAACACATTACCCTGAATTATCTCCGCGAAGTCCTTTGAATTCCAAATGTGATGTTGCGATTTGCCAACCAAAGGGCCTACGATCTTAGCAAGGTATTTGGCAATGTTATAAGTGACTGATCCTATGCTACTGACGATAGGACATAGAGGCCTTATGAACCTTCGGAAGTCCATAGAAGGTAGGTATTGTTTCAGACGTGGGATACAGTTGATGTTTCAATTTAATGTCAATAACCTTGTCTTTCTCCAAGAATTGATTCAACTTGGACGCGATCTTGCGTTTAATGCCACTCGTGGGGTCTTTCTTGAGGGGCGTATAAGTCTTTGTATCCCCTAAAAACTCTTTGGCTTTCTTGTCATAGTCTGTCGAATTCAACACCACTGTGCACAGCCCCTTATGGTAATGTCCTTGTTCTTTTTAAGACTTTCCAACGCAGTAAATTCCGCTTTATACAAGTTATGTTGGGGGGGTAGCGCTGATGACACTAGCACTTACCCGCGATCTCAGTTCTTCAGCATTAGCTGGTCCCAAACTGGCATTGCGAATCGCCGATTCAGTGGCAGTAATGATATCAATCACTTGAACACGCTTGGAAGTAACGGCGAAATTCAAGCCCTTTTCCAATAAACTCTGTTTGTTAGACGATAGCGGACAGTCCCAGAGGTTCTTAACCCATCTATCTCTGATATTGTGAGCAGATTTATCCTCTTTACAGCGCCAATTGGTGTCTTTATCGGCCCTGTCTGACGAAACAAGTCTTCCGAATTTTGCTACCTGCCTTGTTTTTGTTTTCTCGTGCTGCGATAACTGCGCATCTGCGGTGAGCTCCTGAACCCATTGGTATGTTTCCAACGGCAAATGAGTTTCCAACTCGCCTGAAATGTCTTCCTTTTTGGTATTTAACTTGTTGATCGTATAGTTTAATCTGTCTTATGCTCTCATTTAATAATTTGCGTTCAGTATTATGGAGGATCTTCTCTGCTCCCGATCCTTTGATCTTAGATTGTAATCTGGCGCTACGGGGTATTACATCAGCGTGTAGGCACCGTAGAGAAAAACGCAAATGGTTGCGATAGTTAGCAACTTTCCTCGATGTTTTCTCGAAATCCTTCGTTAATAGTTTGAGGCAATCCTTACCGTATTCCTTTCGAATAACACTGTGTATACTTTCAGTCATCTGGGATTTGATCAATTAGTAGATATCTGCAGTTTACCAATCCATTTAAACTAAAAGGATTTCCTGATAAACAAAAAACTATCATGTTCTGTAAAATTTTGTTCTCTCTGGACGAAATATGTCTGGTGTATTCATCTCATTCAGTGCAGTAAACATGTTGTTATAGCAAATGGCTTGAAGAAACATAGAAAGTGATTATGAAAAAAGGGGAGACAACAAGAGGCAGGAAAAGTAAAAATAAAGCGTTTATATTAGCAAAGAGAAGACTTAGCTCAGAAATATTTTTACCTCGTATTTCGTAATCGATATGTGTTAAAACATTTTGATGGCTGCACTCACATTACTCACATTTCAATACATCTACTGTAAGGAGTCACCAAGGGGAGAACGATAATTGAGTGCTACAGCGCAAATTCTCCCCTCTTGCGCATTGCTGCATGGATGCTAGTCTGGCTATATCTGTATTATTATTGCTCCTTGACTGGTTGACTTTGTGTCTAGCTCTGACTAAACCTGCACAGTCAGCACAATATATAAAGGAGCAATAAATGAAACATAGCCTTATAGCCAAAGTTAGGGTCGATTTCAGAAATCTATGTAACCATACTGACCGCAAGGATGTTTTCATCAATTTTAGATATCAGTGACGGCAAATGATACAGGAATAACCACGTTATGAAACTAAAACCGATAAAAGATACAAATTCAAAAGTTTCAACCAACCTATTGGTATGTACGTATCATGACAAGAACAAGAACACATTCAAGATGTTAAGAAAAATAAATCCCGGGACATCGGCCATATTCAAGGTTAAAGGTCAACAAAGTGGTAAAAGTTCAATGTTGCTCAAATCTGGTTAACAAGAAACCCAAATTATTTCTCTCATTGCAAGGATTCAGAAAAAGTATAGTTTGACTTATCTGCGACATACTGTTCTTGAGTTACAAGCATAAAGGCCAAATCTCTTTCAACGAATGGTCTCAAATTGCTCGTCATGCAAAAACAAGTCAAAGAAGGAATCATGTGCAGTATCTAAAATGCTTCGTTATTGACTAAATTGGCCAATAAAGGTCAATTCCCATTACATGTACAGCCTATTGACCACAACCTATGTTGTGATGTTTCCTAGGTAACGAAATATCTTACATAGTTACAACTATTCCTTATTTTTTTACATGACAAGAAAAAACTGACCACCCCCAAGATTTGACCTTTCGAACGTTATATCGCACGTAGGTGAAACTATATTTTTTCTGAATCCTTGCAATGAGAGGAATAATTTGGTGTGCTTGTTAACCAGCTTTGAGCAACTTTGAAATTTAACCACTGTGTTGACCTTTAACCTTGAATGTGGCCGGAGAGCCGGGGATTATTTTTGCTAACCTTCTGATTGTGTTATAGGACCATAAAAGGAAGCTTATAGTTGGTTTGGTAGAGTCATGGGGATGCGCATTAAACCCTGGTATGTACTGGATAATGTATGCCGTGAGTGTTTACTTCCGTTAGCATGATCAACGTTTACCGTAACTGTAGCGCTAAGCTAGTGAAATATTGTGTTCACAATAATTATTAATTGTTACTTTTGCTTTCAAATGTTATAACTTTGAAAAGAATATCTTAACCTAATGAGCCTTTTTTGCCGGATAATAGATGCATAAGTCACCAAAGATTTCAGTAAAATCATAATGTATTGATATGAAGAAGTAATACAATTAATAACCGTTTGAAAGGTGTGTCGTTAATCAAATCGTCCAAGATCCCTACGAATAACACAGATTTTCTGAAGATGCAGTTCGTGGATTGTATGGCATAGTTTTGAGGTGCATGGAATCAGGTTTGGCTTGTCCTAGAATTGGAATTGTGCAACCTAAAATAAACATCTTCCACGATATTACCCGGACACTTTGTAAATGTATCTCTCTCTCTATGTGCCATATCCAGTGACGTGGGCGACCATGGAATGCCAATCCATCCTGTTCTTTGCCAATCTCAACAGCTTGATGTTATCCACACCCGTCCAGGCTGCGATACTCTGAAGATATGTTGTCCTCTGCCGCCCTCTGTCTCTCCTTCCATTAATCTTCCCCGTAAGAAACAAACACTCAAGATCATCTTTCCTCATACAGTGGCCCAGGAAATCAAGTTGCAGTTTCCGGATCTTCCTCAGGAGCATCCGTTGACTGCCAGCTCTATGCAATACTGTTTCATTTGTGGTGTGACTAGTCCAAGGGATCCTCAACATTTGTCTGAGGAACCACATTTCCGTTGCTTGCAATCGATCTTCCATTGCCTTTGAGACTAGCCAGCTCTCGCAACCATATTTCAGAATTGGTAGTACATAGCAATCTAAGACCCTGAGTCTTGTACTCATGGTGGTATTCAAATTACAAAGGAGGGTGCTCATCCTTGTGAAAGTCTCTTTTGCCATTGTAAATGTATACATTCTTCAATTTGACTGGCTTACCATGAATAGATACAATTTAAATTTTAAAATCTTGTTTTCATTTCTGTTTAATTATAATCTGATGCATTTATATCGTAATTGAAGTCTTTGCTACCGGGATGTTATAAGTTGTGAGAAATTACTTACAAAACTTGTTATTATAGTCAAAATACGTAGTTTTAATAGACGAGGTCGATCGTTCAGAATTTCATGGCTACGAATACAGTTTAACAGATAAATCAATAACACTCACTAATACACTCAAAAGATGTCATTTTAAAAGTGGCTCATCGTTGCACAAATATTGAACAGAGATACTTTGGCTTTGTACTTGTCATTCTAATACTTTTATATACTTTAGACCAACAATTTAGTAATTATGAGGCCCGAAAGTTTCCATAATTCCAGGGTTAAGACCCCCCCCCCCCCCTTAAGGCTTTAAATAATACAAACTTTAGAATTTTACAATGCATATTTGTTCAGCATTATTGCTACGCATTTTGTGATGTCATGTTGTCGATATCGGTTCTTATGTTGCCTTAACACGGTGATTGCCAGGACAGTAGCATTTACATATAATCAACACTGACCACAAGAATTGTGATGTCTTTGTAAACAGTGTGTTCTTGCTTGTCAAATATATAAAAACACGTCTGACTGGAAAGAACAAAAATGTCTTATAAGATGAGTTGATATATAGTAATACTAGCAGATGCGATATTGCATGTGACATGTCTTTAACAATAGTTAAGCAAGCAATGCGCTGTGGCTCAAACTGGCATTGCCAAACACAAATACACTGGAGAATAAAACCTTCTCGATTGAGCTAATTTGACTGCACCTTAACATTGTATCTTTTCCTCTGTGGTTTGGTAAGATTTTCAATGACTAGAATATAAATCTGAGCTTCATTTGAGGGGTGAGCGCACGAATAGGGAATTTAGAATCACGTTGAGGTGTGTCTTTAAATCAGATTCTTTATAAGTGAACAAAGTTAACGTACAATAGCTGTCATGGCTAGGAGCCACTCTTGACACTGCAAATGGTATATAGTTAAGATACATTGGGCTATATTTACTTCCATTGTAAACAATGCGACATTATCGTCTTGTTTTGTGTTACATATTTCACGATAAGTCTGTCTATCATCAATAGGATACGTGGATCGTTCTAGATGTACCTCAGAGGATGATTTAAGGAAGCCCCATCATGCACTGTAAAAGTGTTATCACTAGAGTTTCAACTGCCACTTTACTTTTCAAATCCCATTGAACTCTATGCAAAAGATGTTGTTTTAGAATTGCCCATGTGTCATTATTACTTGGTCAATTTCAGATCAAAAGTGATGTATGCATGAAGGATAATTCACACCTTCTGTAGATAAAATAAAATGTGAAATCGACCAACCTTTTGAATTGAAGGTGTTTTTATTGTAAATATATCTGTCCAAATTCGAATTTAATCATGCACGTGTGTATGCAGTGGGCGGGCAGTGGTGTCATGTTCACTCACACAGCTGTGCTAACCGCAAGACTTGCTGGGAAGTGCTTAAATCATCCTCTGGATGTACCTTCACCCAACGAGACAACATGAATGATATGTGGTGTAAGGTTCCTGACATCGACTGAAAAAATTGAGAGAAGGTGAATATGCAAAAATGAGAGAGAGCGAAGAAGATGCAGGAAAAAAACTAGAAAAAGAAACCCTTTCACATTATCAAAGATGAAGACTCTACTAAAACATTTTACGTTGGATATCGTAATGAATATGTGGTAAAAACACTCTGATGGCTGCACTCATATTTCAATGAATTTTCAAGGAGTCAACGTAAGGAGAATATTAATTCTGAAGAGTACTTTAGTGGAAAGCTAAGATCGTTTATGTCATGTAGAATGCTGCAGTGAGATTTTGCGAGACCTTTTGTAATCAATTCACGGTATTTCATATTCACTCAGACAATCGACTGTGCTATGAATTAACATTTTAAATAGATACCTGACATTTTAGTACGCATGCAAAATCTTATGAAATAAATCAAAATCTCTAACTAATATGCTAGACAGAGGAATTCATTACATAATTAACAGGTAACCTATAGTGTATGGCTGCATTCTAATGCACAACAAACATATCGAGTTACTTTGATTCTGTTATGATACGTCAACGGTTTGTATTATCCTTTTTAAAGTATGATTTGCTTTCCTTAACCCAAACCACCTAAGTGCCTTTTGGAGACTGGAAGGGAAAGAAAGAAAGAATAAAGAGAGAAAACAAAGAGAGAAGTTGTTTAATCTGCGTGGGATTCGAACCCCTTGCATGCCAAGCATGGCGACACTTTGCCCCAGGTGTTGGGCTTCGCTGGGCTTCGCGAAACCGTGCCTCTATCACTTAGGGCGATTGCGTCATCACACCACGTGAGATGCAGCGTATATATCAAGTAGTATTTTGTAGTACCTCGTCCTATTAGGATTAAACAGTTAAGATGAAAATGGTACAACAAATATTAAATATTATCTGTCTTACCGACAATCAAAACGATTCTAAAAATTATGCAACATAAGAGATCCATCTAGTTTGCACATAAGGCCAACAAAAAATAATTTTTTGTTTATCCTCCACAGCTTTGAAAGAGGACGTTAATTCTCTTTTCGGATTTGGCGTATTCTTGGACCTAGCTAGAGCTAAATGCTACAATCATTCATGGTGAATTAAAAAAACATTTTGTTTATTTAATATGCAGTTAAAGTTATAATTTGTGTTCAAATTCAATGTATTTTGAAGTCACTAAAGATAATAACACAAAATGTTTTTGCGGGGCTTTTTTTAAAACTTTCAACGATGAAAGGTCTTAGTATTTAGCTCTAGCTAGGTCCAGAGATATTCCAAAAAAAAAAAAATGAATTTTACTTATTTTTATTTTAAAAAAAAAAAAATATTGGTCAGGCCTTGATCTGAAAGTTACAAGCATTTGATTAGACGAAGGTCCAGTTTTAAAAGTGACAAACTGGCCTATTCAAAACTCCACAGACTAGACATCTGGTTTGAGATGGGTGAATGGCTAATTTATGCGTTTGGCTTTAATTAAGAACAAAAGGACCAAAAGAAAACTGAAAACAAAGAACTGACAAATAAAATGAAAGTTATGAAAAGTACAGAGAAGCAAAAACTGAAATAAAAACTGCTTTAAATAACGCTTCATTGAAGAAGCTGTGTTGTCTCTTTGTTTCGCTTGATGGAATCTTTTTGCGCCTTGTATAGGCCAGTCTGTCACTTTTAAAACTGTTCCTTCGTCTATTCAATTGCTGGTAACTTTACTTCTTGAGGTCACATTGGATTCAATGTGGTGTCATAATGTGCAGGATTAGATAGTACATCTATTAAAAAACAAATTTACCCCAATATTGTTCAGTTTTGAAATTATGATTATTTTTCCAAGTGTAAGGATTCTTTATTGGCGCAGTATATGTAAAACACTATGTGTGGGTGTTATAAGCATATAAATTGTCTGTTGTTTTTAATCCAGATGCGCAGTTTTTTAATGGATGGGATCAATGTTTTTGTGCCCAGTTTCAAGCATAGTAAACATTAATGACACTACACTCAAATAATTTTTCTTTCATAAGCGTTCCATTATTACACAAATATTGAAAGAAATAATTAATTACTTCGCAGTGTGAGATAATACGTGAAACAATGATTCCGGTAACAAACTGAAAACAAATCGGTTTCTTGAAGCTATACACATAATGACTCAGAAACCGAGACTAAAACCGTGACTAAGGACTAGAAATAGATCCTATTTGGGACAACCTGCTGATGCTCAAGGGGGAGGGCACTACATCGTAATATCTTATGACGTCATACTGTTAAACATATGACGTCGATATGTAAATGACTATCCGATTCTAGACAAGACATCGTCATTACATAGTCCAACCACACTTTCGAATTTGTCCAGGGTCAGGGATGGACAGTTGATTTCCCGGAGCGTATAACAGCTTTTTCAAAAAATTAGTCCCATCTCTATTTCCCTCTCCTGTCCCACTCTCACTAGCTACTGAAGTTAATTATTGCTTGCAGTAAGTTGAGTACGTTGAGTAACGATTAACTTATGAACATTTATATCCAAGTTTGATTTGTATCTGTTTGTATCTTTCAATCATTCTTTCTGACTTTGTCGCTTCATTTTTCTTGTTCAATGTTCTTTTTGTCTTTTTGTTTGTTTCTTCAAGTTTTATATCTGAACTCTATGTTGTTGTTGTTGTTGTTTTTATATCCTTACTTGATTCGTGTTTTTGTTATTATCATTAATTATATTTGATATTCAAAATTCGACGGAATGTTTCTGGAAAATACTGCGCGAACCACCAATTTATACGCGGCTTCAAAATGATGAAATTGCACAATTTAAATATCTCCTCGATTTCGCTTCAACTCACTCTAACATGATTACCTGGTAAAAATATACAGTATGAACACATCTTTGTGGCGCAATAAATACAATAGCACTGGTTAATTCAGTGTTAATGACCACATCAACTGTTCAAAGCTATACCCATCCGGCTCAATCCCCGATGGATATTTAACATGAAATGCGACAGTTTCCAATCCGTTTAAACTAACAGGATGTCTTTCGGCAAACAAAAATTGCCATGTAATTATTTTGTTCCCTCTGGACGCAATATGTCCGGGTGTATTCAACTCATTTAGTACTGTAAAATGATTTGTATAGCAAGTAGCTTGAAGAAAACATGTCAATTTTGCAAGTTGGTGATTATACAGTGTTTAAGGAACAATAATATAAACCTTTAATGTTAAGTTTGCCTTGAACGTTATTAAAAACAAGGCAAGGGTCAGTAAACTCTCACATAACAAGCTAAGAAACTCCTGAGTTTGTAAAGAAAAGCACAGACACGGTTGCTTTTGGTATAATGGAAATATGTGCTTATTTAAGCATCAAGCGTCAAGTTCGCGTAAAAATTGGCAACCAAATTATTTTGGTTAATTCGGGTATGCTGAATTCAATATTTTGTCTACCAAGCTATATTGGAATCCCGAGACCCTAAAAATGACCACAGTCCCTTGCATGTTCATATAAAAGGCAACAATCAAAAATGCTCAAAATTTAATTTAAAAAAAAACAAAGAACATGTCAAATTATTTGTCTTTGTCTAAGGATCACAAAAATGTAACATATTTGCGTGTAGGACATAATTATAGTTACCAAGTTATGAGGTTCAGCAGGTCCAAGGTCAATACGGGGCTGAAAAATTAAGGTTGCTCCGATTTTCGTAAAAATGGATGCAAACTTTCTCAAGGTCAAGGGATTCGGGAAAAGAATAGTTTTACTATCTGCGATGTCAAGTTCAGAAGATAGATGAAAAATAAATACAAATTCCACTGAATCATATGGAATCCTACATATTTGTGACTCTTTGCTGTATAACATGCTAGATATCGCAGATAGTGCAAACTATTCTTTTTCTGAAACCTCTTATCTAAGCGAACAATTTGCGACAGTTTCTACGAAAATTGAGCAACTTTGTCTTTTGACCCATACACAATAAGCAAACCGACCTATGATCTTCTGTGCCCCATAACGTCTTAACGATTCTTTTTTTCTGGGATTAATGGGGCCAGACGCGTTAAGTGTTATTGGAATCAAATTGATTTTGCCCGTATGTGATCCTATGGGGTAATTTGGGGAATTTTGTGGGTCACCGTCTCAACATATTACTTAGCAGGCAGCAGATTCGAGTTCAGCATACCCAAATCAACAAAAATAACCTGGTTCCCAACTTTTTGCCAACTTGCCGCTAGGAACGCGAGTTTCCAAAATAGAACCTATTGTAATTCGCGTACTAATAGTTTAAAATCAGTGCTATATTTGTTGGCGTCGAATATCATTGCTTTTAGTGGTGCCTTGATTTAATCAAGTTAGACGCTCCCAATAAATGATATTCTTTTATTATTATCTTTATTTATTTTTAGAAATGAGGTTACCGTTGTTGGAATTACAACCCAGGGTAAATATTTCTGTGGCTAACGAAGCAATCTGAATGATTAACAAACACAATCATGTGTTCCATTATTACAACAATACTATATCATGGGGAAACAGTCACAATAATACACTAATACATGATGCACGCGCTAACAACGCAGTTACTATGAAATATAATGAAAGACAGAGATAAAAAGACTTTATCGCGTTTGACGTCATCAAACTCGCGCAGGGTTTGTTTACAAGTGTCGAGATGATAACTTGCTGAACGCGGCGGTATAACCGGACACCTTCAACCATACAAACCCTCTAAAAAGTTAGGTCTTTATAGTAGGAAACTTTCTTTCCCGAAGGCTTCTGATTTCTGCAAAATAAATGGTATTGATTATTAAAATGCACAGGGAAAGGAAATAATTTAAAAAAATATTTGTATTACGGTAATACAGATTAATCCGCATTTTATGAAGCAAATCTATCAATCCACCACCACAGTCACATCTGCATCATATGTCTTGCCTTTAAGTCATTTCTGCGGTCAATACCACTCTTGAGAGATTCTAACACATGAAAATGTTCCAGGATCGATGTTTATGTCACTGCCCTTGGCAAATTGAATACTTTTGGGAAAAGAGACGATCAATTGACATTATTAACTGCTGAGAACTTCAACTTGTACATTTTGGTTAATATAAAAACGTAAGTTGTGAATATGGCAAAATGTGAACATGATGACAATGGTAATATAATGAAAAAGAAGAAGAAGAAGTAGAATAAGACGTGAGATAAAGAAACAAGATCAGAAAATGAACAAAGTAATAGTGTAACTGGTGTGAATGGTATAGTTAAGTTTGCTTGATTGCTAGGTTGAGTGGTCGCGTTTGATTACATTGTCCAGAATGTGCACTCTGTGTCCAATACATAAATCTATTGGTCGAGCCATGAGTTTGATTTTTTAAATTATGGAAGCATAACATGTATAGGCAGATAAACCAGAGAAAAAAAACTCCCGATATACCTGCCTGTAATTTCATGTTAAATTGGGCCAGTGTGCGATGCGTGGTTCTTCTTTCCCCTGTATAGTGATATGTTAAGATTAAGGGGTCGAGCTGTATTGTCTCAAATATCTCCGAAATGGGAGAAAACTGCCATGTTTGCTGTGAAATTTTGCCTAGCAATATCTATCTCAGGTGCAAAATTTATGGTGCACATTTAAGATTGATGTCTTTAGATTAATATTTTAGCAATCTTAATATTATTAGTTGATAGGAAATTCTTCAAATATGCCTGTACATATAACGATGCATAACAGCCCACGCAGTTTTTTTATAGGTGAACTCTTTTCGAGCAGTCCGTGTTGGACGATGACCCTATCTTTTTGCTGAGGTATTTACAGGACCTTGAAATAAGAATTATGATAGATATTTGCGACTTCGGAATGCAACGAAGGCATGTTCGAAGCTCGTCAATACACAAAATACTACCTGATTTTACACTCTCGTCGACCACTGTCTGGCGCATGTTATTTTGTTACTTTAAATTCAACAAAATTCCAATTTTTTAGGCAAAAAGACTTCTAGAGATACCATCCTGCATGTCCATGTTCGATTTATGGTAATACAATTAACCAATTTTTAAATATCAATTTGTTTAGATTCACGGAAGCCATATTTTATGCATTTTCGACAGTAACGAGTTAACGCCAATTTTGGTACAAATTTGTCAGTTTTGCCAAAGTTATTTATCCGGTAAACTAACGAATGCCAAGGTTCATAGGCGAGCTAATAGCGCTATGTTATTTAATTACTTTTACTTACGATTTTTATCAAGGTTGGTACGCGTGTCTGTCATCGACTTGACAACAGGCATACCCGGTACAAACATTTTGTAAATCGTGGAAAGTCGTATTTATGCAAAATGATCAAAAAATGATACTTTTAGGTGTTATTCTGTTAGTTTCTGTTTGGCAAATCATAAATGCGTACGTGTTTTGGTCAAAATGGCACGAACATAATTCAGCAAGTTTATTGTTCGTCATACATACGATCAATGATGGACATGTTATGATATTCCCCGAAGCGCATTGCAGCATTCACTGAAATTTAACCTCACTTGATTCTTGGATATGGTGATGATGGACATCTTATTTTCCCGGAACGCATTAAACTTGTCCCCTTAAGGAAAATAAATTGTCCTACCTTACTTACCACTTTTACCATTCTGATATTATATCTATAGTAGTATTGTATTATTGCTTTTAGTAAAAGAACCCAGGAACGCTTTTATTCTCTTTTACTTTTTTGTTTTGAACTAGTTTTGTGTATACTGTTTGCATCTTTCAATCACTCTGTCTGACCTTGTCTCTTTTGTACCTATTTGCACCTTTGACTTTCTGTTGTTGTCTTCTAGTCTGCTTGTTTAATTCTGGTAGACGGTGTCCTTTTATTATATAAGTATATATGATGTTATCAAGGAAAATCAGTCGAAAGCCGGAAATATGGATTTTGTGATATGGCCAAACAAATAAGTATTTACTTATGTGTCCTATAATTCTTTCGGAAACTGCTCACATATTTTGAACTGATTGTCCAAATTCCATGGGGTTTTCTTCAATATGCAGCTTTTCAAATGCTGTTTACAATCCTATAAGAAACTGAAAATTGAATAAGTCTGCTTGCTTTTGCTTGATCACACCACATATGTGAACGATGGATTTTGAAATACAAAGTTAATAAAACGTTTCTGGAGCAATATTTGATCAAGTAATTTATAAAACGCTCCCATAATAATAAATAGCTAGAGGGCCTTATATTTGTACACAAATACGGCTATAGCCGCATGTTATCGGTGTACACAAACTTATAGTTTTTATTTGCTGAGGACATAAAATTAAAAAAAATTGTAAAAAGTCACCCAATTGGGCGGAAAATGTGTAAAAAGTGAAAGTCTAAGTCACAAGCTGTTAATTTAATGTAGGTTGCACTGTCGTAGTACTTAAAATAAAGAAATTGTAAAAACTCGCCCAATTGGTCGAAAAATGTGGAAAATCTGAAAGTCTAATTCACAAGCTTAATTTTTTAATATAGGTTGCACTCTCGTACCACTTAAAATAAAGGAATTCTAAAAAGCCGCCAAATTGGGCTAAAAATGTGTAAATAGTGCTAATAATATGCTACATATGGGGCTCATAAATACGCTATTCTCTGCAGATCTGTCCTTAGGTTTGTAGATTTGTCTGTTTGTCTGAGACTGTCGTAGGTTGTTCGGGGATCAAACTCGGTGGGTGGGTGTAGTTCTGTCCTGGCAAGAACTTTATGTTCGTTAAGGGCCTACTACACCCATATATTGGTTCGATTGGTCTAAAAAAATGTTTTTTTAATTATAGCTAGGCGATATATGCACGGATCATGTGAAATAAAAAAAAATATGAAAAAAAATCTTGAAAGTGTCCTTTTTCACCTATTTGTCTTAAAGTTGATTGGTTGATAAGGACGCTTATTTTTGTAGCGATAGTACCAGGCGGCATAGGAAGCGCAACACGTGACGTACGAGGCTGGCGAAGATACAGGGCTGACGGCCCCATTCAAAATACACGGTTAGCAATTACAAATGGAAAATTAACATACTTGCAGTGGGGTACTTTGTCGAACCCCGACGGTTTTAGAGTAAGATAATTTTGCTTTGACACCACATAACAAATTTAGAATTGTTTGTGAAGATTGAACGACCGCAGAGGCCCCCGAACCAAGGCTGGGACTGCAAAAAATATAAGCTATAGGCCTATATTCTTGTCCAACTACCCCAACTTGGTAAATCAAATAATAACAATGAAATGAAATGAATGAATGAATGAATGAATGAATGAATGAATGAATGAATGAAATAAAACAAATTTTTTAAACATAAAATAATAAGCCTAATGATGTACTATACGGGCTAAGGCTAGCCTACTAGCAAAATATTTAGGGCCTACGTTTTCTATCTATCTACCAGATTGCGTCATCATTACAGGGCTTCTTACGGGTAACTACTTCTTACAGATAAATTTCATCTTTTCAAGTTCAGAATGAAACTTGGAAAAACAAAACAAAAACAAATACAAAATTCACTATTATTCATATAAAAAAACAACACTTTATACCACTATATCAGCACTTTTTTGGCGAAATTTATCGAGTAGGCCTACTGATTCTGGGACGGGGACGGTGGTGGTCTGTCGGCCCGCAGTTTTGCAATGCAATGGTGGCTATGGTGCAAGCTTTACTATACCTTGGAAGAGATCAATACCGTACGATAAACGGTACACACCGTCATCATCCCTATATCTTCGTGTTAAAAATTGCCGCGATAGTACGATGAATCCTCACGTTTTTCAACAACTACGCATGGTGATTTTATTCGAGATAGGCCGTGCAACTCAGGCTAAGCATACAATTTGAGATTTTGAGCGCCTGCCACACTGTTTCTATTCTATGTTTTACGATTTTCGCATGATCAATATATGGCTGGCCGTAACCGCCACAACGTGGAGCTGCTACGCGTAGCTTACTTTTCGCTTCGCGGAGCTAAATTGACCAATCATGTTAGATCTTTTCATTACGCGGAGCCACCGGATGCATCCTCGTTCCAGAGAGAGAAAACTCTTGCCAAAATTAATGTTTACTATGGGGATTTTAAATGAATCGATTGTAAATAAACCACGACCAGTTGTACAGGATCAATACCATTGTTTGATTAGTGTATAGTCAGGCCAGGATCACTGACACCCACGGTACTGATACTCTCATACTATCACGGTGATCATATTGTTGAATGTTGTTGACTTAAAAATAATCATGATGCAGTCATGTCTACAGTAGAACTCACCACGACCTTTGAAGGACTTAAACCCTATTAAAAGCTATTAAACCAAGATAACACTCAATGAAAACGGCTCAACTATGTTACATCAGATCTTCTCTGGTTAAATACACACTGCACTTGTGTCTGTTTTACCTGTGCAATGAGCAATAAGCTGGTATTATAGTTTCAGTTGGGTGAACGATTATAAAGCGAACGCAAGGTAACAATACTGTGGGCTTTTGTTTACGAAATGAGACAATAGTCTGCTTATTGTTAACCAGCGTTCTTGAAAATGAGAAGCTTAATGACTTAACACGGTTTAGTAATACTTTCTTCATATTTTTGGTACAAAAGTACCAATATTTCCAAACACCTAAATTAGCTAAAAATTTAGGACATGTTACAAAACTATATTTTCTAGAATTTCAGAGAATACTTTAAATATTGGCCGGTTATTTTTTACACAGTAGTGACGTCAACTAGGCAATGGCCTATACTTCTAACATACACTATTTGTAGAGGTCACGCGTCAATGGTGAGCGCACTGAGTATTGTGTATAGGAAAACGGACAGTAACTACAGTATGTATGGCCTACTACTAGTATATACAGTAAATCCGAACTGGTTTGCAGTTTGCTGAAGGTCGAATTCCGCAGGGACACCGCGCAAGTTATACAAATTAGCTCCCGGCGATACACTGCAGATCGCAGAACTGTGTGCATAGTTTACCACCACTCTGCCTAGCTATATAGTTATGTACAATACTGTATGAGTTTCTTATGAGTGCATGTCCATCTTAATAATAAGTACGTCAGTTCGTACTTTTCATAAACTACTTTTTGAATTATAACTTTCGTGACCGAGGATATCTTGCAACTACGTGACGCTCGTCTGGCAAATTATTAATGAATAAATTCGCTTCACGTAATGAGGAAGTCGTACTTAATTAGTCAGTTTTACCTCCGAGTAATGAAAAACTCTAACATGAATTTGGCTCCACGAAGCAAAAAGTCAGCTACGCGTAGCAGCTCCACGTTGTGGCGGTTGCGGCCTACTATATCAGTATCCCATATGATATTTCTATTGCAAGAAAATTTTATTTGTTGTCAGGTTTTGTCTTAAATACACTAACTAGAAATTAAATACACTAATTAGTGAGGACCGGTATTTTGCTGTGGATATGTTTAACTGCAATTTGCGGGTAAAAAATTTGAAATCCTGAGTAAAAATTTTGATCATATTCAACTCTTTGAGAAAAAATTTATATAAAAGAATGCATGTAAAATCCAGCTGCAATACAATGTACATTATTGACACACTATCACTCTCTTTATCTACGGCAATAATAGAATATCGATTTCAATCGAATTGAATACGATGCTCAGTTTTGAGTTTGTAGTTGACTACTAAGCGACCTAAGCGATCGATTGCTAGCCAATCAGATAGAACTCCTTTTCTTGCGTTCGGTGAAATACCAGTCGCCCGTCGAATAGGAAGTCGACACTGTGCGGTAGTGATCGCGATTGGCGACTGCAGTGCCTCAATCAACAATCACCTCGCCCATCCAGTTTACCATGTGTGCGTGTCTTTGCTAGCTGTACGCCGCAGTACGCGTTACGAGAACGCGATCTATTGCGGGAAAACAATGATTTATTTGCTTTTGCATTTTGACGAATTTTTAGTGAAAAAGGGTCTTTAAAATAGTTTTTCTTATGGTTCAAATTTTAAGATTTCTTTAAAATCTATTAATGACAAGATAAAATACGGTTTGAAGATGACATTAGTGATGAAAACTCAATTTTGGCCATGTAACACTTCAGTGATCATGTGTGCATCCTTAATCCAATGGCGACCTCAACATTGGCGATATTACTTCCATCACCGCCTGGATAGTACGTAGTCAATCTCCATAGGGATGGGCGATACCAGCTTTTGGTACCGATTGTCGATCTAGAGCAGTCAGGGGGTGGGGACGAATTTTTAGAAAAAATAAAATAAAAACAAAATAAAATGGCCGCGGAGCGCGCTTGCGCGACGCAGGGGGTTGTCTAAGGGGGGATGTTCCCCCCTCAGAAGTAAGAAACTTGTGCAAAATGAAGATCTAATTGAGTGGTGGACAATTTTGGCACTATTAAGCTATAGTGTAAAATTTTAGTTGAAAACGCCACAAATTTGTAAAATTAATTCCTATAAATTGCGTTAACATAGGAAATTTGCAAATGTCGAAAGAAGAGCGAAAATGGTCATATGTTTATCCACTACGCTGTCTGAGGACGGATGTTCCCTCCTGAGAAGTTTGCAAAATTTGCAAAATGAAGGTCCAATTCAAGCCATTTTGTGCATCATTTTTACACCATTAAAAAAAAAGGGCCCGAACTCAATTTGCAAAATTTGAGATTCGTAAACATGGTTAAAGCCGTGCATAAATCGCCGGGATGAAGTCGGTAGGAATAATGACTTTGGTGTCAAAATGTGACGGACCCTGTATCGGCGGGGCCACACTAATAATTTTCACATGCTTTTAGGATGCGGACCCGCCTTCAAGCCCAATGCCTAAAATAATCGCAGACCATTATTATAGGACCTACTTCCAATCGACCCGACTACTGCGGGTTTTTATTAAGCATAGCCCTACTCAATTACGTGAAATTTAACCTTCCTTTTCTCTCCTCATTTTCTCCCCTTTCTCTTCTCCTTCCCCTTTCTCTTCTCTTCTCTCTCGCCTTTCCTCTCTTTTTTTTTTTTGGGGGGGTAGCAGGCCAGTCGGCGCTCCCCTGAATCCGCGCCTGAAATGAGTAGGATGTGTTTGTTCAGGGGATGCGGGGTACGTGTGGCTGTAGGCCTACCACATTAATGAACTAAACTTACTCTTCGTGGGATTACGAATCGTAAACACAAACAACACAGGTGATAATAAAACCAGTAGCAAATATCACTTTAATCAACTAGATGCAACAAGTTTTCAACTTTCTTTTTAAAGCCTTAATGTACGATCGTAGATTTTTAGATTTTTATTTTTTTCTTCCAAAATGATAAAATAGTTAAAGGCCCATTCAGTGATTTGCTCATCCGGACGATAGTAAAAATCATCAAAATTCAGATTTTGGTACCTTTGTCATTGTCATAGATGTGCCAAACATAGCCTGCGAGTGGTTCAGCCGAAAGACATTTTACACGAATCTGCAATTTAGATACTGACAGTATCTAAATTAGCTACGTGTATTTGAATGTGGCTTCAACTTCGTCAGTACTGCTGGGTTTTTTCGTTTTTTGCCAAATTTGTCATTTCAAAAATACCAAATGACAATTTGAATGACTTATCCCTCAAACAATTTTATTTTTTTACACTTGCGCTGAATCACTGAATGGGTCTTTAATATGCAATCATTATGAAAGTTCCCAATACATTTGGAGGAGAAAAACATTGGAATTTTGCAACAAAAAAAACACATACATTTCACCTCTATCACTCGAAATATCTCGCACATATCACGCCATGGTATGCCGCTGAGTGTATATCCCATAGACAATCCCGTGGACAATCCATTGGAAATCACTATACCACACAATTTATTCCCTACCTGAAGTCGAGAATGAAAGATTAGAATATTTGCTTATAATTATTTGTTTTCAATTTTCGAATTTTTTCGTTTTCAATACGTTTCATAATAATACATTTGATTTTTTCTATATTCTGTCAAAAAGCTTCAAAAAATAAATCAAAAGTGGCCTATCGTATGGCCGATACCAATTAATGGTATCGACTATCCGGCGGTATCACCCATCGAATATCGCCCAGCACCGAAATCCAAATTAAAATGGCGCCGGCCAGTACAGGAATATTTAGCTGGCAGAGACAGTTGTTTAAAGTGAAATGGACCGGAGTAACGTGCCTGATGTAAGTAAACTCGGTGGCATATTAATTATGCCTAACATACACTGTCAACGTTCCCACTTTAGTTGATTTTGTGCAACAAGTTGCCACAAATTAAAGTGTTTGTCCCAAACACATTATGTAGCGTTTTACATTATAATTCAGTGTTGGTGTTTTACTCAGACATTGTCAGATGTAGGCCCTAAAAATCGCCTATTACTAAAAACCAACCATAATATTATCATTCAGATTTTACTGTTTCAAACCTGAAACAGATGTGCTGGCTAGCCAACACAAAGTTTGCATATCATTGTCAACTGGAAGGGGAAAAATACGTTTAATTTCATTGATAACATGCAATTGATGCATATTTGTGTTTTCAAAGCTGTGTATAATTAGTGAATTTCCCCCCCCCCCCAAAAAAAATTTTTTTAATACTTTTAGAGCCGGACATTGGTGCTAAATATGTGTGTGTGTGAACGGATTCACGGTAGCAATTCTGAAATTCAAGATATACTCCTGGTTATGAATGTCGCCTGACGTACCACTTTTTGGCTTATACCTAAAACAACATGTAAGCTACATTAATACCGATGCCACCAATAGAACGAGAAGATTTGCCCCTTCGTTTTGCATACCACTTTGTCCATTTTTTTTTTTCGAATTTCTTCACAAAATGCAAAGAAACCGCAAACAAATGTGATGGGTGTAGTACCCCCTTAAGTCATCCGACCTCGGGGCCCCCGCTTACTCTCCATAGGTTGCTGTTGTCAGTCTCTCTTATTCACAGTGAAGCTATGCAATTTGGTAGATTGAAATTCACAATATGCAATTTGATTAGGGGAAAGTTATTCCAGAGGGAGTGTGTAAATTAAATGGAACATTCATTTCAGAGGGAGTATGTAAATTAAATAGAACAGCCTATTTTGTGGAAATTTCAGAGGGAGTATGTAAATTAAATGGAACCGCCAATGGGTATGTAATTTAACTGGAACAACCTTAACGTTTATGTCATCTATATTATAATTACGCTATTCTCTGTGGATTTGTCTGATTAGTCCTACGTGTATGGGGTGGGGTAGGGTGGGTGTTAGTAACAATATAATAATCTCAGGTGCAATCTGTGAACAAACTTTGAGCCCTGAAGCTGCTTTATTTGATGAGAAACGGCCGGCCCTTTGTTTTAACATTTGGGGCCCTGGGCCCATAATATTTTACTTATGAGGCTCATGTACTGTAATGCCCAACCAGCACTTGAAGTCTATGGTAGTACCATCAACCATGTCACGTGCTTCAAGTACTTGGGTTCCAAGATGGGCAGCTTTCTGGAAACTGGAACGCCTTTGGAGAAGCCCATCCCTGCCAATCGAAACAAAAATCAAGCTGTTTGAGACAAATTGTGTTACTGTCTTTCTGTACGAGTGTGAGTCATGGGTAATCACCAAGGACATGGAAAACAAGAGCAATGCCTTTGCAACATCTTGATACAGAGTCATGTTAAACATCAAGCGTGCGGATCGGATTCCAAATGAAACCATCTACAATCTGACCAACACCACTCCACTGGTAGCCAGAGTCAAGAGTCATCAACTCAAATTTCTCGGCCATATACTACTACTCGAAGATGACGAGCCTGTGAAAGAATATGCCCTTTATATTCCACCACATGGGAAGAGGAAACCGGGACGGCCACGCACACTGTACTTACAGTATGCCTAATACCTCCTGGGATATACTTTAGGGATGCTGCAGCCAAACAAAATTGTTTCGCTTGCCCAAGATCGCTCCGCAGCCGACTGATGATGATGACATATGTTAAATTATAATTCTCAAGTGCTATCAGTAGACTCAAGCTGGGCACTGTTGCTGCTGAGTAACGGCCCTTTGTTTTAGCGTTTGGGGCCCTGAGGCCCATATTATGTGACACATGGGGCTCATATATACATTATAACAGTATAATGCTGAAGACCTATTAGTGTACCAAATCTGAACCCTATAGCTACTGTATTTGCTGAGAAAGATCCAGCCCGTTGTTTCCAAATTTGGGCCTCTGGGACCCATAAAAAGGACAAAAGACACATCTACAACTTTGGGCTCATACATGTGCCACATATGAGTCCTATTGCCTTTGTAGTTTTAGAGCTAGCCTTGTCAATCTGTTGCCCCTTATTTTAACATTTGGGGCCCTGGGGCTCATAATATATGACATATGGGGCTCATGTATACTTGTATACATATAGTACGCCTGGTGCTATCAGTGTACCAACTCAGGGCCCTAGGGCTGCTTCATTTGATGAGAAACGGCATGTTGTTTTTTTACATTTGGGCCCCTGTGGCCCGTGACCTTTGACATATCGGGCCAAGATGGCAAAGGATAAATATACGGGATAGGGTCCACAAGTGTACCACATATGGGCCCGGGGGTCTTTGTAGTTTTAGCGCTAGCCTTGACAGAATGATGTGCTTAATAGATGGAGGAGAAGAAGGAGGAGAGGAAACCACAGGATAGCAATATACCCGTCCATGCTTCGCATGCGGGTATAACAAGTCAGGCAACTCGTTAATATATCCATCAGAATGCAATGGATGTTTATCATGCAATGCGGCAGTTTTTTCAATCCATTTAAACTTAAAGGATTTCCTCATAAAAACATTGCTCTGTAACATTTTGTTCCCTCTGGATGTCTAGTGTATTCATCTCACTAAATGCTTTAAAAAGTCCAACATCGCTTGATTCTTGTGGTGTAACTAATGGAAAAGTCATTTTCTGGAGCGCATTACAGCTCTCTCGACACACTATTTTTTGTTGGAAACGTCTTTTACGAGCTATAGTTGGTTATTGCTTTCAGTAAATTGCGTTATAGGGACGATATACACTCGGGAACGTTTTATTCCTGTGTCTTTTTATTCAGGTTTGATGATTATCTGTTTACATCTTTCAATCACTCTTTAGTCGTGAACTGCTATCTCTTTTTTCGTCATGTTTGCGTTTCTGACATTCTTTTTTGTGTGTTTTTCTTGTTACCTACCTTTTCTTATATTCTGTGTATTATTAAATTGTGTGTGCTGTGGAATTCTCTATGTTGTGAAATTCTTTGAATTCAATATTTCTGGAACAATCTTGGAGCAATTTATACAATGTCCAGATAGTTTGGAAATTGCATAATTTAGTTACTCCATTAAGGGGGTACTACACCCCTGGCCATTTTTTTGCCTATTTTTGCATTTTTCTCAAACTTTATAGCGCATTGGTGACAAGTAAGATATGTATATTTCAGCGCAGACCACAGTTGTGGAGTTACAGTCAAAAATGAGGGAAACCCAATATTTGATCAATATATCAGTAACTACAAGTTGCTGAATTTTCAGTGCAGTAGTTGTAATCATTGCCCCTATAATATACATATCTTACTTGTCACCAATGCGCTATATTTTTTGAGAAAAATACAAAAATAGACACAAAATTGGCCAGGGGTAGTACCCCTTAACACATCTCTTTGGTGCAATAACTTAAATAACACTTCTAGTCTGGCCGCTAGAGATCAGAATTCGAACTGTTCAAATGCTGTTGAAAAGTACTCCAAATTATTCCTCTTGTCATGATGATCCATAAAAAGTATTCTATGACCTATCTGTGATGTTATTATATGCAGAAAGGTCAAAGGTCACCATTTGACCTCCATAGGGGTCAAAACCTGAAAAATACTCCGACTTTTATGAAAATAGTCTCAAAATTCCCCTCTTCTATAAATAATTGAAAAAAGTTTGCTATTGCTAGAATGTTTTGTTACCATGGTGACGTGGTGACAAAGATCAATGTCCATTGAATCACATATATGCCTGGCCAGTTTATAGTGACAGAGGTCCAATAAACTTAATAATGTTTGATGTTGGTGGTCTTGAGAAGCAATATCCATCAGACACAAAACTATGTACACAAAAACAAGCTTCTGTGGCAAAATTGCATTTGGCAGCCGGACTATTCTTAATTTAGTGTACCTGTTCAATCAGACTCAAAACCGACGGATGTTTATATTATATAATGCGATATTTTTCCAATCCATTTAAAGAAACATGATTTCCTCCAAAAATAATGCTATGTAATTATTTTGTTCCTTCAAGACACAATATGTCTGGGTGTATACAACTAATGCAGTCCAGTAACAGTAAAATGTTTGCTATAGAAAAGGTCTCGAAGATACCTTGTTGGTGTTGACACAGGTACCATATTATCAAAACACTCAATGTTCACTTTGCCTTGAACGATATTAAAACCAGACAATAGTCAGTAAATTGTGAGAATCATAATAAAACATAGCGCAACTGTTGATTTGGTATTGCAGTTCTTAATACACGTACTAACGCAATCACCGCCATTTTGTTTGGCATCCAATGTCACATAGGGCCTGCACTTTGGCTCGTTTTTTGCAGGTTTACATGGTCCAATAATCACAAGATGACTGACATGTGGTAACAAAGGAAGCAGTCACTGCAATTTGATTATGTCCCATATGATTGGCCATTCAAGACACCCCTGTGAATATACTATAGCGGCCTTTTCAAAATATAATACCTGTTTGCTTGACTGTATTGACAATACCCGGGAACAATACACACAGTATATGCATTGGACAAACTTTTTACAATAAGCATGATAAGTGATGATGTGACCTCCAGATTTATACATCGTTCGTCTCGCACACTGACAACATTTGATTGAATGGACTGTAGGTTACTGCGCCGTGATTACGGTGAAGGACACCGGTTCAAATCCTTTGTTTGGAGCCAATCGATAAAAACATGCAGGGCTTCTATATCCATGTACAGTTTATCCCTACATAACCTATGTCTTGAATACGCTGGCAAAGTTATGTAATAATCGGATTAATACTATATAGCAGTAGGTAAAAACAAGTTTTGAATAATCCGCGCTATAAAGTCCCATTCAGTGATCCCAGCGAAAGTGAAAAAAAAAAATCAAATTGTTACGTTTATAAATTTTTTTGATGAAAAACAAATGGCAAAAAAACAAAACAGGAAAACGACAGTATTGACGAAGTTGAAGCCCCATTCAAATACATGTAGCTAATTTATATACTGTCAGTACCGGTATATAAATTACAGACTCACGTAAATGCATTATTTTTTGTCTTAGAAACACGGTTTTCGGCTGAACCACTGCACTAGCAAGCTATGTTAGCACATCTATGACAATGACGAAAGGTACAAAATCAGCCATAGGCCTTTAGATAGCAGAAGACACAAAAGTGGTGTTTTATGACCTTTGACATTCTTTTGTGGCGAGTGACATGGTCTTTCAATTCACGCCGAGTGTCCTTGACAGGTTTGACTATGCTTCAGTGGTCATGAAAGAATTCAAAAGATAACCTCTGCCCCAATAATCCCAAGCAATTGTCTGAAACTGCTCCTCGGATCATAAGAACTCAGTCCTCAAATGATAGTCATAATAATGTCCAAAATATAAAAATTACTGACTATCATTGAAGACTGAGTTCCGCAGTCTAGTATCCAAAATCTAAATTTTGATGATTTTTACGATCGTCGGGATAAAAAAAAATCAAAAAATCACTGAATGGGCCTTTAGTTCCCTCTCCTTACCCTGGCAATATAAATCAAAGAAAAATAAAGAAAGAAAACAAGAAAAGAAAATTAACCAAATTAAGGGATCTGGAATGAGCGTTTTGAGCGTTTCGATAGTATTTTTGTGGGACATGAGAACACATCAGACATATCGAATTGCATTCTGAATACGAAGAATGTCTTTCTGGTATCAAATAAATTTCATTGTTTGAAATTCACGATATAATACAAATTTTATGACAAATTATTAAAATTTGATATTTTTCACATTTTTGATAAATAACAGTCCTCGAAGTAAATATCATAAATCTAATGTTATATTCTTAAACAGTCCCTGGCATGATACCATACATGTATAGGGCTATGTATAGTAAATTTGTCTGCTTTATCTGTTTTGTGCTGTTTAAGCAAATAGTTAAACATAATTTCCATAAAATGTAAGCTTTTACTGTCAGCTAGATATGTCCCTTTTAAGTTTGAGCAGAACAAGTGAGGTAAAGCAAAGAAAATTGAAATTTACTACTACTAGCGCCAATGAATGTTATAAGATTGTAAAACGGTACGATCCTCTGGGTGGGGGTGTGTGGGGGTGTGTGTGCGTATGTGTGTCCTGCACGGGTATTTTTTTTCTGCAACTATAACGGGACGCAATACGATACCGGTATGTTATAAGAATCAAACTTACAAGAAAGATGGCTCTTGTCAAATCCTACAATTCTGTCAGAGAAAATATGCATATTTGCATTAAATTTTTAATTAATTGACATAAATGATTAAGTAATAAATATTTTATTTAATGAGTTACCATAATTCCAAATATGTCAAACAATATGTCAAATTAAAGCTAATGAAATGCTTTATAAATTGGTCAGCGCGCATTTTGCAGAATGCATTTAGTACTTTAGTTACATGATTCCAAACATTCTATTCCAATTTTTTGCTATACACGCATAGGAGCTGTACTTTTAAAATCCGCGCCTAATCAATAATAATAGTCTTTCACTCCATTGTCAAAGTACTGTGCTCCCTGTAGCTGTAGCATTATGGAGTGACCAGGTCCTAGAGTGTGATGGTTTTGTAGCAGATGACAGTGCTCATTCAAGCCTGTCAAGGTCAGTTAGTAGCCACTTGCTGAATGGATGGCCATGATCAGCTATCAAAGAGATGCCTTGTGCAGCTGCCAATCACAGTAGAGGTTTGATAACATTTTGTTAAAAACCCAAATGTGATATAAGGACAAAGCTGTGCATGTTGGTACTTAATTGTTTGGATTCTTACGTTGAAATTCCCTTGTATTAGTATTTTTATGTGTAGTGTATAGTGGTCATAAATTATATAGCTTTTAAATTTTGGGCATTTTTGCTCTGTTGCACTGTACCATTATGGAATTTGAGCAAATCAATTACCGACACAAGCAGGTATACAGTGTATTATTTTATTTTTATTTCGTATCTCAGGAGCACAGCTCACTTGGTAAGGCATCAGAATTTGGTACACTAGCGCTTCGAACTTTAAATCGGAAGGTGGTGAGTTCGAGCCTCATCACGGTCACATTAATTTTATAAACCAAATATTGTTCGAACTTTTCATATTTGTTTTTCTTTTATTGTTTCTTTTCTTTGTCTTTTTTTTCTTGTTTTCTTTATTTTTTTTTCTTTATTTTTCTTTGATCTATATTGCCAGTGTAAGGAGAGGAGGGAACTAACGGCCCATTCAGTGATTTTTTTCATCCAGACGATCGTAAAAATCATCAAAATTCAGATTTTGTACAGACTGCGGAACTCAGTCTTCAATGATATAGTCAGTAATAATCTTTTGGTCATTATATGACTATCATCATTTGACGACTGAGTTCTTATGATACATCATCCGAAGAGCAGTTTCAGACAATTGCTTGGGATTGTTGGGGCAGAGGTTATCTTTTGAATTCTTTCATGACCACCGAAACAGAGTTATACCTGTCAAGGACACTCGGCGTGAATTGAACTGACCATCTCACTCGCCACAAAAGAATGTCAAAGGTCATAAAACATCAACTTGGTGTCTTCTGCTAGTGATTCAGCCCTAAGCCGTGTAGGCCTATTTAAGACAAAAATTATGCATTTACGTGAATCTGTAATTTATATACTGACAGTATATAAATTAGCATGCATGTATTTTAATGGGGCTTCAACTTCGTCAATACTGCCGCAGTGGCGTAGCTGGGATTTTTTCCAGGGGGGGCAAGCCTGTGTGGGGCGGGGGCCCAAATCCACCAAATTTCCCTGCACTTGGGGGAGGGGGCAGGGGCCCAAATAGACATTTTTTGCCAGGCTTATTGATAATAATCGTATGGTATTGAATATCGTATGGATTCTCTATCTCTCTTCCCCTCTTCTCCTCTCTCTCCTCTCTTTTTCCTCTTTCTCCATCCTTTTTCCTCCTTTTTCCTTGCACTAGGGGCGGGGGCCCAAATAGGCAAATTTTGCCGGTGGGGCAATTGTCCCCTGCCCCCCGCCAGCTACGCCACTGTACTGCCGTTTTCTTGGGTTTTGTGCCAATTTTTTTCATTAAATTTTTTTATAAAAGTAACAATTTGATTTTTTTTTCACTTTCGCTGGGATCACTGAATGGGCCTTTGCAACGTGATATATTCAAAACGTATATTCACCTACTGTTATAGCATTAATCCGATTATTACACAACCTCACCAGCGTATTCAAGATATCCAATGCAAATAATCACCTAGATTATGACGTATCAGACCGTACATATGGCGGAGTACTCAAATTCATTCAACAAAAGCATGATTACAAGCTATTGCAATCTACCGCGACAGCTCGTCTCACACACATAACAAATGCACAAATACGATCAAATAGGTTGACGACAACGTTTGATTGAATGCACTGCATTGTGCCATGATTACGGTGAAGGACACCGGTTCAATTCCTTTGTATGGAGCCAATCAATAATTTCACGCACATCCTCTATTATTGCCCAATTATTGCCCGGGATGATTGCACACTGTAAAAGAACTATTGTTATAATGTTTGATGAAATCGTGTTTAACTACCGTATTTGCTTAAGAAGGGGCACAATACAGATAAAGCAGACAGATTGACTACATGTGGTACATGTATATATACATATTAATATAGGGAATGTGTGTGAGTCGAGTAATACCTAATTATAATAGGGGCGTATCCAAAAATGAATTCACGCCCCTTTCAAATGTCGAGCCAAAGTGCAGGCCCTATGCATTTCTTCCAGTGGTACCTTGGTTTATCAAGTTGGACGCACTATTAAAGTAATGATCTTCTTTTATGAAACTTTTTTGTGTTTGCATTGTATATGGTTTCAAAATCATTTTGTCCTTACAAGAATATTTCACATACTATGCATCATGTAGTTCTTGTTAATGTAATATTGTCAAAATTATAAAATGAGAAATTGACAAGCTTACCTGAATCATATCGTAGAAAACGTCGACGGTTTCATTGCTGACGATGTTGTGTTTTTGTTTGAATATTAGGTGACTACAAGCTTAGTTTTCTCCAACTGTCGCCATCTCGGGCTAGCGAAACAATTTGGTTTGGCTGTACCATCCCTTCAAAATAAGACACTCATTGTAATAATATCCATGTCCTCAAGGTGAAATGTACACCTATTCATGCAGTGTCAGACCATTTCCATGGAAAACATGAATTGCAATGTGTAGCGTTAAGGAAAAATCCTTCAAACATAGGAAACGAATCGCGATCATTTTCCATGTGGCTTTCCAAAACATGATAATAAAAGCTTCAAAAGGTTAAGATTTTCATAGAGGCGATATAGATTATGTTTACCAGAAATTTTCTATATTTGGATATTTTGCAGGGGAATACGATATCAGCTTTGTGCAGGGCAAGTCTGGTTGTTCAAAAACAAGAAAATATAAATACATCACTGCACCGTAAAAGCTACCGAAATATTGATAATAGAATGTTTAATCGAGAATTTTATATCTTTTTATATTCATGTATATAAATACATGTATCAGTAAATATAAAGGTTATATTAACTGCATTAGGTAAATTAGGTGTGAAGAGCGTGTCAATCACCATGGTTATGAATATCTGAGGTAAATACTTTCATTGAGACGACGAGCGATTGCAAATTGGTCAAGTACCATCGTCTCTTAAAATGACAAAACACTTTCAGCGGGTTGTGTTTTGTTTTATATAAAAATAGAGTTAAGCACCGCTTTTGATATAAGAAATAATAATAATTTTGCCATAAGATCCACTTTATTCGTAAATCAATGTTATAGCAGGTCATACATCTATATATTCTGGACATTATAAGCGAATTCATGTTGCATTTTGATTATTGTCAATAAATATCATCGAAACAGGTGTAAACATTTATAATTTATGTTAATGCGATCTCGATTCGCTAAATTGTTAAAATATCGTGTTCGCGAGTCACAACATTTATTTTAATTTATATAGAATATCAGTTTGTACTTTGGTAGAAATATATTTAAACATGTTAACCATTCTACAGCAAGTAGTCGATATTTTCTGTAAATATGCATGCAAATAATATACATTCTCTTTCGACTGGAAAGTGTCAGCTCTTGCGTTGTTTTTTCACGTGTTGATAAAGTCAACGTATTGCAATTTTTTTTGGGACATCGCTCTGTAGAATTTCGAAAGATGGAGCTCGTGGATTGTATTGCATAGTTTTCATGTGGAATCAAGTTTAGTTTGTTCTAGAATTGGAATTGGGCGACCTAAAATAAACACATCATCCTCGAGATTTACTTTAATCATAAGCTTTCTACAGGCATGGTGTAACTTTATACTATTTACTGAATTATTTAATGAATTTCAACAAGGTCTGGTATATAGTATTTTCGGATACAATTCATTCATAAATTATTCTATTTCCAATACCAATTAAGCATTAAGCATGTAAAAAGGTAACATGGACTTCAACTTGTGGGAAATACAAAAATATGATTGACTTCGTCATACCTCAACAGGAGAACCTAAGTACCATCCAGATTTGCCGATCATACTGCTCAGCTGATGTGGGCTCAGATCACAATCTAGTGGTCGCTAAAGTGGTGTTAGCATCAGTCAGAACCAAACGCCTGAAAACAACTCCAAAAAGCTATGACCCCTGCTTCAACTGGAGGATCCACAAAACTAGCAGATGATAAAGCCAAAGTTCAATCTGCATCCAAAGACAAACATGGTTCACTGAAAATAGCCCCAGAGGAAGTAATGAAGTGCTTGGAGGAAAATGTTAGTAAACATCTGAATACACAGGTCCCCAGAGACTGTAATATACTTAACTTCATCCCGGAGCCTGTCAACCCCGCTACAGCAAGTTTGCCCTTTTCAATAGTTGAAGTTGAAGAGGCCACCAAGAAGCTTAAAAACAACAAAGCGTGTGGTTGGGATAAGATCTCAGCAGAAGTGTTGAAAGCAGGAGGACCCCTGTTGAAACAAATGTTGTTGAAGATCATCAACACCGCCTGGGCTGAAGGAAAAATCCCAAAAGACTGGAGTTAAGGTCTAATGACTTCTGTGTACAAACAGGGCGACAAACTGGACCCAACTACAGAGCTATTACCCTCCTGTCAATTCCGGGAAAATATTCTGTAGGATGGTTCTTAACCGAATACAACATACTGTAGATAACTATCTGAGAGAGGAACAGTGTGGGTTCAGGAGTTCCAGGGGCACCTTAAGATGCGGTATGTATAGTACGCCAAATCTTTGAAAAGGCTAAAGAAAGACGCATTCCAATACACTGGAACTTTGTAGACTTCAAATCAGCATTTGACAACATATGGAGGGAGGCCCTTTGGAAATGTCTGCGTTCAATAGGAGTAGACACCAAACTGGTGAACCTCATGCTCAGTCGTGGTAAATGGAAATATTACCGATTGGTTTGAAGTCCTATAGTTGGTGTTAGACAGGGATATCTTCTCTCACCATACCTCTTCAATCTATATCTGGAGTTTGTCATGAAGGACATCCAAAATCTAGGCTCAGGTGTGCATTAACAACATCCGATATGCAGATAACACCACAATTTTTGGTCACTCACTGGGTAAAAATTCGGAGTGAAACCAGGGGGATGACACTCTATTCACGTGGTTTCTTTTCCAACGCTAAAAGATTACGAATTTTGGTGGTTTGTAAATGAAAAGTGTCCGCACTATCGATTGATTACGTAACTGTTATGAATAATTTATTAGTTTTTCAATGCAATCGCCTCGACCCATTAATACATATTATCTGTATTTATCAAAGTACTTGGAATAGCAATCTGGTGAGTTCACTGAACTACGCCCAAATACTGATGGAGTTTTAATGGCGCTAATCCTCTCCATACACAGATGAACAAATACAATAGGAGAAGGTCAACACATATGACCTCCTATATGACATGTTATATGAGATGTACAACAACCTGAATATCATAAAGATCAGTGTTCGTTTGTGCATATGAACTGCATATTTACAATACTAAATATTACTCGTTATATATTATGTCAAATATTGGTATTATGACAACACGGTGTATACATTGTATATAAAACGACTAATAGATCCTACTATCATGGCGTCAGGTCATTGGTTCATCATATCCCGCATGTTTCTTAAAATTCATTCATATTTGAGACAAATTTCTGTGCCCATTTTATAGGCGTACAGGTGGATCCGGTTTTTTTTGTCATTTTCATTTCTTTTTGATGAAAGAATTAAGGTTTTCCACTGCACAGAGGCCACTATGTGATACTAATTTAATGCTATTTGTAAATGAATGCGGATTCCCGATTGTTGTTTTTCCACAGTGTGACAACTGTCCACCCATCCAGACAACATCATCACATAATAAAACGTCTGTATTTTTACGATGAGTAAATATTAAACTGAACTTTGCCTTGGAACATTGTGTAAGACGGTGTAAGATTTTGTGGGCGCCCTCAACATTATTATCCTCTTTGTATCCGTAAATGACATGGCATAGACTGTGTGAATTCTATGAAGACTAGGGGCCTACTTATACATGGGGTCATATCCATGGACACAAGTAACGATAATTGACAACACGATACGCGACTGTATTTAGGGAGGCTAACCACTAATAATTAATAATGCCGGGTAGCATGGGTAGGGCCTACTCCCGGGCGACTCGTGTGGGCAAGGACGCTTAGGACGGTGACCAAATGAGTCTCAAATTTCACCGGGGAGGGGCACTCAAGTATGATAATGTAGGCCTATACGCATGTGTGGCCAACTTTTGTAAACACCCCCCTAAAACGAGTTAGGTCTAAGCTAACTTAATACACTAAAGGAAGTTTTGGATGAGAAAACGGACATTTTGATGAGAAACGGCCAAAATGGTGAGAATTTAAATTTTTTCATTCTTTTGGATGAGAAACTTCCTGGTGTGTGTGTCAATCATTATTGTCTTATTAAAATCCGGGACTTTGGTTGACCTGTGCTAGACTCCAGCACATGTTAATGACGCAAAGACAGTTGTGGTAACACCATGGTCGCAGACCTGCAAAAAAGCTCAAAAACAGATAGTAATGAAACCAGTTTTTATTTTCCTTGCTCTAGCGAGTTCACAGAGAAGGTGTTTCTAGTACAATGCAGCGTCGGACTCTAGCTGAGAGCGTAGCCTGAGTCCAAACGGACTCCAAGAAGGGCTCTCCATACACAAATGAACAAACACAAAGGAAAGTAGTCTCCTCCGTGACCAGCTTGATTTCGATGGAGGGAAACCAAATTGGCTGCAGAGGAGACGGGTAATTTTGCCATGCAAATGAGGTGAGTGCCCTCTCAAGAATAACTACTCTCTAGTGAAACTTCTGGCAAAACAGTGATATCGATCTTCGTCATGCACTACGCGTCGCCCATTGTGAGCTCTCAAGTGGTACTTGATGGTCGTAAATAATCAATTCCCGACATGAAAGAAAATCTCAAGTGGTCATAATTGGTTCGATAACGGATTTCTCGGTCGAATCCTCAAAGGTGGTGAGGATTCGTATCAAGTCGCACAGCAAACACTTCTTCTCGAATCCCGTAGATTTTTTTCGTGTCCGTTACGCCAAAGGGATTTGACAAAGGGATTTCCCTTTCACAAAAGGGATTTGTTTGGACGCTTCGCCTTATGGATATGGACTTTCAGAACCTGCAAATCTCCACTAATGAATCGGAAAAAGCATGCAGCAGCTGGGAAATGAAAATTAACCTAACAAAATGCAAGATCATGCCTGACGATCCAAGAGATATCATACTGATCCAAATGCCCATTGACAAAGTAAAGTAACTTTGTCTTTATGGGTAGAAGTGTGCCCACAGTAGAAGAGGATATTAAACGTCGCACAAAGTTGGCAGCCTGGACATTTGGTAAATTGAAAAATACCATCTGGTCTAACCATGACATCACCAGATCGCTGAAATTAAGGATCTACCAGTCGCTCATCCTCCCTATTACCACCTATGGGTCAGAATCCTGGGCGTTACGTGAATCCGATCGACACAGACTGGATGTTTTTGAAATGCGATGCCTTAGGGCAATGCTTGGAGTTTCCCTACTTGACAAAATCCGTTACAATTACATCAGACAGAGTATCAACATCACTAGCTCCATCAACGATGTTATCTGCCGGAGACGTTTGAAATGGGCTGGGCCGGGCATATCTTCAGGATCCCTCAACATCGGCTTCCCCACCAAGCCTACATTATTGATTTCAGCAAGAAAAGACCACCAGGGCGTCCAACAACCTGATGGAAGGACCAAATTCAGAGGTACTTGGGAATGACCCCACATGAAGCAAAGACACCAGCACCATAACTGAATGGAGGAGGCTTACTTGGCAGAGGGCAAAGGGACACAACGTCCTGTGCAGTTAAGTCAAGTAAGTCAATTAGCATTAATTTTGAACTTTGAGTTAATATCGGCGTTTAAACTATTTTCAATTAGTTCATGTGCATCATATATCCGATCAATGATGGACAAATAGGATATACCCCAAGAGCGCATTACAGCTTTCAAGAAACACTTTAAAAAGTCCAACCTCACTTGATCTTGATTCTTGTACATTCTTGTCAGGGTCACTGATCGACAGTTTTCCCCAAAGGCATGAGTGCTTGAGGGAAACAGTTCCATCTCACTTCTCCCATTCATTATTCTACGTTAGCTACTATTGTTGACTTATTGCTTTCAGTAAAGTGCGTTTAGTGAACAGAAAATCAGGAATACTTTATTCTCTTGAGTTTATATCAAAGTGTGTAAATTGTCTGATCTTTGAATCATCTGTGTGACATCGTCTGTTCTTTTAAAAAAAATTATTTGTAGTGTTATATCTTTTTATATGGTTTGTATTTTCCTTGTTTTCCTTATTAATTTGTATCATTGACTCTCTGCATATGATCTCATATGAACAACTAGATGTTTCTGAAACAATCCTGGACAGCCTATTTGTACAAGGCCGCATAGTTAGATATAACACAATTTAGTCATCTCCATATCATTTATCGCATTATCTTGTAATTCCTTGTCATTCCCACTGGGTCATATTAATAGCATTAAAACATCTCCTTGGCGCAATAATGCAATAACACTTCTCATTTCGGTGTTAATGACCACATCAACCTTTCACAAACTATGCCCAACAGCCTTGAAACTAACACTACAGGATTTCTTCACACAAAAAATGATATGTTATATTTTACTACCTCAGGACACATCACGTCTGGGTGTATTCCCGGGGTGTATTCAAACTATTCAGTCCAGTTAGTGATAATACAGCTTACAGGTGCTGTATAATCCATACCCTTAATGCTAACTTTACTGTGAACGATGTTTTAAAAACTAGACAACGGGCAGTCAACTCTTGCAAGAGAAGAAGCTCATGAGAAAGGTATAAAATTCAACTGATGTTGCCTTTGGTATCGTCGCAACTCTACACGTATTAATGCAACACCCTAAAATCGGTTCTATTTTATATAGCGTCGAATGTCATTGCTTCCAGAGGTACCTTGGTTTAATCAAGTTATAGTCACGCCAAGAAATGTATTTAATTTTTAGAAACGACCTCAACGTTGATGAAATCACAACACCTGGTTGTTGACCTTTTGTAGAATATCAAACATACAAAATCACATGTTTGCTTAAACATAACATCTTGTTATTGGGGAAAATATACAAACAAACAATATGTTTTTCAATTATAAAATCATGACCATGCCATCCATTAACTAAATGCCAAGTATTCGCTTACCATATGTTGTACCTATGGAATACAAACAAGTTAGAAACAACATATGGATTATAATTCACACTCGCATCAACCCCCCCCATACACCCACACCACGTTCCGCACACCGCGTCATTTTGTTCTTGAATTTTCCTTAGAAAAATAATTCACATACTCTGCACCATGTAGCTTTTGTTAAAGCAATGTTGTCAGAATTTGCAAAGAAAAGTCACATATAAATATGAGGAATTCCTAGTGATTGTTAAAAGTCTAGGCCGCAAACCCTTGGATTGCTGAAGTGTTACTTCTCCTTTCTGTACAGTACCATGGCACTCGCAAAAATAATTATATTCAAATCGGACAAATATTATATTTCTAATTCCGATTAACCATTATAATTAGTATTTGAATTTGAGTTGATAACGGCGTAAATAATAATTTCATTTTATATCATGCGCGTCATACATCCGATCAATGATTGACAAAAAAAGGATATATCCCCGGAGCGCATTACAGCTTCGCGAAAGACTTTAAAAAGTCCATTCTTAAAGTCCAACGTCGCCTGATCCTGTACAGTACTATGGCACTTGCTCAAATAATTATTTATATATTCAAAACGGACAAATATTATATCTCCAATGCCGATTAATTACTATTATTAGCATTTGAACTTTGCGTTGATATAGGCATACACAATATTTCATTAGAGACTTTGCGAAATGAAGTTTGAAAATTTACTTTAACTGGAACGGCAACTTCAGAAATATCGATTAGATTTCTTGCTCAAATTTACTCCAACACGAACGTATGGTTGGTTACTGCAACAATAGCGTCTTGTCGCTTAAACTCGGGACATGTACGTTCAAAAGAAGGGCATATGTAAGACCTTATAACCGACTACATCAAAATGTCTCTCTTTTTGTTTAGTCAAGTGATTATTAGTCCCACTTCAAGACAAAAGACTCTACCTTAAGAGCTTCGTTTGAGTAAACATGAATGAACTCGCGATACCACTCAACATGGATTATGTCGGGATCCAGCGTTAATCTCCTTATCATATTATTTTGAAACTATCAATGGTCCTGTGTCACAACCTGGGGTACCTTTGTGTTACATAGTAAAAGAAAAATGTTTTAAACATTTTACCAGCACGTCTCATTTGAAGTGGTTCATCGTCCTGAGCATTTTGACACCTTTTTTATGGAAATCGGTTAAAAAATGAGAGAGTGCGGGCAAAAACAATCACAAAGTATGTGGGATTTAACCCCACCTCTTTTTTTCCACATGTACAATCATTCTGAAGATTAGTCTTTCAAAAATGACCTTCTGTATTTATTGACTCGGTTTAGATGTCTGGGAGTTCATTTAGACATTTTTTTACTAGATTCAAATTTTTAATGGGGGTTTTAGATCACATTTATGATACGAATCCCTCCTCCTAATCCTCATCCTCCTAATCCTCAACCACCCTTGGCGCATTTCATGCCAAACGTCATAAGAAAATAATAGAAAATTATTATAAAACAGGTTAAAAACAAGTGTAATGTAGAATAAATTAGCCTCAATTTAATTTAATTTAATTGAATCTTCTGAGTGAAGGAATACTCAAGAGACAGTGTTTTAAAATCCAAGCTGCACATCGAAATGTAACAAAACCACCTTTTTGGGTACCCCAGTATATTACACAAGATCCTATACGTTTAGTTATAGGCCTATATATATTATTTAATAATAAAATTACGCAAAGCCTAATGAAATACATATTCTTTATTTCTCCCCCCTTCTGAATCTCTCTCCTTCCCCTCCTGTTTCCCCTTCCCTACCTTCTCCATATTTCCCCCCCTTCTTCCCTCTATCTGTATTCGCTCTCTCAAACTTGACCCTCCTATAATTACCCACTCGCACTCCTGTTTACCCCTCCCCAGTGACTTTGTCATACTGCAGTTACTGTCCGTTTTCCTATACACAATACACAGTGCTCTTACCATTGACACGTAACCTCTACAAATAGCGTATGTTAGAAGTATGGGGATTTGCCTAGTTAACGTCGCACAGTGGGCCAGGTCAAAGTCAAAGTGTGCCAAAACCCTACTTTGGTGACTTTCAATGTTCGAATTTTTTTTATGTGATTTGGAAAGATAATGAACCTAAGAATATTTTCTGAAAATATTTCACCACTGGTTTGTTCTTAAAGGTGGTATTTTTTATAATAAACACGCGAAATCGCCACAATCTGCTTCTTATTAGAAAAATCATGATTTGGGGGTAAAATTCTATAATTTTGTTTTGACATTTCTGATTCATTTGTGCTTTCACAGCTATTTGAGAAACTATTTGTAGAATATAACAATAGGATATGAAGAATGTGAAAACCTTCAGGGAATTAAATATTTTGGCTTAAACGTCCTCGAAACTAAGGAAATATTACATTTTAACAAATTTGATCTCGAAAGATTAGATTCCCGTCGATTCCCGCGCCTTAAAACTTATACAGGCACATTCAGAAAAGTTTCATCTTTGTGGTGGTACCAAATTCAGTTGCAGCTTTTGCAGTCTTCTGCAGTGGAGTCAGTTTTATGAGGCCCTGTGCCAGTAAAAGTGGCCACAAAATCGTAAATTCAGGTGAAAAGAGATGTACCGCGCTGTAGCGTGTACAAACATCTGGAGATGCACAGTGTTCTATTAATAGCTTGATGGTAGACAAAACTCCGTACAACCTCCGTATAGAGATGGATAAAGTTTAACAAACTTTTAAATACACTAGTAGGCCTAGAATTTAATATTTAATTCGCAAATTTAACATTGAATTCACCGATTAAATATCAAATCTGTGAATTTTAAATTTATAATTAATTAATTCACAGATTTAATATTAAATTGGCAGATTTAAAATTTATTTTGCAAATGTTATATTTAATTCGAAATTTTCATATTTAATTCTTGAATTTAATATTTAATTCGCAGATTTAATATTTAATTCGCAGATTTAATATTTAATTCGCAAATTGAATATTTAATTCGCAAATTGAATATTTAATTCGCAAATTGAATATTAAATTCGCAAATATTAAATTTGCAGATGAAATATATAATTCGCAGATTTAATATCAAATCTGCGAATTTAATATTAAATTCAAGAATTAAATATAACATTTGTAAATTAAATATCAAATCTGCGAATTAAATATAAAATCCGCGAATTTAATATAAATTTCGCGAATTAAATTTCAAATCTGCGAATTCAATGTTATATCTGTGAATTTAATATTAAATAAATTAAATATTAAATCTACGAATTTAATATTCTGCGAATTATATATTATATTAGATTCGTTAATTAAATATTAAATTCGTGAATTAAATTAATAAGTTTTAACATCCAGGATGGGGTCTCCCATTGCCATGGTATACGTATATGACTTGCCTTTTGGGGTGCTTTTCGCCCATTTTTGTAAAGCGATGGGTGGGTTTTCACCACAGACGCCCAGTAGGCCTACATTGTGTATTTTTAGAAACATGTTGGTAAAAGTACCCAATTTGGGCAAAATTGGTTGCTTTTTCAAGGAAATTGGTATATAGTGATGGGTTGAAAATTAAGGCCAAAATTTCGTTTAAGATAATGGCGTTTTGGAGTCCGACAGGAAGAATCACGTACAAATTTTGGAAGAGAAACCACCCCAACATCTAGTCTGGTTAGTTGTTTGTTTGCTTGCTTATATTAGACAATTAAAATGTCCGCATTTTATTAATGCCATAGGCTACGTATTAGAAAATGCCGTCAGTGAATTTTGCAGTCCGTATAACCTTGAATATGCTATTTGCTAATTCCTTTCCAATCGGACATTTGAATTACTGTTGTAAGAGTAATTAGCCAATCACGGTTCGGTATTTTAATGACGTCATATGCCTTGGAAAATGGCTCTATTGGATTCCACAGTCCTTAAAACCCCCGATTTGAAAGTTTTTATAATAATTATTACACAGGCATTTGGATAACTGTGGGAGGAATAATTGACCAATCACATATCAGCATATTAATGACGTCATACGCTTTCCAAAATGTCATCACTGAATTTCGCACCCCTTGGAACCCCTATTTTGCTTTTTTAATTAAAATTTTTACATATGTCATTTGAAATACTGTTGTAAAAATAATCGACCAATCACCGTTCAGCATTTTGATGACGTCATACATTTTTGAAAATGCCTCCATTGAATTCTGCAGCCTCAAAACCCCCTAATATAGTAATTTTACCGTGTTTTTATGCGTTTGAATGTCTGTTTATAATTTTGGCACACTTTGAGGCGATTCTGGCCCACTGTGCGTCGCTGTGTGAAAAATAACCTGCCAATTTTTAAAATGTTTGAAAATATTCGCATTGGTGTTTTAGGAAGGATATGTAAACGACAGATAACACCAACAAATATGAAGAAATTATTTCCAAACCGTGTTACGGCCCACAGCCATTATGTTTCTCATTTTCAAGAATGTGGTTAACAATATGCACAGTATTGTCTCATTTCGTGAACAAAGGCCACACAGTAATTGTTACCTTGCGTTTGCTTTATAATCGTTCACCCAACTGAAACTATAATACCAGCTCATTGCTCATTACAGACACATGTGTGTGTGTGGATTTAACCAGAGAAAATCTGATGTAACATAGTTGAGCTGTTTTCAATGAGTGCTATCTTGGTTTAATAGCTTTTAATGGGGTGTTAGTTCTGCAAAGCTCGTGGTGAATTCTACTGTAGACATGACTGCATCATGTCAGGGTTTTTCTGTTAGGAGGACGTGGGCCGATTCTCAAAAGGAAACGTTTTTACAAAAATGGGCTTAAAATGGCAGAAAAAGGCCTAAAAGCGTAACATATCACGGCGGCCAGCATCCAAAAGGGGAGTGTCAAGAAGGAAGACAAGATGTCCCACGGGGGAGCTGCCCCCCCCCTTTGCTACCGGCAAAGCACCTCCCTGTCCACTTCCAATGCCCTTCCTCTCCTCCTTCCTACCCCCTCTCTTACCAGGCACAACATATGACATGTTATATAAAAATGTTATCATGGTTATGCACCTGCTTGTATCGTATACTGCTGGCTCATGTAAAACCAGGCTATTTTTACGGGAACTTAATCCCCTTGGCGTTGAAGTCAAGCCAAAACTTGGTTCCGCAAACTGATTTGGTGTACGTCATGAGCACACGCAAAAGTATATATCAAGTGTCACGTTTGGAACAAAAATTATTTTGATCTAATTCAATCAATAATTTTCAGCAACATGTAGCATGTTTTTTACCCAAACCAAATTAGATTTCCAATAATTGGTCTATTAACTAGATAATACATAAGTGGTAATTATGCAGTATAATTTATCATAATTTACGGCACACTATAGATCCTCGCGTTAACTTTTACTTCAAGCGGCTTTAATGGCAGAGTGGTTTTGAATACATAATCCTCTATAATCCTCTAGATGTTAAAGTTTGTGGTTTCAAACTTCATTTCGAAAAGTCTCTATTATAATAAAGTTTCATGTGCGTCATACATCCGATCAATGATAGACACATAATACCGGAGCACATTATAGCTTTCACGAAACACTTTAAAAAGTCCAACCTCACTTGATTCTCGATTCTTGTGCATAGGGTCACTGATCGACAGGTTTCCCGGAGGGCATGACAGCTTGAGGAAAACAGTTCCAACTCACTTTCTCTCTTCATCATTCTAAGTTAGATGACTAGTGTTTGGTTTATTGCTTTCAGTAAAAAGCGTAGTGACGAGAAAGGCAGGAACATTCTCTTGCTTTCATATCAGGATTTGTTAATTGTCTGCGTTGTCTGATCTTTGAATCACTCTTTCTGACCTTGTCTGTTCCATTACTTGTTGCCTCAAGTGAACAACTGAATGTTTGGACAACCTATTTGTACAAGGAGCATAGGTAGATACAACACAATTTAGTCATCTCCTCGCCAACGATTACTGTTATTGTCTCACGATTTCCAGTCCGTATTTGGGTCATAATTCACAGCATTAAAATATCTCTGTGGCGCAATAAGTGCGATAGCACTTCTCAATTCAGTGTTAATGACCACATCAACTTTTCACGAACTACACCCAACGACCACAACTCCGAATAGATGTATGCAATGCGACAGTTTCCCATTCATATAAACTAACACGATTTCCTTGCACAAAAATGACATGTAATATTTTGTTCCCTCAGGACGCAAGACGTCTGGGTATATTCAACTCATTCATTCCAGTTAAATGGTTATTACAGCGAATGGCTTTAAGACATCTTGTCAATTTTACAAGTTGATGATTATACAGCCTTACAGGTACTGAATAATCTATACCCTCAATACTAACTTGCTGTGAACGATGTTTTAAAAACTAGACAACGGACAGTCAACTCATGCAAGAGAAGAAACTCATGAGAAAGGAATTTCTAAAAAAGCAACTGTGGCCTTTGGTATTGTCGTAACTCTGTGCGTATTATTATAATGCAACACCCTCAAATCGGTTTTATTTTATATAGCGTCGAATGTCATTGCTTGCAGTGGTGCCTTGGTTTAATCAAGTTAGTCGCACCAAGAAATGATACTCTTTTGTTATTATTTTTTGGTATTTCTAGAAACAAGCTCAACGTTGATGAAATCACGACACAGGGTAGTATGTTGACCTTTTTGTAGAATATCAAACATAAAAACACATGCTTAGTGAAACATAATATCTTGTTATAGGGGGAAATATATATATACAAACAAACAATAAGCTTTCCAATTCTCTCATGGCCATGTCAAAAAAGAGAACCAACAACACATTGATTATATTGAATTCACACTGGTATCAATACACCCAAACACACACACCCCACCCCACACACCCCTCCCCGCACAGTCACCCCCGCACACCATGCATATGTTCACAAACGCATTTCACATTCCATGCATCATGTAGCTCTTGTTAAAGCACAATTTGCAAAGAAAATTCCAGTATAATGATTTGATAAGATTACCCGTACCATATCGTAGAAATCATTAACGGTTACATTGCTGAAGACTGGGTCACTTAAAATTATCGCCTCTGAAGACACGTTTCTGTTTAAATATTAAATATATATTTTTCAACAGGAAAATTGAAAGGCATGGCTTGAAAAAAAAAACAGATGCGGAAGTGAAAGTCGGATTGACCAGTTGTAGTCCTACGTAGTATACATGGTATATTGGGTGGTCTAGGGGAAATCAGACCCTAATTGTAATACTATCCATGTCCTTTTTATAGGAAAACATGAATTGCAACCTGTGGTTTTAAGGAAAATCCTTCAAAATTAAGCAATGGAAATAAGCTTCACTAGAGGCTTTCTTGGGTTATCCAGGGTTGTCAAAACCCGAACAAATCAAATAAAAAAAAATCAAATTGTGATGGTTTTCCGTATGGCGTTCCAAAACATGATAACATAAGCTTGGAAAGGTTAAGATTTTCTCAGAGGCGATGCATATTGAGTTTACAAGAAATTGTCTATATTTGGATATTTTACAGGGGAATACGATATCAGCTTTTGCGCAGTGCGGGTCGTGCTGTTCAAAAACAAGAAACTATAAATACAATACCGTAAAAGCTACTGAAATATCGATTAAGATTAATGTTTAACCTGCCTTCTTATCAAGGTGTGTTGATTGTCTGCGTTGTCTGGTCTTTGAATCACTCTTTCTGACCTCTTCCGTTCGTTTTTGAAACATTACTTGTTTCTTTTTGTTTTGTTTGTACTTTTGTTGTTTTCCTTAATAATTTGTATATTTGAGTTTATGTACACGACCACTGAATGTTTCTGGAACAATCCTGGACAACCTATTTGTACAAGGCCGCATAACATTGTATAGTAATCTCCTCGTCATTGTCTCACAATTTCTCGTTATTCCCATTGGGTCATATTTACAGCTTTAAAACATCTCAGTGACGCAATAAATACAATAACGCTTCTCAATTCAGTGTTAATGACCACATCAACGTCTCACAAACTATACCTATCAGCCTCAATTCCCAATGGATGTATGCAATGCGACAGTTTTCAAATTCATATAAACTAACAGGATTTCCTCACACAAAAATGATGTAATATTTTGTTCCCTTAGGACGCAAGACGTCTGGGTGTATTCAACTCATTTGGGCCAGTTAAATGGTTATTACAGTAAATGGTTTTAGGAAACTTTGACAAATTTACAAGTTGATAATTATACAGCCTTTCAGGTATATATATATATATATAAACTGCTCCAAAAAAGAAACTTACCAGGTAAGAAATTTGTCTGTCAAATTCAAACGACAAATTGTGTTACACTAAATGGGATATGAGTGGAAGCAGTGTTAATTTACGCGAATTTTGACACCTCATTTGTTGCAAACGGATGAGTATTTTTGAAGTTATGCTTATTTAACCGAACCTATCCACTGGAATGAAAGTTGCACTCATACCACTTGAGATGGTTGGCAGTATACAGGTGTAATCAGTGCTCTCCTCTTCTTCTTTGCATGACTAACTTTCCTATTGCTTCTTGTGAGTTGACAAAGAATAAAAGTTCTGAACATCCTTTCATGTGTCTGTTTATTGTGTGAATTCATTGGGGCGGACCTGCAACTTTCAAATTTGATAGTAGGCTTGTTCAAATGAGCATAACTTCAAAAGTTTTGATCTGTTTGCGACAAATGAGGTGTCAAACTCCGCGTAAATGTACACCGCTTCCACTCATATGCTATTCAGTATAATACGATTTGTCGTTTGAACTTGACAGACGAATTTCTTACCTGGTAAGTTACTTTTTGGGACCAGTTTAGTATAATCCACACCATTAATGTTAACTTTGCTGTGAACGATGTTTTACAAACTAAACAACGGACAGTCAACTCTGGCAAGAGAAGAAACTCGTGAGAAAGATATTCCCAAAAAAACAACCCGCACCACATCGTAGAAAATATTAACGATTGCATAATTTGCTGAAGATTGGGTCATTTAAAGTAAACACCACTGAAGACATTATGTTTCTGTTTAAATATTTAAAAATATACATTTCTAAACATGGTTGTAGTCCTATACAGGGCCAAGGGGAAAATCAGACCTTAGCTGCAAGACTATCCATTTGCTCAGTGTCGGACCATTCTCATGGGAAAAGATGAATTACAATGTGTGGCTTTAAGGAAAATCCTTCAAAAATAAGAAATGAATCCTGGTGGTTTTCCGCGTGGCCCTCCAAAACATAATAATATCAGTTTCGAAAGGTTAAGATTTTCTCAGAGGCGATGTAGATTGAGTTTACAAGAACGTTTCTATATTTGAGTATTTTTCAGGGGAATTCGCTGTCGTAGTGCACGTTATAATATGATCGTTGCTAGGCCAACTGGATCACGCTTTCTTTGTTACGAACTACTGATCGAAATGATCACAACACAAAGCCTATGGCATATCAAAATTCGGAACAGGTGTATGGGCCAAGGCTTGGAGCAGTAACCAATGGTTACTAACGTGCACTACGACAGCGAATACGATATCAGCTTTTGTGCAGAGCAAGTCTTGCTGTTCATATAATACCGAATATCGATTAAGAATGTTTAACCAAGGAAATTTACGTTCATGTAAGTACATGTATCAGTAAAATATCAAGGTTATTGACTGCATTAGGTATGGAGAGATTGTCAATTACCGTGTTTCTGAATATACGAGGTTAAATCCGTCCCTGCGAGACGACGAGCCCTGCAAATTGGTTAAGGACCATGTCATGTATTTTCCTAATCATGTTGTCCTCCCCAAGTGATTAAACACTTTCAGCGGTTGTGTCATTGTGCTTTGTTTATCCATATAAATAAACTTAAGCACCGCTTTTGAAGATAATAATTGAAGCCGGGATATTGCACAAAATCCATCTTATTCACAATTCTTAATAGTTAGTGGCTTAGCGTGTTAGCGCAGAATTTCATTGGTTTCTGCATACCGTCTATCACAAAGTAGACGGCAGCATCCGCGTCGTCGCTGAAGACACCTGTCGTTGCTAGTCCTTCAAGGAGGACCACGCTCCATTTAGTACGATAGTCCACGCCGTCAGGCGTGGGTCCTTCTACATTCGATAAATCCTTCCCGGAAAGTCGGGGGAAATGTCAAACTGATTAACCACGCCTACTGACAGCTACTAATGATATTCAGCCAATCCGATCGACTGAATATCATCAATAGCTGTCGTAGGTGTGGCTTGCTACCTGCTACCAGAACACTAGCTTCTAGCTTGGGATTGACACCAGTATTGCGTAACAAAATTGATTAATAATCCTCTTCAGTTGCATATGTGTTAATGCTATTATAATACTCGGGTTTACCCTCAGTTCACTGACCTGTAGCCGGGACCTGTAGGTAGCACACAATCAGTTCCTTTTGTCATCACTACATTTAATATTGTCCTGGTTAACCACGATTCGTTACTATTTTGGTAGAGGTTGTGGTTGAAATTATTGATTGGCTACAAACAAAGGATTTGAACCGATGTTCTTCACCGTAATCATTGGGCAGTGCAGTCCATTTAATCAAATGTTGTCATCAACCTATTTGATCGTAGTGCATTTGTTATGTGTGTGAGACGAACTGTCTCGGTAGATTGCAATCATGCTTTTGTTGAATGGATTTGAGGAGTCCACCATATTTACGGTATGATACGTCATATGTACAACCTCTATTAATTGTGATAGTTGGCCTATTCGTTTAACATGTTTAAGAAAAATATAGAATTGGAGGACACACGCTTCATAAAAACTTTGGGTTTCACTCATTTATTTACTTTAAGGGGTATAATACCATGATTTTCATCCCAATGACAAAGTTCAATAACCTCAATTAAATACTCAATAGTGCAAATTTGACCTCAAGTTGCAGAGTATGAGTTTTTGTACCCAAATTTTCAAAGGTCATTCAATGAATATACAAATGTATTGGGGTTAAAGAATTGTGCCCTCATTAGATGAGCATGTTGTGGATCCTAGTTTTAGACATGAAGACCTACCAATTGAGAGACTGAATATAAATTGAGTGGTTGCTTGCCTCGATTACTTGATTGATATTTTAACACCAAGATACGGTAGGCCTACATTAATTACGAGACTACAATGTAATTTGTTAATAATCATAATTGATCGATTGATCAAACGAATGATTATCAATTGATGCTTGTTGAGTAGTTTAATGCTTGACTGACTATTAATTCATATCAATCTAATAAGCTATTGTGATTCTATTTATATTATTATATTATATTGATTGATAGGATGACCATATCAATTAAATGATTAATCAATCAATTCATTTAAATAATTCTGATTGTTTTCTTGATTGTTTGTTGAATACTTTATTGGTTGGTTGAATGAACCAACGATTGAGTGATTAATCTAAGAATCCCTTGAACTTGAAGAATGTCAGTTTGCAACCATTTTTCGAACTTTTAATTTTTCACCCCTAGCATGCAAATTGACCTTGGACCTGTCGAGCCTCAAAACTTGGTAACTATGTGTCCTACGTGCAAATATGTTACACTGTGATCCTAAGACCCAGACAAATAATTTGACATGTTTTTAGTGAATTTGGAGCATGTTTAATTTTTGCCTCCTATATGACTATGAGTATGTAGGGTGTTTGAGGGTCTTTTGGGTCTTTTTTGAAGGTCACGGAGTTCCAACTTGCCGCTTGATGCTTATATAAGCACATTTCCAAAATAGAACCAATGACACTGATTTTACAAAATAAATCAATATGATATCACGATTTAGGCCTACACTGGTAAACCAAGCTACTTTAAAAGTGTGAAGTGTTTTCTTCCATGATCCATGCAATCTCTAAATCAATCGATTGAGATGACTAGCGTACTCGTCCCAGTTACATAACAGATGCGGTTAAATGATGGGCGGGGTACCAACCATATTTGGAGTTATTACGTTGTCATTAACTGGGTTGGTTCAGGTCACTGCTTATGGTAATTCGATTGCGCTGCTGGGGTAGAGCACCAATCTATAAGGACCAACGCCTGACCATGCTGACGGCGTTGATTATTAGCAGGGGGATGACACTCTATTCACCTGGTTTCTTTTCCAACGCTAAAAGATTACGAATTTTGGTGGTTTGTAAATGAAAAGTGTCCGCACTATCGATTGATTACGTAACTGTTATGAATAATTTATTAGTTTTTCAATGCAATCGCCTCGACCCATTAATACATATTATCTGTATTTATCAAAGTACTTGGAATAGCAATCTGGTGAGTTCACTGAACTACGCCCAAATACTGATGGAGTTTTAATGGCGCTAATCCTCTCCATACACAGATGAACAAATACAATAGGAGAAGGTCAACACATATGACCTCCTATATGACATGTTATATGAGATGTACAACAACCTGAATATCATAAAGATCAGTGTTCGTTTGTGCATATGAACTGCATATTTACAATACTAAATATTACTCGTTATATGTGACCGTACAGCACGAATGAGCCGTAAATGTCCTCAATTGTATTCCGAGTTACAGTGTAAAATGGGCATGAAGGTCGTATTCATTGGTACCTCAATTTGGTGCTACGTGTACCTCATTTAATGAGATACACGTAGCACCAAATTGAAATACCTATGAATATGACCTTCATGCCCATTTTACACTGTAACTCGAATACAATTGAGGACATTTACGGCTATTCGTGCTGTACGGTCACATATATTATGTCAAATATTGGTATTATGACAACGCGGTATATACATTGTATATAAAACGACTAATAGATCCTACTATCATGGCGTCAGGTCATTGGTTCATCATATCCCGTATGTTTCTTAAAATTCATTCATATTTGAGACAAATTTCTGTGCCCATTTTATAGGCGTACAGGTGGATCCGGTTTTTTTTGTCATTTTCGTTTCTTTTTGATGAAAGAATTAAGGTTTTCCACTGCACGGAGGCCACTATGTGATACTAATTTAATGCTATTTGTAAATGAATGCGGATTCCCGGTTGTTGTTTTTCCACAGTGTGACAACTGTCCACCCATCCAGACAACATCATCACATAACATCACGATACGCGACTGTATTTAGGGAGGCTAACCACTAATAATTAATAATGCCGGGTAGGGCCTACTCCTGTGCGACTCGTGTGGGCAAGGACGCTTAGGACGGTGACCAAATGAGTCTCAAATTTCACCGGGGAGAGGCACTCAAGTATGATAATATAGGCCTATACGCATGTGTGGCCAACTTTTTTAAACACCCCCCTAAAACGAGTTTTACCCTACCAGCAAATTTAGGATCAATAGGCCTAAGCTAACTTAATACACTAAAGGAAGTTTTGGATGAGAAAACGGACATTTTGATGAGAAACGGCCAAAATGGTGAGAATTTAAATTTTCTCATTCTTTTGGATGAGAAACTTCCTGGTGTGTGTGTCAATCATTATTGTCTTATTAAAATCCGGGACTTTGGTTGACCTGTGCTAGACTCCAGCACATGTTAATGACGCAAAGACAGTTGTGGTAACACCATGGTCGCAGACCTGCAAAAAAGCTCAAAAACAGATAGTAATGAAACCAGTTTTTATTTTCCTTGCTCTAGCGAGTTCACAGAGAAGGTGTTTCTAGTACAATGCAGCGTCGGACTCTAGCTGAGAGCGTAGCCTGAGTCCAAACGGACTCCAAGAAGGGCTCTCCATACACAAATGAACAAACACAAAGGAAAGTAGTCTCCTCCGTGACCAGCTTGATTTCGATGGAGCGAAACCAAATTGGCTGCAGAGGAGACGGGTAATTTTGCCATGCAAATGAGGTGAGTGCCCTCTCAAGAATAACTACTCTCTGTTATTAGTGCTAAATATTGCGTTGGTCCTGTATGGACTAGTATCATTAGGCCTCAGTTATTATTATTTGTTTTACAATAATTTTAACATGGAAGACGCAGGTATTCTGCATGCTTCGAAAAAACTAGGGATTGAAGATGTTACCGGCCAACAAACTTTGTTTGTAACTTTGAAATAAAACAATAAAGACCAGAAGTTTCGCTTTCAACGTTTGGGGTCTTGTCCCCCCGGTAGCCATCTTTCTCTAATATTAGTCATATGCCTACAAGTACTACTAATCAATATGTTGGTATATTATTTTATAAATCAAAGCTTTGCTACTTGTAAAGAAGAAAAGGTTGGAGAATAATGCTGCTGCATACAGACCCCCCAGGTTGGTTTTCGATATCTTTCTATGATTATTTTCATTGTACAAAGGGACCTTCTTAACCTTTGTCTTGTCTTGTCTTGCTTGTAACTTTGAAATAAAACAATAAAGACCAGAAGTTTCGCTTTCAACGGAAAGCTGTTGCCATGACATTGTTACTGTAACGGTTGGTGTTTGATTTAAGGTGAATCAGTTGTTCAGAAAAAAGTGCCTATAGAACTCAATGCAATGGCGTAGATGAAATGCTATAATTGCATAAAAAGCGCATTTACTGTAGGATCAGTATTGTCAATTGGACAAATAAAAATAAAACAACAATAAAAGGACCAACCCATAAAAGAAAAGTCGAAAAACGGGGTCGAGGAGGCTGTGTGCGACGTTTCTTTTAACGTGCCCACATACAAAAAGTAAAATTTTCCGATGTAGTCATGTTCCGAGCTATTTCAAACGTGCGGTGTCAAATTCTTTAAATCAATTATTAGTCCTATTCCTATCAAATGGAAGTAGGCCTATTCGGCTTGTAAAATATTTAATGATGTTCCAATTTTCACCATTATTTTGGAAGCCCGAATAAGGCAATTAAAAACTAATTTGCATATTCAAGTATTCATTAATTTTGACATTTTTTCGCACGCATTTAACATGAAATTATGCGAAGCATTTATGGCCGAAGTGCATTTATATTAAGACCAAATTAGTAGGCCTACTAACAGTGTGCACAGCGCAAAATTCTTTAACTGAGTAATAGCAGAGAAGATGAGAATAGATTCTCATTTTCTCTGGTAATAAATGAAACTCAGTAACAGTTAGATGACTCAGTTTGCCATTTTGCCCTCTTGGGGTATTGCTAGCATGTGTTTCACAAATTGTCATCAAAATCGAAACTTATTACCTTCGTTATTATAACCATAGATAGTCTCCTTCACTATCTATGTTATAACATCCAAAAGGCAGGACAACAATGACACGATAATTCCGCAAAAATATGCAACTTCGACCATCCTTTTCTAAAATTGTCAGACTGATTCGACCCCGGAGAATCAGAGTTAAAATCTATAGACAAAAAGACCCGTAGGTGAAGAAGGGGGGGGGGAGAATTTGATGCAAAAAGTGGTCTACATCCACCTGAAAAATGATTGAACAGTTGAGCAAAAAAAGTGGTCCATTTGTTCATTTTTTTTACATTGGACCTTGTATATTTTTCATCCAACAAGTCAGTGCACTCTTTGTTGATGGGGGGGGGTTGCGTCGCACCACCCGCATCACTGAAAAACAAAATGTTCACTGTAAAAACTGTGTTTAGCGATTAAACACTTTTCTAAACACAATTTTGCTACCACTTTGTAAACATGTTTAAAAGCTAAACATCATGTGTCAAATTTCTCAACATTGGTCAATGATGATGTTTAATTTCTAAACATCTGACATCCATATTCTAAACATAAGGTTTCTAAACACATTCTTGCCACCACTTTCTAAACACTGGTTTTACAGTGTATACAACATATAGTGTGTTATGTTAATAATATGCTGAATCATTGCTCTATTTACACACTACAAGGCCTATGGTGCTTAAATATAAACATTTTGATCTAGTGTCTGGTCTTTTGGTGGATTTGAGCCTCGTCTCATACAGACAGACGGCTGCCAAAAATTGATAAGCGAGGAAAGAATCGCAATTTCAACAGAGACCATCTTAACTTTTGTCTTGTCTTGCCTTGTCTTGTCTTGTCTTGTTAAATAAAACGAAGACCAGGAAAGTATTGCAACGAAGAGCCGTTGCCACGGCTCCGTTAATGCCCCTCGGTTAAAACGTGAACACCGTGTTGATTTTTAATGATTATGATATTAAAATATATAGTTTAGATCAAAAACCTAAATTTAGATAGTAAACACAGGCCTTTGGGATTAAAGAAATATGTTGACATAATAGGCCTACTGTGATTTTTCAGTAACTTTTTTTCCACGTGCATTTGCGGAAACATCAACATTATTTGCGAGTTGTATCACCTTTATTTTATTTACTCACTTGGTTATTTCCAGTTGGATTTTAATAAATCAAATTTCGGTTCCAACTATAGAAACAGTGGCGTAGCTAGGGGTTGTGGCGCCCAGGACTTTGTACAAATCATAGGGCATATCACTCATTAATTTTGGTTCGGCCTATAATGAAGTTGAATATCGGTCTTAAATTGATCTTTCCAATGATTTTATGCTGAAATGCGCGCAAAGCTCGTAAAAATTTGGCCTTTCATCGCTATGAGGGGGCAGAATCGATGCTAAATAAGCCAATTCGGCACCCCTAAGGGATGCGCCCAGGGCACGTGCCCCCGCTGTCCCTCCTCCCCTCGCTACGCCAATCTTCCAAAATAATGTTATTTTGGTTTTAATAATGTTATCATGGCTTGTGACGATGGTAAAAAAAAAGGTAAGAAAAAGGAAAAAGAAAGCAAACCTAGAATCATACAAATGACTTTTTATGAACACTGATATAGCAAAAAATTAAACTTGATAGCTCGATTTACACTGGTGAGCGACCTCAAAAGTTTGTATTGCTTTGATCTTGCTTCAATCAATCGATTGAGATACCTAGCACTTGAGATGGCTTGAGAGTCCCAGTTATATAATAGATGTGGTTAAATGATGGCCCAAATTATGGGCGGGGCAATTTTCCATATTCGGATTCATGACGTGGCTCATCAACTGGTTTCGTGTGGTCACTGTTTATTATAATGAGAGTGAACTGCTGGGGGTAGCGCACGGATCTATAAGGACCAACGCCTGACGGCGTTGATTATGGTGCTAAATATTGCGTTGGTCCTGTATGGACTAGTCGGTGCACAAGTATGTAGCGTGTTACGCGAGTGAGATCGCAGTACAAGCAACTAAAACGGCCCGGTAAACAAAAAGGGGAATTTTCATAACGTCAACTTAATTTTTGCACTTTGTTTGGGACACCGCTCTTTATAATTTCAGAATATGCAGTTCGTTGATTGTATTGCATAGTTTTCATGTGGAATCAAGTTTAGTTTGTTGTTTTTAAATACGTAGGATGTAATGAAAGATCGAGATATATCGTTTATATTTCCATGGCTACGAATACCGTTTCAAACAGAGAAAGTTAGTGTACAAGGAGTTTGTTTCATAGGCCGCTCATAATTGGAAAATAGAATATAGAAAATAGTAGAAAATATGGAATTTGTATTCTGCAAAAATAAGTGAAATATAGAATAGGTGGGTGCAAAGGTAATAAAATACACATAGAATAAGTAAGGTATATAACCTTCCGCAGATTCAATAAAAGAAATCAAACATTATTACAGTGTAATCGCTTCCTCCAGGCAGTGACATGTGTTTTAGCGGTCTCTGTATTGAATCGTGAGGTTTGTACAAGTGCGTTCAAAGAAGGTAAATCAGTTTCAGTGTAACACACCAGCTCTTAATCTTGCCTTCAAGAGATGATACAATTCCCAGTGATTGCAAGCAAGACGTCTGGGTGTATTCAACTCATTCAGTCCAGATAAAATGGTTGTTACAGTAAATGCTTTGAAGAAACCATGTCATTTTTACAAGTTGATGATTATACAACCTTACAGGTACTGTATGATCCATACCCTTAATGCTAACTTTACAGTGGCCGATGATTTTAAAACTAGACAACAAACAGTCAACTCTTGCGAGAGAAGAAACTCATGAGAAAGGTATCTCTAAGGGCTGTGCAATAATTATTTACCCCGAAGGTAAAATTCAAACAGCTCGCCAAAAATCGCTTGCCCCCCCTCTCGGCTCGCCAAAAATCGCTTGCCCCCCCCCCTCTCGGCCCGCCAAAAATTCTTTGCCCCCCCCCCCCTTGAACATGCCAAATTTTTGGGATCCCAATTTGCAAACCTTAAATGGTCTAGATGTATGTTGCGAGCGCAGCGAGCAGGAAAATTTGCATATTTAAGCGTTTCCGTACTGTTTTCCTCAGCCTTTTTAGAGCGTTTTATGTAAAAAGGCGCCCCAAGAATGTCTGCCAAAAATCGCTTGCCCCCCCTCTCGGCTTGCCAAAAATTGCTTGCCCCCCCTTTCGGCTCGCCAAAATTTCTTGCCCCCCCCCAATTTTACCCTCCCCAGGGCTCATAATTATTGCACAGCCCCTAAAAACTGCTGCCTTTTGTATTGTAATTTGCAAACTTTGTACCTATTAATGCAACACCCTAAAGATCAGTGCTGTTTTGGATGGCGTCGAATGTCATTGCTTCTAGTGGTGCCTTGGTTTAATCAAATTAGATACACCAAGAAATGATCTTCTTTTATTATATTTTCTTTCATTTTTAGAACCAATCTCAATGTTGTTGAAATAACAATTCACTAGAAGGTGGTGAAATTTTTGTAGGATACTCCTAACCATTTAATTTACAAAGGAAACTATTTGATACCTAAATACAACTCATAAGGACAAATAATGATATAATACCTATTATTGCATGACATAATTATCTTTTAATTTTGTGCCTACATATTCTAAGGTCCGAAAAAAAAAAACCCAAGTTAGACCATATCTAACTTTAGACCTGGTCTATCTATGTATATTTGTTCCAGAATAGAAGCTTTGAAAGGTTAAGATTTTCTCAGAGGCGATTGTAGATTGTGTTTACAAGAATGTTTCTATATTTAGGTATTATGCAGTGAAACAGAATATCATCTTTTTTTTGTGTGCTTGAAGGTGTAAATATCTTCATTCTCCAAAACGATAGAGTATAAATACATCACCAGTAAAGGCTAAAGAATTATCGATATTTAGGAATGTTGAACCGCGAACTAGTATGTTCCAGTACATGTGCCAGTATAGATCACGATTATTGACTGCATTAGGTATGAAGAGATGACCAATTTCCGTGTTTGTGAATATCTAAAGTAAAAACTTTCAAACGAGCCAACAATTCAAGAATTATTCAAGAATCAGGCGATGCATTTTCATTGAAAATGATGACACAAGTTATGGTTGTGCATCCGTATAAATGAACATAACCACCATGTATTGATATTGAAACAAATAACTGAAGCAGTGATTTACAAATTGATTTCGATAATAATTGTGAGTCTGTCTCTTTTTTACCAAAACAGGAAGGCATAAAACCTGCATCCATAACAAGATATGAGTTCTGGTATCCACAGACACAAAACAATCTCACACCTAGAAAAACAAAACTCTTTCAAGAACTTTCAACTAAGTTTATCTCAAAGAATCTCATAGAAATTCCCGTATCGCAACTACGAGAAACACTCTCACAATAATACCCAGCGTGTTTTTTTAGGCTGTTACCAAATCTGTTGTTTCCCATGCTCAATATCTAGAACATTTTGTTCACCACTTCTACTGCTAAATAAATACATATGGTGACCTACAACTAACGGCCTCTGCGTGTCCCACTTGACGAATCAAATGGAAGAGGCGATGAGACCAAAACACGCTTAGTTGGAATCGTATAAGCCAAGAGTGAGCCAATTCGGTCCGACTTAAATTACTTTATCAGAATGAATTACGTATCGCCACTATTAATGCTGAACACATTGAATGGGACGTTCTTATAACTCACCGAATGCTATCTTGTGATTTGGTACCTGCGTGACAACTACGGCACCCAACAGAAAGTGGTTCTTTAACATGATCAATGTTGAATGTTGCCATCAATTTTATGTTATAGTCAAATGTATTTGATCACTCTTAGAATCTTTACCGTGGTGTCATTTATATTTCGATTTTGAATAAAACACATTTACGAACGTATAATGGAGATAGATATGACACTTGTGAATTGCAAAGGTATTATATCTATTTTAGTTTAAATATAAAATGTCCAACTTTATTTCATTTGACGAAAATATATATCTCAAATCATCCATTGTAACTCAGCTTTTTTAAATATTAAATTAATGGGATGAGTGTATGTCTGCCCATGATATCTAAATTATGTATCCGCTAAACATAACTAGACGACAGATCATAGAAAACTGGTGGTGAAAAAACCTCGTCTTGCTTCAGTACTAAAAAACCCGTTTTGATCAAAATCTCCTAAATCATACAATTCTTCAACAGTTGAAACCTTCAAATCTGCTCTCAAAACTCATCTCTTTCTGATTTCTATGTTTGGTTTCTCTTCCTTTTTTGCTTTATTATTATTATTATTATTATTATTATTATTATTATTATTATTATTATTAGTGTTATTATTATTATTATTATTATTATTATTATTATTATTATTATTATTATTATTTATTATTATTATTATTATTATTATTATTATTATTATTATTATTTATTTATTTATTTATTTTATTGCGCTTTGAATCCAACGGGAAATAGTTTATCGGTTCTGATTTCTACGTATAAAGACAAAACAATTTTCATATATGGTAAAGGGTAAATTATTATAGAAAGAGTACTTGCAGCAAAGACTATAATACATATGTGATGCGATCAAGCAAAATCAGTCGGAACTCGAAAATGTTAAATTTTTAGTTTTCTATAGAATAGTAAAAAACATTTACAAAGCTGCATTTTGCAAAAAAAATATATATATTGAAATTGAACAACCAGTTCCAAAGATATGTGAGCTATTAAAGAGTTTCCAAAACAACAGGAAACAAAAGGAAATATTTCCTTTGTTTGGCTATATCTCAAAATCAATTCTTACGAGTTCCGAGTGATTTTGCTTGATCGCATCACATATGTGACCCGTTCTGGCAAAACTAGGAACAAGCCTCATTTTTAATATTTCATGATTTGAATAAAAATGTAAGCATGGGACAATAAGCTTCAAAATGATACCAACATTATATACATAGCATTAATATTTTTCAAGATATGAACTATTTCGTAAATGATACATTGATATTTTTGTCGAACGGCTATTCGAGTAATGGGCTCATTAGTTTCTTGCTTTACACAGGATTGAATAGTCATAGTCAACTGTCAATTATTGATTAAATAAGCCTCTTTTTAATAAGTACTTTCAAGGATTTGAAAGTCCACTCATTCCAAGGTCATATACCATGAAATACCAATTTTCCAACATTTGATTTTTTTTATGGGAATGTCATCTTTAAAGGCCTGTAACTCAAAAACATGTCTGGCGAGTTGTTCCTGGTTTTGTTGGAGCTGGTCACATATTATTATTGAAGACCGAATTAAAAACACTAGTTTGCGTCTGACGTCAGTGCAAAGGCGCGGCCTGATTGGTTACAGACCTGCGCAGTACTGCATTTTTGTGCTGGTTGACAGGACGTCATACGCAATCTAGTCTTTTTAATTCAGTCTTCAATTATATCAATCTATTGTGACAGTAAGTTGACACACATCTTCGTCGTTTGTCTTGTCTTGTAGACATTTCTAGCTGACGATAACACTCTTGAAAGATTTTCACGGATGGAAGTGTTTCCTAGAATAATTGGTTTGTCACATGAATTGACTGGGAAAATTGAATTTGACAAAGAGAAGAAGGATAAGAAATTAAAGCAGTGCTAATGATATACCGTGTCGTACTTTTATGTTACTGGTTGAGTTAAACTTGGTTTATTTGGGTGAAGTTAAGTGCGTGCAAACTCCCTAGTTGTTATTGCTTCCGTAGAGGAAGCAGTGTGCACTAGACAGTGTGTACAAGAAATTTATTTATAGGTATTTATTGTGTCCCAATATCAGCAATCTGTATTCTTCAAAGCTTTTAACATTGAACGACTAAGAGCCTGATACGTGTTTTATATGAAGTAAAAGTACGAAAGCATATGACGACAAAAACAAACGTGATGGGGGACATCGTACTGTGCATGACATTTTCAGTCCTAGACTAAACTTTTAGGTATAGAGCAAAGCTCAATAATTTCCGCGAGACGCATCTATTATGGCTAAACTACAGAGGGTAAACTCCGCAGCTGATATCTCACTATCTTTAAACTAATGAGAAAAGAAGCCCCCATGATTCCTCCACAGGAAATCATTACTACCTCTCTTTGTTTACTAACATATAATTCTAATACTTGTAAAGTAGCTCATGATCAAAAAGTCAAACGTGTATATTTTGTTTGCAAATCTGCACCAGTTAGAATAAAGTAGTTGGTCCGTTTCCGGCCATAACATATGTGATGCGATCAGGCAAAATCAGTCGGAACTTGGAAATATTGATTTTGAGATATAGCCTTACAAAGGAAATATTTCCTTTTGTTTCCTTTTGTTTTGGAAACTCTTTAATTGCTCATACCTTTGGAACAGGTTGCTAAATTTCAACGGGGATTTCTGCAAAATACCGCTGTGTAAATAATTTTTACAATCCTTTTAAAGAAACTGAAAATCTAATATTTTCCGACTGATTTTGCTTGATCGCATCACATATAACAATAATCTTAATCTGGAACATATTAGCCGTTTTGTTTAGTTAGTAAGTGCGTTATACATAGAAAGGAAGTTCTGTAGGATCTGATGACAATTTTCTTGTTCAGTAAGTTCTTCATCGTTTTTCAGACTCCCTGAACCTAAGCAAATAATTTGGTCCATATCAAGCAACTTAAATGCTTGGCTCTTACAACCTGAATTGAACATTACCTTTTGACCCTTTGTTGGCACACCTTAAACGGTATAACCGCAAGTTGGATGTGCAAATTGTATATAGGACCTTGTGCAATTGTTACAAGCAGTCTGATTTTGTTAAACTTCGCATGAGATCAGCGTGTGAGCGTGGTCTCCTTGAGATAATATTTCGTGATTGTGACATGCAAATCCGTTTACTAGGCGCTTTGAAGATTACAGAGGAGTCAGTTACAAAACATATATTAATGAGGGTGCATGGGTATCCCATCTTCCTACTAAAACGACCGACACGTCGAAAGTTATCATTCTACCATTAGATATAGAACCAGGCAATTTTTCCTTCCTTATATAGTCAACTTCACAAAAGTAGGCTTATAGCTTATTGCAAGAAACGTAGTTTAACAGAACATTTGGCACCCAGACACTTTCCTAACCGATTACATGTATTATAGCATGCTTGTGGTGGTATTATTGTTACTGTTTAAGTAGCCTTTCATACACCACGTTGTCGATGTCAGTTCTTATGTTGCAATAAGACGACTGATTGCCGGGGCAATGACATTAAGGGTTTTTTCTAACAACTTGAAACTCGATGATGATGGTTGGAAAATTTTAATTTCAAATTTGGCCCCTGCTTTCATGTAAGAGATAATTCTCGAATAACATACCCTAGTGTTTCTAGATAAAGAGTGCCTAATTATATCAATTTGGGTGTTTTTGTTTGTTTGTTGTTTTGTGGTTTTTTGTTGTTCTTTTTTTTTCCATTTTTTTTTACCATTGAACCAAAGAACGGACATTTCTTGTTGAAAAGCTGTCACTGCAAAACAATGTTCATGGTACATATTTTATTTGAGTATGAATTGGTCAGTCCATTACTTGAAGTCCTCCATCGGCTGTCTGTTTGTGACCGAATCAAATTCAAGGCACTCTTGTATCAAGTTGTATGTATGTAAGACTCTCAATGATGAAGCCCCTGGATGTTCAACCCTACGCGGTGCCTTTGATCAGCTAGCGATTTAACACGGCTTTGCATCCTTTCATCCACGCTTGTTTGTTTGTGGAAAGGGATTCCTTATTTTTATCTGCTAGAGAATTGAACTTACTTCCTTTTGAAAATATGTTGTTGTTAGTTTTGTAAGCGCCATGACATCAAAATACTGTGTAATAGTTATTATTGTTATGCTTTCAATAAGAGCTCACAAAATGTAAATTTTCTTCCGTATGACATACCAACATAAATTACCAAAAAAACATCAGTGGTAGTTAGGGCTACGCATTCACGCATTTTTAGTGAAGTTCAAAATCAATATACACTATATATACTTTGTTAACATGCTTGTATCGATTGTATTTCCATTTTATTTGAAACAGTTGGCTTACAATGACTTTCATACTAACAGACATTAGCACTTCACTCACAATTATCTTGGATTTCCACTATATATTCAAAACATCTTCAAAAGTATACGAGTGGATATTCATACGTAGTGGTAGATAAAATAATTAAAGAGTTTAACTTCAACACTGCACTATTTTTTGCTCACCTGGAACGTTTTCACTAGTTCGACTAGCGTCTTCAGCAGATGGTGATGCTGTGATGTTTTCTTGTCTACGATAGATAAGACTGGACTTTCTTCCGCGACCAGCCCAAGGAAAAATACAGCTCTTCTCAGAACCCGGACTCGGAGACGGCCAATAGAGGTTTTGTCACCTTTCCCTTAGGAGCGTTAAGGACTGCGGGAGTTTCCACCAATTTCAAACCGCAAAATACGCTTAGGAGTGCTAGTATCCCCAAAAGACAAGACAAAACCCATTATACAATCTGGTAATTAGTAGGTTTTTAGCGGGTTCGCCGTCGGACAAGTTTAGAACTGTCAAGCTTTCGTCAGGAGTAGGTCTGACTTCTTCAGGACAAAGTACCTAAGAATGAGACATGTAGACCGCCCCTTGTCTACTGATGACTCTGAAAAGAGCCGTTTGCTGAAGACTGCCCCTTGTCAACAGAAACTAGCAGATCTCATCTATCTGCTGATTTTGTAAGTTTTGGTGGCTCTGAAAAGAGCCGTTCAATGAAGACTGCCCCTTGTCTACAGAGAACTAGCAGATCTCGCCTATCTGCTAATATAAAGGTTTTGGTGGCTCTGAAAAGAGCCGTTTGCTGAAGACTGCACCTTGTCTACAGAAACAAGCAGATCTCGCCTATCTGCTGATTTTGTAAGTTTTGGTGGCTCTGAAAAGAGCCGTTTGCTGAACAATCTGGCATTGTGTATGAGATCACCTACGCTGATTGTGATGCAAGTTATATCGGTGAATCTGCCAGGAAGCTAGAGAAAAGGATTAGTGAACACAAATCCACGGCCGGCAGTTCCAAATCAGCAGTCAGGGAGCACGTAGTCAGAACGGGAACAAAAAGAGTATTCCCGCAGAGTTCTGGAAGCTATACACATAAGAACTCAGAAGACTGAATCGTGACAAAGGACTCGAAATAGACCCTAGCTGGGACAACCTGCTGATGCCCATGGGAGTGGCACTACATCGTAACATCCTATGACGTCATTCTGTCAATCATATGACGTCATCAGTGTAGATTATCCCGATCGTAGACAAGATAACATCACAGCATAACCATCTGCTGAAGACGCTAGTCGAACTAGTGAAAACGTTCCAGGTGAGCGAAAAAATAGTGTAGTGTTGAAGTTAAACTATTTAATCATCTTCAAAAGTGATGTTTTATTATTGACAATGCGATATTTTAGCACTTTGTTGTCAACTCCAATTCAAGAGTGTTTAATAGTAAAAGAGATGATGTTACATGTACCACTTGTGCGTTAAATTTGATTTGGTCTATCCAATAAGAAGTGTCCTTTGGACAAAAGTTTCGCTTTTCGCTTCGACATTTTTTCGGTTTTTTTTGTTTTGTTTTTGTTTTTAATATTCAACTGATATTTGACAGATACTTATAGCATGAGTGTAACTCTCTTCTATGTTTGATGTCACTTTTGAAATGCAGCTTTTCTATTATGCTCTAGACCATGAAATATCTATCTCTTTTAGTGACAAAACCAAAAAACCCACACGATTTGCGATTTTCAGCTACAAAATCAATAATCCAGCCATTCAATAGGCGTGTTCAGTATTAATTTATTTTTTGAGCTTGTTGGCGGTATTATATGCAATTTAACTTATAGTAATTGTGTTATTTTTTGATTTCTTGATTTCAAGAACTACTGTCCCACCTACCCCCAAGTGGATGGGGTAAGTGGCTTATCAGGCTTGTAAAAAGCATTCATTTTATGGTAAATAAAATATATTATCTTTTAATTTGTCCATAATTCTCAGCAAAGATTTTCAAATATTTGGTAATCAATAAGTATAATTCCTCAAAGTTGGCCGCTACATGAAGGTAGTGTTGGTGTCTAGCATCTCCCGCAGCTCAAATACCAAATAAACTCCAATATTGAGCATTGAAATTATAACATACATATTTGCAATGGGGTAAGTTACCATTCGGTATCGTATTGGTGGATTTAAGGAAGAAGAAGAGAAAACGTTTTTCTCGTTTGCGGTTTTGAACCACCGCCCCTCGTGTGCCAGGCACGTACATGGGCTTACGTTGTAACGGTGGTGTAGCTTTGCCGGCCAAGCTTTCAGCGACCATATGACAGTTCGATTGATGACGCAATCGCAAAACGTGGGATACCTGCCCGTGCATATGCTTTGTGAATTGTCGTTTTTTGATGTTTTGTATTCGGTTAGGGTTTATGTAGGAATTTGTGTATGTTATTAAATGTATTTCAAACTAAAATCTAAATAAATAAACAAAATAGATAAAAAGGCTACGTAAAGAATATCTTCATTACCACGTCACCAATACTGCAATGTGTATATACTTTACGTATTTGAGATTTGACATTGCTCGTTAAAATGATTTTTATTCCCATTTTTAGGTTTAATATTACCCTCATGAAAATATTGAGGGAGTTACACGTTTACGCATTTGCTATATAATGTCATATATTTGAAAGTTGCCGCATGCCGTAACTTAATCTTGTGGTTCTGATGCCGTAATATTTCAGGAGTCATGCTTACAGCCTGAAGTCACACGAGAGTGTATGTTTTCTGCTGTCGCACATGAAATGAATAATCTATATCATAAAATCATGGAATGTCAATTCATCTAATGTGCTACGGAAAACTGTTATTAAAAAGTGTATCAATCGAAATGTCGGTACCAATTCAATTTTTCTATTATTCTCATAATATTGAAATATTAAACCAACATTGAATGCGCAAGCAAAATATATTGATTGTGGCAAGTTTTATCTGCAAAGCGCATAGTACCGCTCAAATTATTAAAACAGGAACAGCAATCTTAAGTACAAGGGGAAATTGTGTTCGAAATCATTCCACGAAATAAAAGAACACACATAATGAAGACTATATTACCAATATGATACAACTATCAAATTTCTAGCTAACCAATATTGATAGTTCGTTTAAATTGCTAATATAAGTCATATATTATAGTATAACGTATAGAACAAGTATTATTCTTTTTAACCCTGTTACTGTTAAAACCACAGACTTCAATTCAATAAGTACTTAAAACAATATGGAGAGACACTCCACAATTCAATAAAACAAGAAAAGCGAAATTATATGGAGCAAAGGGATAGATTATTAATATCAAAACATGGATACGGGTGCAATAAAACTGTTCTTTGGCATAAGAGCAGAATATATCTATTTCTTTGAGATACTTTGCTTTTAGAACATCCTCAATTACAAATAGCGCACATTATCTGCACAAATAGTTAAAAGCAGGAAAAATAAGTTTAAAATGCGCTTAAAACTGTAATCGCCTAAAATATACGCATTCCCAAATGACAGGGGTAAAATACACGCATTCGTTAATAGCCAGGAATCTTTATCACAAATTTATTGTTTTTCTACATCTTCTAAGGTTTAAGCTAGTAGAAAACAGCCCTTTTCCTTTAGTAATTTGATGGAAACATGATATTGATAGCATGAATTAATGACAAAGTAGGGATTATATTCGATGAAGTTATACCTAGAATGTTTCATCATCAAATGGTATATTCTTCTTGTTAGATATTTATAAAATGAGCTTGACGCATGCACTTGAGATTTTATAAATCATATACATTGTAATTCATAAAAAGTCACATAATACAGTACATCACCGTTAACGCTACTGACGTGTAACCAAGAATTATTATGTTCATGTAAGTTCATGTATCCGTAAATATCAAGGTTATTGACTGCAAATAGGTATTTTAGGTATGGAGAGATTGTCAATTACCGTGTTTCTTAATGTATGAGATAAAAATCTTCATACGAGACGGCTAGCCTCTGCATATTCGTCAAGGAACATACCATGCATTTTCGCCTCTTAAAATGACAAAACACTTTCAGCAGTTTTGTGGATGTGCTTTATTAATCCATATAAATAATCTTAAGGCAGCTGTGTACTCTAGACATTGTTTCTTTCGCAAAATTGAGTTTTTTTTGATATGTTTGTACTTTGTTATGTTTTTTATAAATACAAGGAATGAAAATCCAGATTTGTAAACTCCAACTGCAATATTTTAAGGATTTTATTTCACTATTCCACTCCTGTTTGAAATTGAAAAGGAAAGAAAATCTTTGTTGTACCAGCAGGGCACACGCGCGCAACAACGCATCGCGTTGCGTATCGCGCAATTTGTTAACGCACAGATACCCTACGCATACGCGACGCTTATCTGCATGCGCGGCGCATCTTATGGAAACACCATGAAAGTACAAAAACCTAGTGGTCAAATGGCTACGTTTTAGCTGATAAAATGTGGGTTTTTTAAAGTTCTTTCCCCGATTTAAATATCAAGTTATGAATGGATTTCGCTCAAACTTCTCAAGGGGCCGTGGATTTACCCGATGTTTATGTAATGTAAGGTAGAAAAATAAAAACTGCCTCATTCTCCTGCGAGATTCGATGAAAGTGCAAAATGTGACCACTTTAAACTTCAACGGCCATTATTTCAATGTTCATAATGAAGAAAATTTTTCTCGGTAAAATGACGATTTAGGTACACGATAACTCAATAAATACAGCATCTATAGGTAAGCAAATATGATCATCGTAAAAAGCATGATCGACTCAAGAAACAGTTTTCTCATTTTTTTATATTTTGGTCTATTTCCGATTTTAGGCATCATTTTGTGCAAATAGGCGTTTGTGAATTTTAAAAAGTTCAATTTGATGCCTTATATGGTCAATATTTCCAAAAATAAGGCCAATATCAAAAAAATTAAAAAAAACCTTTTTGGAATGGAGCCTCAAGATTGAGCTAAAAACAAAATGAAATATTTTGGAAAGAGTGTTTTTTTTGTTATGATGTACCTAACAAATATTGCCAAAAACTCACTTTTTGTGATTTTCTTCATAATTGTTGTTTTACCCCAAATCTGTATTTATATTAAGATTTATTGATGTCTTGCCTTCATAAAAATGTATACGTTTATATGTCTTGCGCGAATAATTACAAAGTTATTGCACTTTTACTACTTGCATGTCTGAGAGTACACAGCCTCCTTAAGCACCGCTTTTGATATAAGAAATGATAAATGAATCCGGGATTTTGGCATAAGATCCATCTTGTTCGTAAATCAATTTTATAGCAGGTCATAAATCTGTCCATTCTGGACATTTCAAGAGGATTCAATGTTGCATTTTGATGATTGTCAATAAATATCATCAAAACAGATGGGTACCGATCATTTGATATGTTGCGATCTCGATTCGCTAAATTATTAAAATATTGTCTTCGCAAGACACAATGTTTATTTTAACTTATAAACTGAGCTCAAAAAGAAACTTATAATTTTTCGCATGGTCATATCTTAACTGTCCATCAAAAATTAACCAAAATTACACACAGGTTTACTCCAATACTCTAAACACATGTCAGTAACCAAGCAGTTATCCAACTGACACAATAGCAATATGTACTGACATGGAACACCTTCCTGGACCACATTCACAGCCCAATGCCTGGCACCCAGCACAAGGAATCTATGAGAATGAGTGCAAGATCGTTGCACAGGTTATAAGTCCAAAAGGGTAAGTGGAATAGTGTTGAAAAAAAAAGCGCGTTTCATGACGAAAGGGCGTGAAAAGCAGAAAGCAGTACCGTTTCATCATCACAGATTTCTTGTGCTGGGTGCCAAATCTTGGGCTGTAAAAGTGGTCCAGGGAGCTGTTCCGAATCAGTGTTTTTTGCTGTTGTGTCAATTGGACAACTGCTTGGTTACTGACATAGAGTGTTTTGAATAGAGTATTGCAGTACTCCTGTGTGTGATTGGCGTAATAAATGCAATAACACTTCTCAATTCAGTGTTAATGACCACATCATCAGTGAAATACAATATCTTCTTTTTTGCATAGTTGAAGTTGTAAACCTGTTCATTCTCTAAAACAAGAGAGTATAGATACATTATCAGTAAAAGAAATGTCGATATTTAGGAATGTTTAACCGCAAACTAGTATGTTCCAGTACATGTTTCAGTACATATCACGGTTATTGACTGCATTAGGTATAAAGAGGTGACCAATTTCCGTGTTTGTGAATATCTGAAGTAAACATTTTCATATGAGCAGACATACCTTTGAGAATTATTTAAGAATCCTGACATGCATTTTCATTGAAAATGATGACACACTGTATGGTTGTGCATATCTATCTATCCGTTTAAATGAACATAAACACCATTGAAAAAAATAACTAAAGCCGTGATTTACAAAAATCATATCAAAAATTGTCAACCAGTCTCTCTTTCCCAAAACAGGAAGGCATAAAACCTGCATCCATATTAGATATGAGTTCTCGTATCCACAGATACAAAACCATTTCACACCTAGAAAAAGAAAATTCTTTCCAGAAGTTTTCAAATTAAGTTTATCTCATAGAATCTTATAGAATATAGTGTATAGTTCCAGCAACTGTAAAGTCAAAAACATATTCACAATAATGCTCGACGTATTTTTAGTTTGCTACCAAATCTGTTGTTTCCATGCTAAATATTTAGAATATTTTGTCATCACTTTTACTGCTAAATAAATGCATATGGTGACCTACAACTAACGGCCCTGCTCGCTCCTACTTGACGAATCAAATGGAAGAAGAGATGAAACCAAAACATGCTTAGTTGGAATCGTATAAGCCAAGAGTGAGTCAAATCGGTCCGACTTAAATTACTGCATCAGAATGAATTCATTGGATTCAGTGTGACGTGGTTATAAACATCACCACTGCACTAATGACTCCATGCTGAACACAGCTAATGTGCCGTTCTTTAACGTACCGAATACTATCTTGGCGGCCTGCGAGATATCTACGGTACCCAGCAGAAAGTGATTCGTTCAATATGTTCAATGTTTAATATTGCCATCAATTTTATGTTATAGTCAAATGTATTTGATCAATAACACGAATCTTTACTGTGGTTTCGTTATTTCGATTTTGAATAATGTATATTTAAGAAAGTGTATTAAATGGAAACACGTGTAGATATGAAACTTATCTATTACTAGATCTGATAGCGGACATAGCTCCGATTGGTTTTATATGTATAAGGTTTTATATGTATTGCCTTTGAATAAAAATGCACAGCACAATTTCGAAAGCATCCAGCGAAAGTCAGATTTGTTGAATAATAAAGTTATGGGATGAGTGTCAGTCTAACTATTATTCACATTCTAAAACATTTATCGGCTAAACATTGTTTTTTCATAACTAGTCGATGGATCATGGAACGCTGTAAAAAACGGTGTGTATAATTGTCCACTCTTATTTTTAAGTCACTTTTGAAAGGTTTTAATAAATAGTTTGTCGGTTCTGATTTCTACGAAGAAAGACAAAACATTTTTCATAAATGGGAAAGGCAAGTCATATAAAGAGCATTAACAGCAAAGGCTATATTCTGCATTTCTTAATGAACTTTAGTTATATATTACCAATCCATCGTGACAGTAAGTTGACACATCTCTGTCGTTTGTCTTGTCTTGTAGACATTTCTGGCGGACGATAACACTCTTGAGATATTTTCACGGATGGAAGTGTTTCCTAGAATAATTGGTTTTGTCACATGAATTGACTGGGAAAATTACCCTTGGCAAAGAAAAGAAGGATACGATATTAAAGCAGGGGCAATGATATACCGTCTCGTACTTTTATGTTATTAGTTGAGTTGAATTTGGTTTATTTGGGTGAAGTTAAGTGTGTGTAAACTCCCTAGTTGTTATTGCTTCCGTAGACATGGTAGAGGAACCGGTGTTTACTAGACAGCGAGTACAAGAAACTTATTTACAGCTATTTATCGTGCCCTAATATCAGCAATCGGTACTCCTCAAACCTTTTAACATTGAACGACTAAGAGCCTGATACGTGTTTTAAATGAAGTAAAAGTACAAAAGCACAAGGCGACAAATAAAAAACGTGATGGGGGACATCGTATTGTGCATGGCTTTTATTTCACTCCTAGAAAAACTTCATATAGACCAAAGTTCGATCATTTCCGCGAGACGCATCTATTTATGGCTAAACTACTAGTGGGTGTACTCCGCAGCTGATATCTCACTATCTAACACTAATGAGAAAAGAAGCCCATATGATTACGACCTCAAACGTGTATTTTGTTAGTTAATCTAGACCAGTTAGAATAAAATAGCTGGTCCCGTGTCCGGCCATAACATATAACAATAAACTAAATCTGGAACATATTAAGCGTTATGTTTAGTTAATAAGTACGTTACATAGCAAGGGAGTTCTTTAGGATCTGATGACAATGTTCTTGTTCAGTAAGTTCTTCAACGTTTTTCAGACTCCCTGAACATAAACAAATAATTTGGTTTAGCGTCGTCTGAGCGTCGTCCCCTTGGGACAATATTTCGTGATTGGGACATGCACATCCGTTTACTAGACACCTTGAAGATTACAGAGGAGTCAGTTACAAAACATATATTAATGACGGTGCATGGGTATCCCATCTTCCTACTAAAACGACCGACACGTTGAAAGTTATCATTTTATTATTCGGACTAGATATAGAACCACACAATTGTTTCATCCTCATGTATTCAACTAAAGTAGGTTTATAGCTTATTACAGGAAACGTGTTTTAACAGGACATTTGGCACACAGACACTTTGCTAACCGATTACATGTATTATATAGCATGCTTGTGGCGGTATTATTGTTACTGTTTAAGTAGCCTTTCATACGCCACGTTGTCGATGTCAGTTCTTATGTAATGATAAGACGCTTGATTGCCAGGGCAATGACATTAAGGATTTTTAAGGAAAATTAAATTCCAAATTTGGCCCATGCTTTCATGTAAAAGATAATTCTCGTATCACATGGCCTAGTGTTTCTAGATAAAGAGTGCCTAATTTTGTCGATTTGGGTGGTGTTTTTTGTTTTTTGTTTTTTTTTTTTACCATGGAATCAAAAAACGGATATTTCTTGTTGAAAAGCTGTCACTGCAAAACAATGTTGTTCATGGTACATATTTGCCTAACTTTATTTTATTTGAGCATGAATTGGTCAGTCCATTACTTGAAGTCCTCCATCGGCTGTCTGTTTGTGACCGAATCAAATTCAAGGCACTCTTGTATCAAGTTGTATTTATGTATGACTCTCAATGATGAAGCCCCTGGATGTTCAACCCTACGCGCTGCCTTTGATCAGCTAGCGATTTAACAGGGCTTTGCATCCTTTCATCCACACTTGTTTGTTTGTGGACAAGGATTCCTTATTTTATCTGCTAGAGAATTCAACTTACTTCCTTTTGAAATCAGAGCAATTACATCCATTGCCAGATTCAATACTCTTCTTTTTGTTTTGATTGCATATATTTCTATCATTATGCGTTCAAGAGCACACGGAGCGTATTCTGTAAGATATAAATGTACATTTTCTTCCGTATGACATACCAACATAAATTACAAAAAAAAAAAAAACATCAGTGGTAGTTATGGTTACGCATTCAGCACTTTAAGTGAAGTTCAAAATCAATATTCACTATAGATACTTTGTTAATGTGCTTGTATCGCTTGTATTTCCATTTTATTTGAAACAGTCGGCTTACAATGACTTTCATACTAACAGACATTAGCACTTCACTATACATTCAAAATATCTTCAAAAGTGATGTTTTATTATTGGCAATGCGATATTTTAATACTTTGTTTGTCAACTTCAATTCAAGAATGTTAAATAGTAAAAGAGATGATGTTACATACACCACTTGTGCGTTAAATTTGATTTGGTGTATCGAATAAGAAGTGTCCTTTGGACAAAAACTAAGTTGACGTCTTGTGACGTAAGACGATTTTTCACTTCGATTATTTTTTGTTTTTGTTTTTAATATTCAACTGATATTTGACAGATACTTATAACATGAGTGTAACTCTCTTCTATGTTTGATGTCACTTTTGAAATGCAGCTTTTCTATTATGCTCTAGACCATGAAATATCTATCTATTTTTAGTAACAACCCCCCAAAAAAAAAAAAAACCCACGATTTTTAATTTTAATTTTTGAGCTTGTTGGCGGCATTATATGCAATTTAACTTAGTAATTTTTTTTTTTTTGTATTAAAAATGATTTCAAGAGCCACAGTCCCACCTACCCGCAAGTGGATGTGGTAAGTGGGACACCATACTAAATAGGCCCTAATTGGCTCATTTGCATACTTGCATCATTATTTTCTGCTATCAGGCTTGTAAAAAACATTATTTTAATGGTACGTGAAATATATTATCCTTTAATTTGTCCATAGTTCTCGCCAAAGATTTTCAACTATTTGGTAATGAATCAGTATAATTCCTCAAAGTTGCCGCTACATCAAGGTAGTGTTGGTCTTAAGCATCTCCCGCAGCTCAAATACCAAATAAACTCCAATATTGAGCAGTGAAATGAAATTATAACATACATATTTGCAATGGGGTAAGTTACCATTCGGTATCGTATTGGTGGATGAAGATGTAGTATAGTAAGTGTCCCACTTACCCCCACTGTCCCCCTTAACTCATCTTACCCCAATAATTATGTAACACGACGTTTTTAGTTCACAACTTTGAAATGCAAACTTAATTAATATGGATATATACTTCTGCACCAGATATTAAGCTATGTTTGTCGATATTGTAGATGGATGAGAACTACTTATCACTGGTATCTGACAGTACTTCTTCATTGGCACAATCAGAATTTAGCGAATACGCTTAGCTCTCAGTGACCCTGCTCCCTTCGATTTCTCATAAATAAGACATGTACATTTCTGAAAAAAAAAAATCACCTGTCAAAATAATTAAATATAATAAATAAAATTAAAAAAAACTGTTACTTTGCCAAGTCCCATTGAAATGGGTGTACAATTTCCAAACCATTTTGGTCTCGAAACTATACGAAATTGAGTGGGAAACATAAAACGATTTGCAGTTTTTAATGAGCCAGGCGATAGTAGACATCTACCAAAATATTTATCACCCCTTAATGAATGACCTTTATTTCAAAACGGTTGAACGTCTGCCAAATCCGATATATGCAGCAGAATTTATATCTGCGCATTATGACACCATATTTGTTGCAAAGGTCCCAATATTGAAATAACCTTGAATTCTCATCGTATATCTTAAATTTTGAATCAAATTTCAGTTGTATTAACCGTAACGCCCTAGCTGCTTTTTGGCGAGGGGGAAGAAGAGAAGGAAGGACGAAAGGAAGAAGAAGAGAAAACTTTTTTCTCGTTTGCGGTTTTGAACCACCGCCCCTCGTGTACCATACACGTACATTTGCCAACCTTGTATAAACGGCGGTGTAGCTTTGCCGACCAAGCTTTCAGCGACCATATGACAGTTCGACTGATGACGCAATCGCATCACGTGGGATACCTGTCCGTGCATATGCTTTGTGAATTGTTATTTTTTCATGTTTGGTATTCGGTTACGGTTGATGTAGGAATTTGTTGTGTATGTTATTAAATGTATTTCAAACTAAAATCTAAATAAATAAACAAAATAAATAAAAAGGCTACGTAAAGAATATCTTAATTACCACGTCACCAATACTGCACTGTGTATATACTTTACGTATTTGAGATTTGACATTGCTCGTTAAAATGATTATTAATAACCTCCTGAAAATATTGAGGGAGTTACACGTTTACACATTTGCTACTTTAATTTATAATGTCCTATATTTGAAAGTTGCCGCATGCCGTAACTTAATCTTGTGGTTCTGATTCCGGAATATTTCAGAAGTCATGCTTACAGCCTGAAGTCACACGAGAGTGTATTTTATCTGCTGTCGCACATGAAATAAATAATCTATATCATAAATCATGGAATGTCAATTCATCTAATGTGCTTCGGAAAACTGTTATTAAAAAGTGTATCAATCCTGCTATTCTCTTTATCGAATTCGAAATGTCGGTACCAATTAAATTTTTCTATTATTATCATCTAATGAAATATTAAAACAACATTGAATGCGCTAGCAAAATATATTGATTGTGGCAATAACACTAACAAGTTTCATCTGTAAAGCACATCGCTGCCATTCAACCTATTAAAACAGGAACAGGAAGTACAAGGGGAAATTGTGTTCGAAATCATTCCACAAAATAAAAGAACACATACAATCAGGATTATTACCAATATGATACAACAAACGCCTATTTCAGATTTCTAGCTAACCAATATTAATAGTTTGTTTATATTGATAATATAAGTCATATATTATAGTATAACGTATAGAACAATTATTATTCTTTTTAACCCTGTTACTGTTAAGGCATCTGTACTCTAGACATTGTTTCTTTCGCAAAATTGAGTTTTTTTGATATGTTTGTACTTACTTATGTTTTTTTTTATAAATACAAGGAATGAAAATCCAGATTTGTAAACTCCAACTGCAATATTTGACGGATTTGTTTTCACTATTCCACTCGTGTTTGAAATTGAAAAGGAAAGAAAATCTTTGTTGAATTTGAATACATCATCCTAAAAAGTTAAAAGCAGGAAAAACTAGTGGCAAATGGTGGTCATAGACCACAAACCTAGCTGGGGCATGTTGGTGTTGTGGAGGTATCTGACCCCTACAAAATGTTCCAAAAATGCTCCCCTGGTCATGGGGTTTGTTTTCACCGAGTTTGAGTGCCTTACTCCTAACAGATGTCCAAAAAATTCAATTCTAAGATTTGACCTGACCTATGCATGATGTTCCATAATGTTCCCCTGGTCTTGAGGTTTGTTGTCACCATGTCTGAGCCCCGTACCTCTTACAGATATCCAGAAAATGAAATTCTACGATTTGACCCCAGATGACCTTTGACATGACCCTTGCACAGTGTTCCAAAATGTTCCCCAGGTCAGTAAGTTTGTTGTTGTGGAGTTTGAGTGGTCATAGACCACAAACCTAGCTGGGGCATGTTGGTGTTTTGGAGGTATCTCAAAATGACCCCTGTAAAATGTTCCAAAAATGTTCCACTGGTCATGAGGTTTGTTGTCACCGAGTTTGAGTCCCATACGACTTACAGATGCCCAGAAAATTAAATTCTACGATTTGACCCAGTTGACCTTTGACCTGACCCCTGTACAGCATTCCAAAGTGTTCCCTGGTCAGTAAGTTTGTTATCATAGAGTTTGAGCCCTGTACCCCTTACAGATGTCCAGAAAATGCATTTCTAAAATTTGACCTCTGCATGACCTTTGACCTGACCCTTCAAACTGTTCCCATGTTCATGAGATTTGTTGTCACTGAGTTTGAGACCCATTATACCCCATACAGATATGCAGAAAATGAAATTATATGATTTGACCCCAGTTAACCTTTGACATGACCCCTGCAAAGTGTTCCAAAATATTCCCCTGGTCATTAAGTTTGTTGTCACAGAGTTTGAACACTGTACCCCTTACAGATGTCCAGAACATGCATTTCTAAAATTTGACCTCTGCATGACCTTTGACCTGACCCCTGTAAAATGTTCCCCTGGTCATGAGATTTGTTGTCACTGAGTATGAGCCCCACACCCCTTACAGATATCGAGATTATAAGGCAAAATAGATTTTACCCCCTTAATGACCTTTGACCCCAATTCTGTGTGCAAGGTATGGGCACTGGGTAAAGCCGATGCACATGTGTAAATGACATCATTGTACTATGTAATATGTGGCAGAAGAAGCATTTTGAAGGTATTTGATTATATACCGGTAATGCCCCCTTAATGACCTTTGACCCCAATTCTGTTTGCACCATATGGGCATTGGATATAGCCGATACATATGTGCAAGTTACTTAATTGTAGGGTGTAACATGTAGGAGTAGAAGCATTTTGAAATTAATTGCCAGAAAGAAGAAAGATCCGATAGCAAAACAGTACCTAGTTGAAAACCCCCCAGCTAGGTAAAGAAAGAAGAATCGGAGAGCATTACAGTACCTAGCTGGGGGTGTAAACCCCCAGCTAGGTAATAAGCTGAAATTCATATTGCGCTTAAAAATGTAATCGTCTAAAATACGCATTCCCAAATGACAGGGGTAAAAAAACACGCATTCGTTAATAGCCAGGGATGCTTTATCACAAATTTCTACATCTTCTAAGGTTAAAGCTAGTAGAAAACAGCCCTTTTCCTTTAGTAATTTGATGGAAACAGTAGGGATTATAACAGATGAAGTTTTATCATCAAATGGTATATTCTTCTTGTTAGATATTTATAACATGAGCTCGACGCATGCACTTGAGATTTTATAATCATATACATGGTAATTCATAAAAAGTCAAAAGCAGAATTTGTCGTATTCATTCAATGACATCACTATCAATGTATAAGACCACAGATGATGCCGGAAATTTCAAAAGGCTTTACCCAAGCTACACATTGCCCTATTGTGTCTGCCATTTGTCAGAAAATCTTATACAGGGTGTCCCAAAAAAAGAGGCCCCTCAATGCGCCCTCTTTTTCTCCTATTTTAGAAACATTGATCAAGTATATGTTGGTACGTAAAGAATCCTTTACCCGTTAGCTTTAATAAACCGAAACAATTATCTAGAATACATTTGATCAACTTTTCAGAAATAGGTGAAAAAGATGAACACACAACGAATATACCAAAAAAGGTCGATTTATAATAATACGAACTGAAACCGGGTTAATTCAACGTCCCATTACACCTGTGTACCGTATATGGTGTATATTCAAATACAATTAGGGTATATAGAAATAAAAGACAGAATCCCTTGATGCAGTCAGGTGTATGAAAAACAACATTAATGTTTGGGAAATTGATCATCTTCATATCGAGTAAAATCATTTTTAAGCTCGTTTCATTTCGATAGCAATCGTGTTCCTCTGTCAAAATTAATATAGTTCTTTAAACTATGTTCTCTAAAGATTCATGTATGACATTTGGATGTGTTGGGTACTAAAACTCATTCGCCATACCTAGATATCAATTTGTTATCCTGAGGTTAATGAACTGTGTCATAAATATGAGGCTATGTTGGCTTGGAGATTCTTTCCCTTCGTCCTGATCCCGGACCATAACTCGACGAAGTACCTAATACAGCAGATATTCCCACTTTATAAATTGATACTTTGTTTCCTGTTTTATTCTATTCTATCTGATCTATTTTAGAAAATAAATAATAGAAATAAAAAAAAACACATAGACTCGAACTACCGGCCACCGATTACGATATCAAGTCCCATATCACTCCACCACGCAGTTTGAGTCAATAATACTTAAATGCACACAATAACGGCAAAAAGCCCGATATTAATCATGTGATTCAAATTCTTATTGTCCAGGAGCAAGTTATGGAGACAGAATCTCCAATTAGCTGTTTATACCATAGGGTATGATATATGTAGATTCACTAAGGATGGACCTACCGTGGTATCTCCTTATTTTCTCCCTCCATGTAAACCATTGCATAAAATGCATTCCCACAAGGACTGCTTTCCTTAGACTTTTTCTTTAACCACAGATAAAAAACAAAAAACAAATGATTTCTGGTACATTGGTAAAGTAGGTTTGCCCCTTGCCACCTGAGAATTAGCATAGACGATTATATTTCGAAATAATAGAAAATGAAAACTTGAATGTTTCCTGCTTTTTAGCTTTTTTGTGAGCACGTTTTTTAATTCTTCCTGAAAGATTTGTGTTACAAACTTTAAAATAAAAAGCCTACTTACTGGGCTGCTCCTGCGATCATCGTCATGTGCCTTGTGTTTTGATGACAATTGTCAGAATCAAAAACACTTCATCATACATAATACAATATCTTCGATGCTAGATCAAATGAATTACACCAGTACTTCAAAACTTGTAGAGCATATCAGTTTACTGGGTCCTTTAAAGTTAATGTGACATCTGTGTTTAAGCTATCGATTTAATAGGAAATATGTCGATTTTAAATATTATATAATCAAAATTAGGGTTATATCAAAATAAAGTGATGTTTTATTATTTTTTAAATTTGATACTTTGTTTGTCAACTTCAATTCCAGAGTGTTTAATAATAAAAGAGATGATGTTACACTTGTGCGTTAAGTTTGATTTCGTGTATCAAAGTGCCCATTTGACAAAACATAAGTTTAGTGACGTACGAGACGATTTCTCGCTTCGACATTTTGAGGTGGTTTTTTTTAGATACTCAAGTGATATTTGACAGATACTTATAGCATGAGTGTAACTCACTTCTATGATTGATGTCACTTTTGAAATGCAGCTTTTCTATTATGCTCTAGAGCATGAAATATCAGTCGAGGATCATATATTCAGTTTCACGTCATGTAGCTTTCTGTCGCCTTGCAATGGAGCAACAGTACGGCGTTGATAAATTACGGGGTAAAGCATGAGTGACATAATCAGAATACACCAGGTTGATCCAAGAAAATCAGCATCATTTTGAGATACACGCTGATTCAATATCAACACTTTATATTGTATATTATATATTTGCGATATTTTTTGTAGTTAACTTAGTGATTGTAGTTCCCATTATCAATGGTAGTCAAATCTAAATACACTTTATAAAATGTTCACTTTCCCCGGTCCCAAAATGAATTTATATACTGGCAACTTTGTTTTCCTTTTTGTTTTGCATTTCTGTTTGCCAAGTCCCATTAAAATGCATAGAGTTACCAAACCATTTTTTTTGTATCGCAAATATACAAAATAAAGTTGAAAAAATACATTAATTTGTATTTTTTTTCAATGAAAAGATGCATAATAAATTGATTAATCAAAGCAATATAGTAGCGGCTGAATCACCGGCTGAACTGTTTTTCGAGTTAAAGACAAGTGAACTTAGACTTTTTGTTGACCAGATGGGTATTGTGTCAGTTTTGCAGTGTACATACATGACAGTCAGTGATCTCTATATAATACGCCTCATTCAAAACGAACTTTCATTGACAAAGTTTATGTATCAATAGATTTCATCTTGTGATGTGCCCTGAGTAATTTAATTTGATGATTTATCTTTGTTTACAAAGTTACATGAGTGATGACATTTTGGGGGAATTCCCCTCTCAAATTGAGCAAAACAAGTTGAATCATATATCTAATTTGGAATATTTGGAAACCCCCTGAGATTGTAAAGTGAAGATGACATCACGGGATTCCCCTCAGGAAATGATGACATGTGAAAGGTTGATGTTATAATTAAGGCTTGGGAATTTCCAAGATCACATTTTGCTATTAATATTTGGGGATTTCCCACTGCTTGGTATATAAGAAAAGGTAAACATAATTCTTCACAGTTTATAGTTTTGATCTGGGCTTCAAAGAAAGGAAATTGCACACCAGAAATATTTTATGTAGTCAAAGTACTACTATTTGCCAGTGTTGTCGGAGAAGATCTATACGTCAAAGAACGTACTTCTTCCAAGAAAGGAATATATATTCTTCTGTCGAATTGCTGAAGTCTGGTGTTTTGATTCAACGCAACTGTCAATATAAGTGGGGACAACTGCATCGCAGTCCTGCTTCCTGAAGATATTGTGTGAAAGGTGGAAATAGCACCAATTATGGAGAAAGCAGAGCAAGGAGTTAAGCTTGGAGAAAGCAGCGCAAGGAGTTACGTTTGGAGAAAGCAGCGCAAGGAGAAAACGGTTTGGAGAAAGCAACACCATTTTTGTGTGAGGATTTCATACGCAAGGATATTTATAAACACAAGTGTACACTGGACTTCGCTGATTTTCGCAGGACAAGTGAATAAGGATATCTTACATCCGTCGTCCAGTACATTGCAAGAACTTTATGATCACCAAGAAGAAGAATGCTGGCTAAGTACTAAATAGATAAAGAGTCTCATGTCATTTTAAACAGGACGTCTTTGTTCATTCAATTACAGTTTGATTCATCATGTTTCTTTTAGACGAGACACCTTTGTCATGCCTTAGTGCAACTGAATCGTTTTTATCCTTAAATGTAGCATTGATAAGATTTTAATGTGTATAGAAAAATTAGAAAAATATGGAGATACAATTTACAAGTAAAAAATGAAAAGCGAAATTATATTGAGCAAAGTGATAAATCATTATTAACAAAACATGAATAAGGGGGTAATAAAGCTGTTCTTTGACACAAAAGTGATTAGAGCAGAATAAATTATTATTAACAGATAATTTTCTTTCCGATCATCTCCAATTGCAAATATCACATAATCTGCACGCATGAATTTGAATACATGACCCAAAAAAGTTAAAAGCATGAACAAATTGTAATTCATTATGCACTAAAAAATGTAATCCTCGATATATACGTATTCCCAAATAACAGGGTTAAAATACACGCATTCGCAAATAGCAGGGGAAACTTTATCGTACCAGAACTCCTATTTTATTGTTTAACATTATGTAAAAACGCCTACTAGAAGTATGAATAATAAAAGATGAAACGTTGCCTCCCATGAATGTTTCATCGACTAAAGTATTCATTGTATATTCTTCTTGTTAAATATTTATACGATGAGCACGACGCATGCCCTTGAGATTTTATAACCATATACATTTTAATTCATAAAAAGTCAAATGCATATAAATTTGTCGTATTCATACAATCACATCAATATTAGGATTTATAAGACCTCAGAGCATTCCAAAAAAATCAAAAGGCTTTACCCAAGCTAAACATTGCCCTTCTATTAGACTCGATGTATAATTGTGTCCGCCATTCGTCAGACTTACAGACAGGAGCACACGAATATAACAAAATAGATAGAGTTATAAATAATATGAACTGAAACCGGATTAATTCAACGTCCCATTACACCTGTGTACCATACATGTTGTGAATATTCAAATACAATTGTATAGAAGTAAAAGACAGAATCCCTTGATGCAGTAAGGTGTACGCAAAACAACATTGATGTTTGTTTGGAAAATTGACCCTCTTCATATCGAGTAACATTATTTTCAAGTGCGTTTTAGCAATCATGTTCCTGACTCAAAACATAGTTCTATACCCTAAGTTGTTTATAATTTGGTTCACTTCAAGTTCGGTAGATTCACATGATGACCTTTGGATGTGTTGGGCACCAAAACTCATTCGCAATACCTAGAGATCAAATGTTTTCTACTGATGTTAATGAAGTGTGCTATACATATGTTGGCTATGTTATTTATATGTACTTTGGAGATTCTGGCCCCTCGTCCTGCTCCTGGACCATAACTCAACGACGTACCTAACAGAGCAGGTATTCCCACTTTATGAATTAATATTTGCTGCATGTTTTATCTCTCTCCCCGATCCTTATCTATCTTAGAAAATAAATACTAGAAGTTTGTTCTTCTATTCGCTACTTGCACAGTTCCGCCATTATGCACTATGTGCGGGAGAGCCTCGAACTGGCAGCATACATGAATGGGAATTGAACTAGTCATAACGTTCTGTGTAAGGTTACATACTTCTTCATTTCATGTATGCTGCCAGTTCGAGGCTCTCCCCGCACATAGTGCATAATGGCAGAACCGTGCAAGTAGCGAATAATGCTTAAATGTACAAGTATAATGACATTAAGCCCGATAGTAATACTGAATAGCGCCGCTAAGGTGATTCAAATGGTCCAGGAGCAGGTTATGGAGACAAAATCTGCAATTACCTGTTTACACCATAGGGTATAGTATGTGTATGATTCACTGAGGAAGCCCTTACCGTGATATCTCTTTATTTTCTCCCTCATTTTAAACCATTGCATGGAAATGTATTCCCACAAGGACTGCTTTCTATTAGGTTTTTCCGTAGACTTTTTAACCACAGATGTATACGAAATTGGTACATTGGTAAAGTAGGTTTTCCCCCTGCCTCCTGCCAATTACCATTGACGATTATATTTCGAAATCACATAAATTGAAAACTGAATGTTTCCTGCTTTTAAGCTTTTTTGAGAGCACGTTTTTAAAATCTTCCTGAAAGATTTGTGTTACAAATTTTAAAATAAAAAGCCTACTTACTGGGTTGTTCCTGCTAACATCGTAGTGTGCCTTGGTTTTTGATGTAATTTGACAGAATCAAGAAAACTTCATATATAATACAATGTCTTCGATGCTAGATATAATGAAATACCCGAGGGCATCAAATTTGTAGCGCATATCAGTTTACTAGGACCTGTAAAGTTAATGTGACATTTGTGTTTAAGCTTTCGCTTTAGTAGGAAATAAGTCGATTTTAAATATTTTATAATCAAAATATGATTATATCAAAATCATTTTTGAAGAATATTATTAAAATGTACAGTTTTAAATAAATATCACGATGGAATCTGATTATGGTCACATACACGAATTGTTTTATTTGTTTAGTTTAATGCGATGCATAACTTTTCGATATATATATAGTCGATAAATAAAGGCCTAAAGATAAACACTTGATATCAGCATATTCGTTTGGCTTTGTTTGTGTGCAAGATGTTGATTGCATTGATAGTTGTATTTTGGTGATTATTCGCCGTAGAAGTGATGATGTAACATAATTAACTACCATCTATAGCAATATGTTAAAACAAATTTTGAATATATCGCACCCCACTAGTACGTTGACACGGTATTCAACCATAGGTGTCAAAGAACAAGGAAAAAGACATGGATCGTAGTTCTATAGAGTATTCATATTGTGCTGATCACTCGCACCTGTACTATTAGTATCTTTGAAATGAGAGGTATTGTATTCAATCTATGATTGCAGACAAAAAAAAAATGCAAGTGATGAGTGCAGCCTGCTTTTAGTGCATATTGCTATGTTAACCCTAAATAAAACGCAATATCAGTCTATATTCGTTATCGAGAACTTCAGTTTCAACAAATGTTTTGGTAACATCTAATCAACACTTTTAATTTAATGTATCGATAAGCAGTACACGTTTGTTAATGTCACTAAACATCCTTATTTTATATTATACGCCGATGATCAATAATTCCGATATGTTTATTGTTTTTTGTCATATTTTGTTCAACTTAGTGGTCGTAGGTTCTAAAATGAAACATGACGTTTTTAGGTAACAAATTTAAAATAAAACATTGTTATTATACTTATTGACATTGTCCCTGTATTGCTTGATCTGGTCACAGAACCATGTTTATAAATATTTTGACACATGACGTTTTTAGGTCACAACTTTGAAATAGACTTTATTAATAAAGCACTTGTGCACTTGATTTCTTCGATTGATGAAGCTACTGAAACATGTTATCTGACAGTGTTGGCATTTGCAAGTATACACTAACACAAGTGATCACAATGTTGTTAAAACTCCTTACAGGTAAGAGTGATGATCTTGACGGTTTTATACAGATCCTTAAATAAATATTTTAATGAATCACCTGTTACGATCTATTTTTAAATCGTCCACTTTGCCAAGTTCCATTGGAGTGAATAGATATCACCTGTATACTTTTGTCTACAACTTTCAAACCATTCTTTTCTCGACACTCTATGAAATAGAGTGTAAAAAATCCAACAGTTTCATTTGCAGCTTTTTCGTGAATGCTATCTGTCAAGTCAAGTCGATGGACAGCTGAATGAAAACAGTCTGCTAAATACTGATTGAAAACCATTTTGCAGGTTTTCCAAGTATTTTTTTGTTGTTGCCAGAAGTTTACTTTGCCTTTGAATTAATTAACTTATTAGCACATCTCATGGCACAATAAATGTAATAATACTTCTTATTTCCGTGTACCCATTCATATCTATACTCATTTATATTACCATATATTCCTGATTTTGAATCTTTATATGAATCGCTAAATTATTAAAATATCGTGTTCGCAAGTCAAATTCTTCGTTTTAATATAGAAAGAATATCAATTTGTACATTGGTAGATTTATCTTAACCTGTTAACCTTTTGCAGTAGCGAAAGGATGTGTAACACAGTCTTTTGTGACATGAATGTATCGGCCTTTGAGTCTTTTCACGTGTTGGTAAAGTCATTGGTTTATAGATGTGTCGCGTCGCAAGTGACATTGTTCAAGATGACTGTGAATCCTACAGCTATTATTTGAAATGTACAATAAGTTAGACTTTTTTGGGATACCACTCTGTGGAATATCGGAAGATGCAGTTCGTGGATTGTGTTGCATAGTTTTCACGTGGAATCAAGTTTAGTTTGTTCTAGAATTGGAATCGGGCGACCTAAAATAAACACATCATCCTCGAGATTTGCCGGAATAAGCACTGCAAACGTACACTGTTTACTGGATTTAATGAATTTCAACAATCGTATTTTGGATAGATTTTATTTATAAAAGCTTAGTGTTGTTTTCATACGAAAGCTACATGATATAAAATAAGTCAAATATTCACAAGCATTTTTATAAAAAAAAAAAAAAAAAAAAGGCATTTTGGATGTTATAAGCGCATCTAAACTGTCTAGAAGTTTTACTCGAAGTAGGAGGGTTTAATGGACAGGATCGAACGTTTTTAGTTCCATGGCAAGTAAAGCTACATGATAAAAAGTAAGTAATGTATTTTAGCTGTTTATTACAAAATACCAATAATCGAAACACTTAGGGCGAGTTTCCCGACAAGAGTCTTATTAACCGGTAGTCTTAAGGTGGCCTTGAGGCTACTAAGCCTAGCCCGCTCTCGAAGCCGGAGTCTTAACTCTAACCGGATTTCTTCAACGCAAATTCAACCTAGTCTTAGTGGCCTTGCAGGCTTAACGCTTGACAACCTCGTCCCTTTCAACCAGCGACTTAATTGTATAGGCTGTTGGAGGTAGATGTACATAAGCTGTGGTCCTCACGGTTTACCGTACTAACAAGGTTGCCGTCTCATTATCGCAATGTTCCCGGCGCAAAGACTGGCCTGGACCCGCGGTCTTGTGCTTGGGCTTATACCGTACACAACTTGATGCAAGAATATTGTGCCTGTTTTTGTGTCTTTTATGTATTATTTTATTTCCACTTGACTTTTTATGAGTCCAACTTGTATGAATGATACGCCTATGCTTTATAGGGGCCTACTCGTGATTTTTTCTTTGCATCCCAAAAAGGGTAAAAACTGTAAAGTGTGCTGAGGCTTGTGGATCAACGTCTTGGCGTTGTGCCTGTGCGTAGCGCACTATAAATCACTACGCTTTTTTTTACTGTAAGCCTAATGGAAAGGAACCTGTGGTTCCCCTAAAAAGGAAAGCAACCAACGTGCTATCTACTGCTGATAACAGTAGTCTTCTCAGATCTCACATGAAGTTATCTGTTGGTACAATATTTATAATTATTTAAGTAGAAGATATAGCAATATTATATGCATCTTATCCGTAAATTCAGTTTTAATACTGCATACATTATTGTTTCGTGTCAAATATTTACTATATCTTTACCAATTCTGTCCTTCTTCTATTGGTATAATATAGGCACTCCAAAATAATATTGTAATAGGCCTACGTATGAAAAGTACGAGTATCAAAATATTAAGGCTTGGATAGGGACAGGTGGTATCATATAGGTCTTCATAATGATGATGATGATGATGATGATGATGATGATGATGATGATGATGATGATGATGATGATGATGATGATGATGATGATGATGATGGTGATGATGATGATGATGATGATCATGATGATGATGAAAGATTTTTTTAAAAATTATATCGTTGTTAAAAAACCATCATTCAAAATGAGTAGGTCTTATGATAGCAACAGCTACTTAAAAAAATTCAACTAACTCAAATGAACACTAAAATAAAATGCTGAAATGTTCAACTAAATCGAACAATTACTTACCCACAGTAGCGTAACTAAACATTTTCATTTGGGCTAGGGTGGGGGAAAGCGGGGGGAAACATAATAAATGAGGGGCAGGCATCGTTCATGCTGTTTGGGTTTGTAAGGGGTGGAGTCGGTCTGAGGAGTTATGGGATCTGCTTGGAATGTGTCCCCGGAACATTGGCGTAGATTTCTTTTTGACATGGGGGGGGGGTGGGATTGAAAAAAATTATGGTACAAATGCCGTATTTAAGGTATTAAAGCTGGTGACATATAGGCCAATGGTACAAAAGTTGGATAAATGCAATTTATTTAACCATAAAAATAGAGTTTTTAAGGTTAAATGACCAAATAATGAGGTTAATTAATAACTCTCAGAAGTAGGCCTAATTTACCTTTTTCATGGGGGGGCAAGGGCCCCCGCTTCCCCCCTAGACGCGACTGCTTACTCATGTTAATTGAAAGACCGTCAAAAATATGAAAGATAAACTTTGCGTTACAATTTAAATAATTTGTAAATTGAAATAGACCAAGGCTTACGACCTAAGACCTGCTCTGAGGCAGGGCCAAGAAAAGCCGCTGTAAGCCTGGTCTAACAGGCTTGCGTAGACTACGGCTACAGAAGACTGATTTCGAGAAATGCAAATTTTACTGAAGCCTGGGGCTAATCCTACAAGCCTGGCCCACGGGCTAACGAAGCCTCGAGGCTATGGTAGCCGTGCTTCGGGAAATACGTTTTCAGTTAAGCCTGGTCTTACGACCTCTTAAGCCTTGAGGCTAGACAAGCCAATTGCTAAGCCACCCGTCGAGAAATTCGCTCTTAGGGTTTAATGTACGGTATAGAACCAGGCGGCGAGTGGCATGATACAGCCGGCAACTTGTGAAACCGCCCGGTCGTATGGCATTTCCCATATACTCGGTTAGTTTTGTGGGGTTCATTATCGAATCGCAACGGTTTTAGCTTGTATTTATATTATTTATTAACATAGGCCTATTTGTTTGTGATATTTCAAGCGTTTTAAAATTTCAAAATAATCCCATTCAAGTACACGGTTGACGATGAAAATTTACTGAATTTAGAGAATGCACGGCGACCACCACCTGGTATAGAACGTGTATAATTCCATGGCTACGATTACAGTTTCAAACAGAAAAAGTTAGAGCACAGGGATTTTGTTTCGTAGGGTTCAATTCCAATAATTCTCTATAACACTGTTTTCAACGGGAAAATAAGTAATTTCAAGAACGAATTTATCATACATGTAACTCTCGTATTAAAAAGACATTATTCAATTAAAAGTAAAAGGGTGAATTCCAAATGACCAAAGTTTCAACATAGTATCGATGGTCTGAGACTCTTTTTTTAAATTTTTAAAAAATTTTTTAAGCCGCTGAAGTGCAAAGACCGAAATTTTACAGAGTGCCCTTCTTTTCTGTGACGAGATATGAGCTCACCGACTGGGTGGGGATATCGACGTGCAGTGGATGAATTGGAAGTAACTTTTCAACAAAACTGTAAAATATCTAAAATAATGGTAGAAACGTGTTATTTTTTTCAATTTGCTATACAGCTTATTTACATTGATTTTTAAGCACATTTTATAGATACCAAGCAAGAAATTATTCCCTCTTTCTCTTTTTCAAGCACTGCCCAGCTATAAGCGCCCCATCATTAATCAGTACAATAATATAGTTAATATGGGAAATTGTATTCTGTAAAATAATTGAAATAGAACTGGTGGACGGTAAGGTAATACAAATACACATAGATTAAATAAGGCATATGACTTTTCGCAGATTCACTGAAAGAAATAAACAATTATTGTATTCGCTTCTTCCAGGCACACACCAACATCGCCTGGTTAATAATTACATTGTACAGCAGAGACACTAACATGAATACACGGGCTCGATACACGTGAATGTGCTATGCACGATTTGATATTCAGACGATAAATCTTTGGATACCGGGGTAGAAAATGATGACGAAGAATATCGTCATGAGCAGAGCTTGACCTTGCACTTGAACATATGTATTGAAAGTATATGATAATCGTTAGCTTGCGTATTTAGAAGGAAGTGCGCGTATTGAGCTCAAAAACTGACAAAATTCTGATTTTATATGTGCCGAACTATAGCGCAGCGTAGGCTAGCCGCGCTCACTCGTTGAGGCACTCTAAAAGCAGATGACCTCATGGCGTATACATGCTCACTCACACAGAGAGAGGTCAATTACCAGGCTATTGTAAGTAGCCTTAGTCGGATGTCCCTCGCCTCATTATGCGTCTCAAAACCATTAAACAGGTCGGAACAAAATGACAATGCGTGGCTATGGATTCAACCTACCATGGCGATTTCTGCCATGAAGATATCGGGGCGATGACACTGTGAGGCAGTGACATGTGTTTTTTCTTTCTGTTCTCTGTATTGAATCTTGAACCTTTACAACACACCAGCTCTTAATGCAGAGCCATCGTGAGATGATAGAATTCGCAGTGATTATTAAATGTCTAGGGCCCAAACCCTTGGATTGCTATTAGTGTTACTTCTTCCTATACAGTACCATGGCGCTTGCAACTATAATTATATTCATATCAGTCATGTTTTTACATCCACTTCCAAATAAGCATTATTATTAGCATTCGAACTTTGACTGATATTTTCAATAAGTTTCATGTACGTCATACATCCGAACAATGATGGACAGACATTATAGAACACACCCCGGAGCAAACAGCTTTCACTAAACACTTTAAAAATGCCAACCTCATCACTTGATCCTTGATTCTTGTACATAGGGTCACTGATCGACATTTTTTTTTCCGGAGGGCATGACAGCTTGAGGAAAACAGTTCCATCTCACTTTCTCCTTTCATCATTCTGCGTTAGATGACTAGTGTTTGGCTTATTGCTTTCAGTAAAAAGCGTAGTTACGCGAAAGGCAGGAACATCCTCTTGCTTTCATATCAGGATTTGTTAATTGTCTGCGTTGTCTGATCTTTGAATCACTCTTTCGACCTTGTTTGTTTCATTACTTGTTGCCTCAAGTAAACAACTGAATGTTTGGACAACATATTTGTACAAGGCGCATAGGTAGATACAACACAATTTAGTCATCTTAGTCATTTACAGCATTAAAACATCTCTGTGGCGCAGTGAATGCAATAACACTTCTTAATGACCACATCATCTTTTCACGAACTGCACCCAACAGCCTCAATTCCCAATGGATGTATGCAACGTGACAGTTTCCTATAACTAACAGGATTTCCTCACACAAAAAATGAATGGGTGTATTCAACTCATTCAATTCAGCAAATAGGTTAAAGAAACGTAGTCAAATTTTTTAGGTTGATGGTTATACAGCATTACAGGTACTGTGTGGTCCCTACCATTAATCCTAACATTACTGTGAACGACATTTTAAAAACCAGACAAATGACAGTCAACTCTTGCAAGAGAAGAAACTAATGAGAAAGGTATTTCTAAAAAATAAAGCAACTGTTGCCTTTGGTATTTGGCAAATGTACGTATTATGCAACACCCTTACATTCTCCTTTCATCATCATCAGCTTCTAGTGTTGGCTTATTCCTTTCATTAAAAAGCGTTTAGTGACAAGGCTTTATTCTCTTGCTTTTTTTTATTAATATCAATGTTTGTTAATTGTCTGCGTTGTCCGATATTTGAATCCATCTTTCTGACCTTGTCTGTTAATTTTTTAAACAATAATAATATTGTTGTATATTTTTGTTGTTGTTGCTGTTGTTGTTTTCCTTATTAATTTGTATCTTTGACTCTCTGTATATATCTCATGTCAACGACTGAATCCTAGACAACCTATACAATGCTGCATAGATTAATGTAACATAATTTAATCGAATCCACGCTTACGCAGAGTTCTGACGCTTACGCTTACCGTCCTTGTCTCACAATTACCCATCATCCCCATTGGGTCATATTTACAGCTTTAAAACATCTCTTTGGCGCAATAAATTCAATAACGCTTCTCAATTCAGTGTTAATGACCACATCAACGTCTCACAAACTATACCTATCAGCCTCAATTCCCAATGGATGTATGCAATGCGACAGTTTTCAAATTCATATAAACTAACAGGATTTCCTCACACAAGACATGATATGTAATATGTTGTTCCCTCAGGACGCAAGACGTCTGGGTATATTCAACTCATTCAGTCCAGTTAAATGGTTATTACAGCAAATGGTTTGAAGAAACCTTGTCATTTTTACAAGTTGATGATTAAACAGCCTTACAGGTATTGTGTAATCCATACCCTTAATGCTAACTGTACAGTGGCCGATGATTTAAAAACTAGACAACAAACAGTCAACTCTTGCGAGAGAAGAAACTCATGAGAAAAGTATTTCTGAAAAAAGCAACTGTTGCCTTTGATATTGTAGTTCTCAACTCTGCACGTATTATGCAACACCCTAAAATCAGTGCTGTTTTTGATGGCGTCGAATGTCGTTGCCTCTAGTGGCGCCTTGGTTTAATCAAATTAGACGCCACAAGAAATGATCTTCTTTCATTATATTTTTATTTTATTTTAAAAAATGACCTCAACGTTGTTGAAATCACGATCCACGAGAAGGGGTTGAAATTTTGTAGAATACTCCTAACATTCATATTTACAAATGACTATATATTTTACGTGAACCTCTTAAAGACAAATATACAAGAAATTATATATTACCTCATGCATGACATTATTATCCTTTAATTTGGTGTCTACATACTCTAGGGTCTGTATGCACAAAACAATTTAGACCAGATCTAACATTAAGACCTGGTCTAACTATGGAGATTTGGAACCTTTGGTAATTACATAGCGTATTCCATATTATTGTAGATCCTGATAAGGGCAAATACGTGTAGTTTAATATTAAATGGCTACAGTTTAGAAAAAGAAAAGGAGGAAAAGAAAAGATTTAACTATCCCTCCCTAAGCTCTATATTTAGACCAAGTCTACAGTTAGACCTGTTCTAATTTGTTTTGTGCATACGAACCTAATTGTACCAATGGAATAATGAGAATACATCAATATAGAAGCTGCGAAATGTTAAGATTTTCTCACAGGCGATTGTAGATTGTGTTTACCAGAAAGTTTCTATATTAGGTATTTAGTCGGGCTCTCATTCACGCGCGGATGGGAAATAGTGTTCACTTTATGTTTGATACGGTTTCTAGACTGAAATTTTGCGTAGAACACGCTCCCGTAGTCCACTTTAATTAAAAAATGTGCCCAAAGTGCTTTTTCCGGGGGGTGCCCCTACAATGGGGGTCAAAATTACTAAAAATGTATTCTAAGGCCAATGGTGGTGATTTTGGTGTCTAAATATATGTTTATGGACATGAGAAAGTCATTTAGACAGTTTACGAAATCCAAAATGACTTTCTTGTGCTCCAAAATTCAAAATGGCGGCCAAGATGGTGAATTTTAGCCAAACTTATTTGAACGGCTTTTTTAGGCCGATGGTGGTGATTTGAGTGTCTATGAATATGTCTGTGGACATGAAACAGTTATTTACATAGCTTATCAAAATCTAACTTATTTGAACGGCGCTCTCGGGCCGATGGTCGTGATTTGGGTGTAGGTATATATCCCCAAAATTTCAAAATGGCGGTCAAAATATCGAATATTAGTCTATATCATTTGAACGGCATTCTCAGGCCGATGGTGGCGATTTTGGTGTCCAGTTATATGTTTGGGGACATGACAAATTCATCCAGCTAGCTTACAAAATAAAAAAAATGCCCTATGGTCCAAAATTCAAAATGGGGGCTAAAATAGTGAATTTTAGTAAAAAAATTACTTGAAAGATATTCTTAGGCTGATGATAGCGATATTGGTGTCTATAGTTATGTTTGTGACATATTGGCCCCTATAGTGTACATGACCAAGTCATTTAGATAGTTGATGAAATCTAAAATGGCTGCCCTATGCTATTAAAAAAATCAAGTGGTGGCCAAAATTGCAAATTTTATATTGATTTTATCTAATTATCATATAGACACCCCAGCTCCTGGGACTTAATTTTTGTTTTAAATCTAAAGTCGCCGTGTCACTATATAATCACTTATATTTATAAATGGAACATAGATGCCCAAAATATTCAAAATGGCGTCATTAACCAACTGTTAATACTAACTAACACTATCACATTTAATATCCATTGATCTATTATGATTTAAAAAGGTAGTTAAAAGACGATTGAAAATGTTGTATATCCCGTAAAATGTAAACTAGTAAACCTGGGCACTTGAAGACCTTGGCGGCCATAATATGAATATGAATATAGGTTTTTCATCCGCCATAAAAAAAAAACATACGCGTATTTACGTCCAAACGACTTAAGCTAATCGTAGATCCATCCATTGCGGTCATTTTAGTGATAAAATGTTTGCCCAAGTACCATACCCTTAGGGTAGAACCGACCATCAAAGATGCCCAGGTGGGGGGTGGTGAGGCCCATCATGATCTTCATTTCAATCTTGTAAAATTATTCCAAGATAATTGACTTTTTACTTGTTAGTTAGGTTGAAATAGTCATTTCCTTTTATATTTTTATATTTATGAGAAAATTCGGTGAAAATCGCACTTTAGATTTAAAATCGTAGATTTTTTTGGCCGAATCTATTTTGCCTATACTTTTGTAGATAGCCAAAATTTCCCAATTTTACAAGGGTGTGCTCACATTATGACGTCATAGCGATATTATGTGGGGAATTTGGACTTGTTTTAATCACTGGAGAGAGTAGACCTATAGCTATACTTTGGTACCAAATATAACGGCATATGACGTTTGTAATTGAAAATTAGGGGGAGGGGGTTGCAACACCCCACCCCTTTGTAGTCCGTGTTACAAAAATATGGCTCAGTAGTTCTAGGGATATTACACACGTTTCCATGTTTGATCTGTTATGAGTGAAATTAATGTGCTAAAAGTGGAAACTATTGTTTATCATCTATCCTTGTTCAATGGACAGTCGCCTTTATCACAATGATATCAGGTCTTGGTCAATATTATTACCAAACAAGCGAATGTGATGGCTTTCTAACAAATCTAGCTTTCGCAGTTACCTACCCAGCAAACACAAAAACGTTTTTAAAACGTTTTAAATAAGTTATATTTTGGGTTTTGGTTTTGGTAAAAACGTTTTAATAACATTAAAATGTCGGGTTATATAAAGGTCATGAAAAAACGTTTTATATGAAAACACACTACAACAATATTTTAAAAATGTTTTCGAAATGTCATTGTAAACTATTTTTTGCAAACATTTTTGGCCAAATATTTTATCAACACTAAAATAACATTGTGTTAAAATATGCAAACGCAGAAATGTTCTTAAAATGTTTTTTACAAAACGTTTTAATAACATTTAAAGGTCGTGAAAACATTTTAAAAACGTTATTGTAAATATTTTGGGCAAACCTTTTTTGCAAAATAACATTCTGTTTAGAATGATTTGTACCAAGTTTTCAAAAATGTTTTTGGAATGTTATTAAAACGTTTTCATACCCTTTATATAACCCGACATTTAAATGTTTTCTGTAAAACATTTGTGTTTGCTGTGCAGTAAATTACCAACAAATGTTATTTAATGTTATGAACATGTTTTATACCATTAATGTACCCTTTATATAACCCGACATTTAAACCTTTTCTGACAACCTTTTATAACCTTTTGCGAATGATGTCGAAAACGTTTTGTGTTTGCTGGGTACTGACTCCAAGGAACAGTCGCTATACTACTGAGAACTACTGAGCCACATTTTGTACCACGGACTACGAAGAGGGGGGGGGGGTGTTGCCCCTAATTTTCAATTGTATTAGGTACCAATGTATAGCTGTGGGTCTCGTCTATCCAGTGATACCAAAAGAAGTACAAACATTCTCCACATAATATCGCTATGACGTCATAATGTGAGCACATCCTTGCAAAATTAAATAAATACCCACCCAAGTACATTTCGCCAAATTGAGTTAAGCATGGAAAATTTGTTGCTTATACATAGGCCTATCATATGTATAAAAGTTGAATCCAAATCAACCCTCTACGTGGGTCTATTAGCATGTGAAATCCAAAATGGCCTATACCCGGCATGTATGATACACATTTGTTTTTTAGTTTTTTCAAAATCACTTTCGATGGACTTGGGTGGGTATTGTATTCATGTATTCAATTCTGGTTATTTACAAAAGTATAGGCAAAATTGATCTTCTTCCAAAAATTCTACGAAAATTCGATTTTCACCGAATAGTCTCCTAAATATAAAGGAAATGACTATTTCAACCTAACTAACAAGTAAAAAGTCAATATATCTTGGAATAATTTTACAAGAGTGAAATGAAAGTATATTGACTGTAGAAACCTATGGTGTGCTTAACCCCCCTCTCTATGGTCAATCATCTTGGATGGGGGTCGGTCATACCCCGGGTAAGGTGCTGAGGTAAAAACTGTATCACTTAAAAGAGCGTACAGGATGGATTTACGATTAGTTTAAGTCGTTTGGGCGTAAAGACGCGTGTTTTTTTTATGGCGGATGAAAAACCTTAGGGGTGGTACAACCCCCTACGTAGTTCTAGGGTTAATCACTTTCCTTAATTGCGTTATAATGATTATTATGTTTCATATTATGGCCGATCTTCAAATACCCCGGTTTAAAGATCGTTTAGAAATCGTTTACCTTTTACGGGATATACAACAGTTGGCCACCTTTTTAAATCATAATAGATCAATGGACATCAAATGTGGTTAATGGCGCCATTTTGAATAATTTGGGCATCATGTACCAATTACAAGTGATTATATTGTGACACGGCGACCTTAAATTTAAAACAAAAATTAAGTCCCAAGAGCTTGGGTGTTATTATGATAATTATGTGAAATCAATATAAAATTTGCAATTTTGACCTCCACTTGAATTGTTTAACATAGGGCAGCCATTTAAGATTTCATCATCTAAATGACTTGGTCATGTACACTATAGGGGCCTATATATTATGTCACAAACATATACCTAGACGCCAATATCGCTACCATGATCGGCCTAAGAATATCGTTCAAGTAATTTTTACTAAAATTCACTATTTTAGCCGCCATTTTGAATTTTGGACCATAGGGCAAATTTTTTGGATTTTGTAAACTAGCTGAATGTCTTTGTCATGTCCCCAAATATATAACTGGACACCAAAATCACCACCATCGGCCTGCGAATGCCGTTCAAATGATAATGACTAATATTCGACATTTTGACCGCCATTTTGAATTTTTGGGCATAGGGCAGCCATTTTGGATTTTTATAAGCAATGTAAATGACTGTTTCATGTCCGCAAACATATACCTACACCCAAATCACGACTATCGGGCCGAGAGCGCCGTTCAAATAAGTTAGAATAATGTTCAGCATTTTGGCGGCCATTTTGATTTTTTTTGTATAAGGCAGCCATTTTGGATTTTGATAAACTATGTAAATAACTTTTTTCATGTCCACAGACATATTCATAGACACTCAAATCACCACCATCGGCCTGAAAAAGCCGTTCAAATAAGTTTGGGTAAAATTCACCATTTTGGCCGCCAATTTTGGAGCACAAGAAAGTCATTTTGGATTTCGTAAACTCTCTAAATGACTTTCTCATGTCCATAAACATATATTTAGACACCAAAATCACCACCATTGGCCTTAGATTACATTTTTAGTAATTTTGACCCCCATTGTAGGGGCACCCCCGGAAAAAAGCACTTTGGGCACATTTTTAATTAAAGTGGACTACGGGAGCGTGTTCTACGCAAAATTTCAGTCTAGAAACCGTATCAAACATAAAGTGAACACTATTTCCCATCCGCGCGTGAATGAGAGCCCGACTATAAATTATGCAGTTTTTTGTGAGCTTGAAGTTGCAAGCATGTTCATTCTCTAAAAACAAATATCTCCGCTCTCCCCCGTGGTTCATCTGGTTATGGCGGGGCAGATGATCCGTGATAAAATACCTCGTTTACAGGCGGTTCCGATCAGGGTAACGCCCGACTGTCGGTTACACTTGCCTGTCCTGTAAAAATACCCCGACCAGCTATCTACGGGGACCCCTTCGTTCACCAGGTCACTTGTGCCTGGCCGAAGTTTCGTTAGCGTCATCTCCTAGATTTCAGCTGTTAATGCCTAGATATGCCCGACATAAAAAAACCCAAAAAAAACCAAAAACAATATAAATACATCACCAGTAAAAGGTAAAGAAACATCGACATAGGAATGTTTAACCGCAAACTAGTATGTTCCAGTACATGTATCAGTACAGATCACGGTTATTGACTGCATTAGGTATGAAGAGATGACCAATTTCCGTGTTTGTGAATATCTGAAGTAAAAATTATCCTACAAGCCGACAAACACTTAAGAATTATTCAATAATAATGCCATGCATTTTCATTGAAAATGATGTCACACTGTATGGTTGTGCATTATCTATCTATTCGTTTAAATGAACATAAACACCGTTGAAAAAATAACTAAAGCCGTGGTTTACAAATCATATCAATAATTTATTGTCAACCAGTCTCTCTTTCACAAAACAGGAAGGCATAAAACTTGCATCCATATTAGATATGAGTTCTCGTATCCGCATATACAAAACCATTTCACACCTAGAAAAACAGAATTATTTCCAGAAGTTTTCAAATTAACTTTATCTCATATAATCTTATATACTATAGTATAGTTCCAGCAACTGTATTAGTCAAAAGACAATCACAATAATGCTCGACGTATTTTTAGTTTGCTGCCAAATCGGTTGTCTCCAATGCTAAATGCCTAGAATATTTTAGTCATCACTTTTACTGCTAAATAAATGCATATGCTGACCTACAACTAACGGCTCTGCACGCTCCTACTTGACGAATCAAATGGAAGAAGAGATGATACCAAAACATGCTTAGTTGGAATCGTATAAGCCAGTTAGAGTGAGTCAATTCGGTCCGACTTAAATTACTTCATCAAAATGAATTCGTTTCACTGGATTTAGTGCGACGTAGTTATAAACATCACCACTAATGACTCTATGATGAACACAGCGAATGTGCCGTTCTTTAACTTACCGAATACTATCTTGGCGGCCTGCGAGATATCTACAGTACCCAGCAGAAAGTGATTCGTTCAACATGTTCAATGTTTAATATTACCATCAATTTTATGTTATAGTCAAATGTGTTTGATCACAGTTAGATAACACGAATCTTTACTGTGGCGTCGTTATTTCGATTTTGAATAATATATATTTAAAAACGTGTATTAAATGGAGAAATGAAACTTTCCTATTACAAGATTTGATAGCGGACATAGCCCGATTGTATCGTAAAGGTTTTATATGTATTGCGTTTGAATCCGGTGAAAGTCAGATATGTGAATATTAAAGTTATGGGATGAGTGTCTGTCTAACCATTATTCATATTCTAAAACATTTATCGGCTAAACATTGTTTTTGATGGATCATGGAAAGCTGTAAAAGACGGTGTGTACAATTGTCCACTCGTATCTTTAAGTCACTTTTGTAAGGTTTTAATAAATAGTTTGTTGCTTCTGATCTCTACGAAGATAGACAAAACATTGTTCATAAATGGGAAAGGATAGTATAGAGGGCATTTAGAGCAAAGGCTATATTCTGCATTTATTAATGAAGTTGAATTACATATCATCAATCCATCTTGACAGTAAGTTGACACATCTCTGTCGTTTGTCTTGTCTTGTAGCCATTTCTGGTGGACAATAACACTATTGAGAGATTTTCACAGAAGGAAGAGCCAGATACGTGTTTTAAATGAAGTAAAAATACGAAAGCACATGACAACAAAAACAAACGTGATGGGGGACATCGTATTGTGCATGGCTTTTATTTCGGTCCTAGACTAAACTTTTAGGTATAGACCAAAGCTGAATAATTTCCGCGAGGCACACCACTTACGGCTACACCGGGTGAACTCCGCAGCTGATATCTCACTATCTTTAAACTAGTGAGAAAAGAAGCCCCTATGATTCCTCCAGGGCAGTTCCGGCGTTGCGGACGTACATTTCACAGACTTTGAGGACCCAGATCTTCTAACTTATGAAGGCATATGGATTTTGAAGACTTGTATAAGAAGTATCTCTGATAGAAGTACAAAACCTGAAAATTTAATTCCAATCCCATTCTCGGTTTGCATGACAGGTCACAAAAACACCCCCGTTGCGGACGTACTCACAGAAAGTGTACTTTTTTAGGTACATGTGTTTCAGTCATAATTACTCTGAAGTGTACAGATATTTGATTGAAACTAATACAGTTTGTTTGCATGAGGGACCAAGCTAAAGAAGCACATCAAAGACAAAACTCTGTTTTTTTTATCTTACAGGTTAAAATTACTCGGTTTCAGCTGTTGAGGACGTACCGTAAAATGGGGTAACTTCGGTCAGCGGGGTAACTTTGGTCGGTTAAATATATTTTTTTAAATGGTCATATTTCCGTACAACAATATTGTTTTTAGTCATATTTGGTTTCAATTTGTTAAGAAATATATTTGGAAGAAATAATAGTCACTCATGTCCAATGTCCTCGAAATTTAAGAACAAATCAGGATTTTAAAACAAAAATGAGCATTTTTTTATATTTCTTTCAGAAAAAATATAAATCGATATTTGTGAACAAGGATGTGTGCTTGATTAATTTTGCAAGGGGTCAAATGTCACAAAAAACAACAACTCGCCCATATACAGCGAAGATCAATTTTTTAATTTTTTTCCTTCATGAATGGTAATACTCTGACCAAAGTTGCCCCAAATACGGGGTAACTTTGGTCAGGCTATTTGTAACCCCTAGGGCACCCTTACAAAATTATTAAAAAATCTTTTTTAACTTCAAGGTGTAGAATGGGACCCTAATGTCACAAAAAAGAGTTAATTAGAAATATAATTGGTTTTGTTTGGAAGCGGTGGTTGAAAAACTCTGAAAAGTGCCCAAAGTTACCCCATTTTACGGTACATGTTTTGTGTTGCGGACGTACGTTCTGATTTTTGTCAATTTGTACGTCCGCAACGAGTTCCGGATGTTATTTCTAATTATTGGACATAGATCCATACAAGGAAACATTTTCAAAACAAAGTATTTATACTAAATTTTGAAAATGTGCCAAATTAATTTGTTTCAAACAACAAAAAGAAATGGTACAGGGTGGTTGAAAGTGGCATTTTTGGGAATGTACGTCCGCAACGTGCCATTTTTCATATTTGCCCATATCTTGGAAAAAAAATATGTTAGATGAAATTCAATAGTAGATCGGTAAACTACATTCTGTATCCTTCGATATGAGACATAAATCAAGTTATTTGGACGATTTTAAAATGTTGACAATTTTTGAAAAAGGGGACATAATGGCGGAATTGCCCTCCACAGGAAATCATTACGACCTCTCTTTGCTTACTAAAATATAATTCTAATACTTGTAAAGTAGCTCATGATCAAAAAATCAAACGTGTATATTTTGTTTGTAAATCTACACCAGTTAGAATAAAGTAATTGGTCCGTTTCCGGCCATAACATATTATAACAATAATCTTAATCTGGAACATATTAACCGTTTTGTTTAGTTAATAGTACATTACATAGCAAGGAATTTCTGTAGGATCTGATAACAATTTTCTTGTTCAATAAGTTCTTCATCGTTTTTCAGACTCTCTGAACCTAAACAAATAATTTGGTCCTTACCAAAGCAACTTTAGTGGTTGGCCCTTGCAACCTGAATTGAACATTACCTTTCGACCCTTTTTTTGGCAACACTTTAAACGGTATAACCTCGCAACCCCAGGTTGTATGCGCAAATTGTATATAGGACCTACTAGTGCAATTATTACAAGCAGGCTGATTTTGGTAAACCTTGCATGAGATCAGATTGTGGGCGTGGTCCCCTTGGGACAATATTTCGTGATTGGGACATGCACATCCGTTTACTTGGCACCTTGCAGAGGAGTCAGTTACAAAACATATATTAATGAGGGTACATGGGTATCCATCTTCCTACTAAAACGACCGACACGTCGAAAGTTATCGTTCTATTATTCGGATTAGATATAGAACCACACAATTGTTTCCTCCCTTATGTAGTCAACTTCACTAAAGTAGGTTTATAGCTTATTGCAGGAAACGTAGTTTAACAGAACACTTGGCACCCAGACACTTTGCTAACTGATTGCATGTATATATTATATAGCATGCTTGTGGCGGTATTATTATTGTTACTGTTTAAGTAGCTTTTCATACACCACGTTGTCGATGTCAGTTCTTATGTTGCAATAAGACGTCTGATTGCCAGGGCAATGACATTAAGGTTTTTTTCTAACCACTTGAAACTCGATGATGATGGTTGGAAAAATTAAATTCCAAATTTATGCTTTCATGTAAGAGATAATTCTTGAATCACATACCCTAGTGTGTCTAGATAACGACTTCCAAATTCTGTCAACGTGGGTGTTTTTGTCTGTTTTTTATTTTTTATTTTTTTGTTTTTGTTTTTTTACAATGTAACCAAAAACGGATATTTCTTGTTGAAAAGCTGTCATTGCAAAACAATGTTGTTAATGGTACATATTTGCCTAACTTTATTTTATTTGAGCATGAATTGGTCATTCCATTACTTGAAGTCCTCCATCGGCTGTCTGTTTGTGACCGAATCAAATTCAAGGCACTCTTGTATCAAGTTGTATGTATGTAAGACTCTCTATGATGAAGGATGTTTTACCCTACTCGGTGCCTTTGATCAGCTAGCGAATTAACACGGCTTTGCATCCTTTCATCCACGCTTGTTTGTTTGCGGGAAAGGATTCCTTATTGTTATCTGCTAGAGAATTGAACTCACTTCCTTTTGAAATCAGAGCGACTACATCAATTGCCAGATTCAAAACTCTTCTGAAGACCTATTTAATTTGGTTGCATATATTGCGTTGTTAGTTTTATAAGCGTCATGACATCAAAATACTGTGTAATATTTATTATTATTATGCTTTCAATAAGAGCACACGGAGCGTATTCTGTAAGATATAAATGTACATTTTTTGAGTGACACATAACAGAATACTCCAGGTTGATCCAACAAGATCAGCTTCATGTCGCTAATTTTGTGTTGCACACTGATTCAAAATCAAAAAACTATATCTTGTTCATTGTTTATTTCTCATTATTTTGTAGTTAATTAGTGATCGTGGTTCCAATTATTAATGGAAGTTAAATCTAAAGGTTAAACTATATATAAAATATTCAGTTCTCAAATCCCAAAATGATAACTTTGTAGCTAGACCCGATCACATTTCCAAAATGTTTTGTAATATGTAACATGACGTTTTTTTGGTCACAACTTTTTAATGAAACTTGATTAATATGGATGTACTTCTTCACCAGCTGTTTAGATAGGTTTGTCGATCTCGTTGATGATTGAAAACGACTTCTCTGACAGTACTTCTACATTGACACAAGTTATAAAAAATTAGTAAATACACTTAGCTCTCAGTGATCCTGCACTATTCGGTTTCTCATAATTGTATACATTTCAGAAGTAATCGCCTGAAAAAAATAAATTTGCCAAATCCCATTGAAGTGCATATACAATTTCAAACCATTTTGTCTAAAAACTATACGAAATGGAGTGGGAAATACAATGTTATGCAGTTTTTCCAATGATCCCCTGTCATGGAATAGTAAACATCTACCAAATAGTAATACCCCCTTATTGAATGACCATTATTTCAAAACGGTTGATTATATGCCAAAGTTGATAAATGCAGTCGAAGCAGGATTTATATCTGCGCATTGTGACACCTCATTTATTGCAAAGGTCCCAGTATTGAAATAACCTTGAATTCTCATATCAAATCTCAAATCTTGAATCAAATTTATAATTGTATAAATGTTTGTATTTTCTAATTCCAATTGGATTATGTAGGTATTTTTTGTATTATGTTATTAAATGTATTTCAAAGTAAAATCTCAATAAATAAACAAAATAAATAAAGAGGCTACGTAAATAATATCTTCATTACCACGGCACCAATTCTATAATGTGTATACGTATTTGAGATTTAACAATGTTCTTTGAATTGATTTTTATTCCCATTTTTAGGTTTAATAGCTCCTTATAATATTGGGTGAGGTATAGATTTACACATTTACTACTTTGTTATCGTGTCTTAAATTTGAAAGTTGTTCCGTCATATATCAGAAGTCGTTGTCAAATGAGAGTGTATTGTATTTTTTTCTACTATCGCACATGACATGAATAATCTATATCATAAATCATGGAATGCCAATTCATCGAACGTGCTACGGCAAAACTGTCATTAAAAAGTGTATCAATCCTGTTATTCTCTCTATCGAATTGAAATGTCGATACCAATTCATTTTTTCTATCATTCTTATATATTGAAATATTAAACCAACATTGAATGCGCAAGCAAAGTATTATATTGATTGTGGCAATAACACTAACAAGTTTCATCTGTAAAGCACATCACTTCCGCACAAAGTATTAACATAGGAACAACAATGGTAAGTACATGGAGAAAATTGGTTCAGAATCATTCCACGAAATAAGAGACAACTGTATGAAGAATATTACCAATATGATACAATTAACGCTTATATAAAATTTCTAGCTAACCAAAATTGATAGTTTGTTTATATTGATAATATAAGTCTTATACATGTAATTATTGAATAACGTAGAACATTATTATTTTTTTAAACCCTGTGACTTTTATAATTGAAATCAAAACCATATATATTCGATTGTACTTAAAACAATAACGAGAGACACTTCACAATAATTAAATAAAATGATTAAAGAGAAATTGCATTGAACAAAATTATAATAATGTTCTTTGTCACAAAAGTGATTCGAGCAGAATAAAACTATTTCTTTGAGATACTTTGCTTTTTGTTCATACTCAATTACAAATAGCACACATTATCTGCACAGATGAATACATCACCCCCAAAAAGTAAACAAAATAAAATTCATAATGCACTTACAAATGCAATCGTCTAAAATATACGCATTCCCAAATAACAGTGGCAAAATACACGCATTCGCAAATAGCAAGGGAAACAAATTCTTGGTTTTTCTACAATTATGTATATATGTAGAAAACCTTCTGAGGTTAAAGCTAGTAAAAAGCAGCATTTTCCTTTGATAATTTGATAGTATGAGTTAATGACAAAGTATGAATAATAAAAGATGAAACTTTGGCTCTCCTGAATGTTTCATCATCAAAAGTATTCATGGTATATTGTTCAATATCTATATGATAAGCTCGACACACGCCCTTGAGAGTTTAAAATCATTATAATTATGTTTGAATGAATAAAGAATCAAAATCATAATTTGTAGTATTCATAAAATTATAATGACATGAATATCAATGTATAAACCCGCAAGAACAGATCATGCCGGAAAATTCAAAAGGCTTTACCCCAGCTAAATATTGCCCTTCTATTAGATTCCTATTGTGTCCACCACTCGTCAAATGGCTTTCAGGAGCACACGAATATACCAAAATAAGTTTATTTATAATAATATGAACTGAAACCGGGTTAATTCAACATCCCACTACACTTGTGTACGTATAATGTTGTATATTAAAATACAAGTAGGGTGTATAGAAGTAAAATGCAGAATCCCTTGATGCAGTCGGGTGTACGCATAACAACATTAATGTTTTGGAAATTGATCATCTTCATATCGAGTATTAAACATCATTTTCAAGCTCTTTTCACTTTGATAGCAATCATGTTCCTGTGTCAAAACATAGTTCTTTATACCCGAAGTTCTTTATAGATCCATGACCTTTGGGTGTGTTGTGTACTAAAACTCATTCGCCATACCTTTTTTTTGTCCTGAGGTTAACGAACTGTGCCATAAATATGAGAATAGTGTTTGTTTATGGTATTTATATGTAAGTTGGAGATTCTATCCCTCGTCCTGCTCCGGGATCATTACTCGACGATATTCCCACTTTATAAATTGATACTTTGTTTCATATTTGATCTCTCTAAACTAACCTTATCTATCTTAGAAAATGAACATAATAGAAATAAAAAACCTAACATAGACTCGACAGACCGGGCACCGACTACGAGATTAAGACCCACACTACATCACACAGTTCGAGTCGCCAGAATATTGTTTTTTTTTTCTATAATACTTAAGGTATTTCAACATCTTATGGTTCAGGAACAGGTTATGGAGACATCATCTCCAAGTAGCTGTTTATATTATATTGTATTATATGTGTAGATTCACGAAGGAAGCACTTACCATAATATCTCCTTATTTTCTCCCTCATTTTAAACCATTGTATGAAAATGCATTTCCACAAGGACTGCTTTCTATTAGGTTTTTCCACAGACTTTTTAACCACAGATGTATAAGAAATAACAAATGATTTCTGGTACATTGGTAAGGTAGGTTTGCCCCCTGCCACCTGAGAATTAGCATACGATTATATAATTTCGAAATCACAGAAATTGAAAACTTGAATGTTTCCTGCTGTTAGGCTTTTTTGTGAGCACGTTTTTAAATACTTCCTGAAAGATTTATGTTTCAAATATTAAAATAAAAAGCCTACTTACTGGGCTGTTCCTGCTTACATCGCCTTGTGTTTTGATGTAATTTGTCGGAATAAAGAACTTCATACATAATACAATGTCTTCGATTAAATACCCGGTGGCTTTAAATTTGTAGCGCATATCAGTTTACTAGGACATGTAAAGTTAATGTGACATTTGTGTTTTAATAGGAAATAGGTCGATTTTAAATATTTTATAATCAAAATAAGATTTATATCAAAATATGTTTAATGGAAGATCGCGTTCAGAAAAACAATTTTTTGAGACTATAGTAGACTGTATAGGTTGAAATAAATACCATGATGCAATCTGATTTATAAAAATGGACACTATAAGCGAATTGCTTCGTTTGTTCAGATTAATACGATGCACAACTTTTTTTATAAATGTAATCAGAAAACTAAAGATAAATACTTCATATAAGTATATGTGATGCGATCAAGCAAAATCAGTCGGAACTCGGAAATATTGATTTTTTCTAACAAAGAACACATTTCCTTTTGTTTCCTTGGTTTTGGAAACTCTTTAATTGATCATATCTTTTACGCTGGTTGTTCAATTTCAGTGTGGTTTTCTGCAAATTGCAGCTTTGTAAATGTTTTTTACTAATCTATAAGAAAATGAAAATTTAATATTTTCGAGTTCCGACTGATTTTGCTTGATCGCATCACATATTTGTTTGGCTTTGTTTATGTGCAAGATATTGATTTCAAAAATGGTTATATTATTGTTGTAAAAAGCTCGCCCAGAGGAACTTTTATGAAATCTAATCAACACTTTTATTGTTTTGTGTCATCTTTTGTTCAACTTAAAGGTCATGGGTCCTATTGAGTGAAATTATGTTAACTCTGAATGTCTTTATATTACTAGATTGGATCACATCTAACATGTTTACAAAAAATCGTAAGATGTAACATGATGTTTTTTGATCACAACTTTGAAATCTAAAATTGTTAATATACTGCTGACTTTGTCCCCGTATTGCTTGATCGGGTCACAGAACCATGTTTATAAATATTTCGTAAGATGGCACATGACGTTTTTAGGTCACAATTTTGAAATTGTCCTTTATCAATAAAGTACTTGTGCACTTGATTTCTTCGATTGATGAAGCTACTTAAAAATGTTATCTGTCAGTGTTGGCATTTGCAAGGACTTCTTCACTAACACAAATGATCAAAAAGAACTCCTTATAGGTATAATGAGTGATGATCTTGACGGTTTTATACAGCTCCTTAAATACGATTTTAATGAATCACCTGTCACGATGCACACTTTTGTCTACAACATCCAAACCATTCTTTTCTCGAAACTCTATGAAATAGAGTGTAAAAAAATCCAACAGTTTCATTTGCAGCTTTTTCGTGAAACTGTATATGCTATCTGTCAAGTCAAGTCAAGTCGATGGACAGTCTGCTAACGATTGAAAACTTTTTTGTAGGTTTTCCAAGTAATTTTTTGTTGTTGCCAGAAGTTTACTTTGTCAGTTTGGCAACGTAGGCAGATGTAAGGGTCCATCAGTTCTGGAGCTACTGCTCAAGTTTATCAAACAGCAACATTAATTTCAGTATAAGTGGTGAATATATTCGGAATCATTCAAAGAAGTAGGAGACAACACATACTGAAAATTATTTTATTATAACGTAAAACAATTTTTACCATTTAATCCTGTGATTTCTAAGCTGTAAAATTCAAACTCCTTTTATTCCATTTTAATTAAGGCGTAATGAGACAATTCACCATTGAATTAATTAACTTATTAACACATCTCTGGGGCACAATATATGTAATAATACTTCTTATTTCCGTGTACCCATTCAAATCAATACTCATTTATATTACCATAAAATCCACCTTATTCGTAAAGCATTGTTATAATTATAAATGACTAAAACTATACATTCTGGACATTTCAAGAAGATCCAATGTTGCATTTTGATGATTGTCAATACATACCGAAATAGATGGGTACCAATCATTTTAAACCTTTATATGAATCGCTAAATTATTTAAATATCGTGTTCGCAAGTCAAAGTCTTCGTTTTAAAATAGAAAGAATATCAATTTGTACATTGGTAGATTTATCTTAACCCGTTAACCATTTGCAGTAGCGAAAGGATGTGTAATTCGTCAACTATTTCAGTAAAACGCAGTCTCTTTCGACTTAAAGGTATAGGCCTTTGAGTCTTTTCACGTCTTGATAAAGTCATTGGTTTATACATGTGTCGCGTCACAAGTTAAATTGTTCAAGATGACTTTGAATCTAAAGGTATTATTTGAAATGTACAATAAGTTAGACTTTTTTGGGATACCACTCTGTGTAATTTCGGAAGATGCAGTTCGTGAATTGTGTTGCATAGTTTTCACGTTGAATCAAGTTTAGTTTGTTCTAGAATTGGAATTGGGCGACCTAAAATAAACACGTCATCCTTGAGATTTGCCGAGATCGTGAGCTTCCTACAGGAATAATCACGGCAAAGTTACACTGTTTACTGGATTATTTAATGAATTTCAACAAGGTCTGGTATATCGTATGTTGGATAGATATCATTTATAAAAGCTCAATGTTGTTTTCATACGTAAGCTACATGATATAAAATAAGTAAGATATTCACCAGCGTTTTAGAAAACATTATTTTTGTGGGTTATAGGTGCATCTTGTATTTTTACTCGAAATTCGTTTTAATGACTGGATCGAACGGTGTTTTTTTAAACGTTCGATCCAATCCATTAAACCTAAATTTAAAAGTTCCATGGCTAGTAAGCTACATGGTGTAAAGTAAGTAATGTATTTGTCAATGGTTTATTTTAAAAATACCACTAATCGAAACACGTAGGTTTCAAACAGATAAAGTTAGAGCGCATGGATTTTGTTTCATATGGTTCGATACCAATATCTCTGTAACACAGTTTTCAGTGGGTAAATAGGTAATTTCAAAAACGAATTTGTCATACATGTAACTGAAAAGACATTATTATCAATTAAAAGTAGAAGGTTCAATCCCAAATGACCAAAGTTTCAACAGACTATCGATGACCTGATACTCTTTTCTTTTAAACCACTGGAGTGTAAATACCGAAATTTTACAGTGCGCCCTCATTTTTTGTGACGAGATATGAGCTCAACCACTGGGTGGGGATGTGCAGTGGATGAATGTGAGGAAACTTTTCAACAAAGTTTTGTAATTTTTTTTACTCAATTTGTAAATGTTTTGCTATACAGCTTGATATTTACAGTGATTTTTAAGCACTTTTTTCAAATGCCATGCAAGAAATTAGTCCCTCTCTTTTCTTCAAGCAAATCCAACTGTATCAATTTGTAGTCTGAAAAAATAAGTGAAATATAGAACAGATGGGTGCTATGGTAATAAATATACACATAGATAAAGTAAAGCAGTGTCATAGACCTTCACAGATTCAATTAAAGAAATCAACCATTATAGTGCATTTGTTCCTCCAGGCAGTGACATGTGTTTTAAGTGATTTCTGTATTGAGGCGTGTGTGTTGTACACGTACGCGAATAAAGACGGTAAATCAGTTCATGTACAACACATCAGCTCTTAATGCCGACCCCTTGTGACATGTTGAATGTCTAGGGCGCAAACCCATGGATTGCTGTTAGTGTTACTTATCTTTCATATAGAGTACCATGGCGTTCGCAAATATAATTTTTAAATAGGTCAAATACTTCCAATTGCAAATAATAAGCATTATTATCATTAAGTTCCATGCGCGTCATACATCCAAATAATGATGGACAGTTTACTTGCTTGCTTGCTTGCTTGATTGATTGATTGATTGCTAGCTTGCTTGCTTAAGATGAGTGGTGGCCTCGAACTACAAGGGCACGCCAAGTCCTTCTGCACTGCATGTCCTGTTTTAATACATCCAGTATGTTAGAGTCGGTCTATCACCTTTTCTGTTTCCATGTTTTAGTGTCCAATGGATCAGCTTGGCTACATGTTCATTTTTGCTTCTGTACGTATGCAAAGCGAAACATGTCCTGACAGACAGACACATAGGATACACCCCGAGCGCATTACAACTATCACGAAACACTTCAAACGTCCGAACTCCTTGATCCTTGATTCTTGAACATAGGGCCACTGATTGACAGGGTTTTTGTCCTCAGGGAAGACAGCTTGAGGAAACAGTTCCATATCACTTCCCCCAGTCATCGGTATACGTTAGCTACTAGGTTGGCTTATTGCTTTTAGTAAAAAATGTTTAGTGACGAGAAAGTCATGAACACTTTAATATTCTCTTACCTTCTTATCAAGATATGCTGATTGTCTGCGTTGTCTGATCTTTGACTCCCTCTTTCTAACCTCGTATGTTCGTTTTTAAACATTAATTGTCGTGTCTTTATTTCTTGTTTGTATTTTTGTTGTGTTTCGAATTAATTTGTATCTTTGACTCTCTGTATATATCTCATGTGAACGACTGGGTGTCTCTGGATCAATCCTTGCCTATCTATTTGTACAAGGCCGCATAGGTAGATATAACACAATTTAATCATATCCTGCTAACGATTAGCGTCATTGCCTCACAATAATTTCCCGTCATCACCATTGGATCATATGTACAGCTTTAAAACATCTCTGTGTCGCAATAAATGCATTAACGCTTCTCAATACAGTGTTAATGACCACATCAACTTTTTACAAACTACACCCATCAGCCGCAATTCCCAATGGATGTATGCAATGCGACAGTTTTGCAATTTATATAGACTAACAGGATTTCCTCATACAAAAATGATATGTAATATTTCGTTCCCTTAGGACGCAAGACGTCTGGGTGTATTCTACACTTTCAGTCGAGTAAAATGGTTATTACATCGAGTGGATTGAAGACATCTTGTAAATTTTACAAGTTGATGATAACAGCCATACATGTAATGTATAATCACTACCTTTAATGCTGACTTTACTGTGAACGATGTTTTACAAACTAGACAACGGACAGTCAACTCTTGCAAGAGAAGAAACTCACGAGAAAGATATTTCTAAAAACAACTTTTTGCCTTTGGTATTGTTACCAAGCAATAATACTCTTTTATTATTATAATTTTGTATTTTTTGAAACGAACTCAACGTTGATGGAATCACAAGATAGGGTGGTATGTTGACCTTTTCGTAGAATATCAAACATACAAAAGCACACGTTTGCTTAAACACAATATCTTGTTGTAGGGGAACATCTACAATTAAACAGTATTCACGCATGACCATGTCATCCTTTAACTTGGTACAAAAATGTTCGCTTACTTTAAAATAACCCCATTACATCCCGCACACCATGCTCATAATTAAAAAACAAACAAGGTAGTACTATATATTTTAAAATCATTTTGTACTTACAAAATTATTTCACATACCACACATTATGTAGCGCTTGTTAATGCAAAAATTGCAAAGAATTACCCGCACCATATCGTAGAAAACATTGCATTGTTGAAGATTGGGTTATTTAAAGTAAACGCCACTGAATACATTGTGTTTCTGTTTAAATATGTCTCTGGAAGATTTAAAAGCAGATGCGGAAGAGAAAGTTGTAGTCCTACTATGTAATAAAAAAAACCCACATCGATTAAGTAAGGCATATAACCTTTCACATATTCATTAAAAGAAATCAAACATTATTACAGTCTAATCGCTTCCTCCAGGCAGTGACATGTGTTTTTAGTGGTCTCTGTATTGGATCGTGTGCTTTGTATCAGAGCCCTCAAGAGATGATACAATTCCCAGTGACTGTCAAAGTCTAGGCAGCAAACCATTGGATTGCTTAAGGGCTCGAGCTGTATTGTCTCAAATATCTCCGAAATGGGAGAAAACTGCCATGTTTGCTGTGACATTTTGCCTAGCAATATCTATCTCAGGTGCAAAATTTATGGTGCACATTTAAGATTGAAGTCTTTAGATTAATATTTTAGCAATCTTAATATTATTAGTTGATAGGAAATTCTTCAAATATGCCTGTACATATAACGACGCATAACAGCCCACGCAGTTTTTTATAGGTGAACTCTTTTCGAGCAGTCCGTGTTGGACGATGACCCTATCTTTTGCTGAGGTATTTACAGGACCTTGAAATAAGAATTATGATAGATATTTGCGACTTCGGAATGCAACGAAGGCATGTTCGAAGCTCGTCAATACACAAAATACTACCTGATTTTACACTCCCGTCGACCACTGTCTGGCGCATGTTATTTTGTTACTTTAAATTCAACAAAATTCCAATTTTTTAGGCAAACAGACTTCTAGAGATACCATCCTGCATGTCCATGTTCGATTTATGGTAATACAATTAACCAATTTTTAAATATCAATTTGTTTAGATTCACGGAAGCCATATTTTGTGCATTTTCGACAGTAACGAGTTAACGCCAATTTTGGTACAAATTTGTCAGTTATTTATCCGGTTAACAAACGAATACCAAGGTTCATAGGCGAGCTAATAGCGCTATGTTATTTAATTACTTTTACTTACGATTTTTATCATGATTCCGTTTGAGAACAAATATAATTCCTTATGGGTCTCCAACTTTGTCTTCAAGCTTCTTCACACGACAAGCCATGTGTTGCCAGGCAAGTCAAAAGCAAATTGGGACAAATCGGCACTAAATATGGCCCGTAACTACATCAATATATCACCCAAATGTCCATGTTATTTAGGGTACAATGTTAATGTAAATAAATTGTAATATACAATTTTAAAACAATGTTTAAAATGTTCTAACGTGCGTATGCGCGATTCTTTCTCCCGTTTGAGTTTTAATGTATATACCTGTAATGTATTGACAATCAATTCATAAGAAGCCCAAAGTTAATACCAACACTGCAGCGCTGGAAACACGGTCAATTCTGTGAAAGGATTTGTGATGAAATCGTTCTGCTTGATTTATCATATGTGACAAAGGAACAGGTCTCTAGTTTGATTCCACAACCATTCAAACCGAGCTCATGTTTTATTGTATCATCGTGTATTAAAATCAGGAAGGCTATGTCGTAAATGGACCGGAACAATATAACAATTATACTCTCACCTGTGTTGAAGGACGGTTCTAAGATACAGGGTGTTCCAGAATGATCTATACCGTGTTTGAAAACATTAATCAACATTGTATTTAATTTGAGTACGGTACGTGAAATACAATGGCATAAATGTCACCTACTTATTGTGTTACTTTCATTGCAAAAACTTCATTCGTTTTGGCGTGATATTGATATTTTTAAAACTGGATGTTTTGCACGTGTAAAAATTGCATGTGTGTAACTTACAGCGCAAAGGCTTCATAAGCACAAGACATTGCTGCTTTATCACTATCGCATAGGCCTACTTAGCAATTATGTGTAGACATCATACAGTTGTCATAGGAGATACACCAAATTTGGCACAGATGTAGAGCTTGAAACACTGAATAATTCTTGATATTGGATTAAGTGACCTTTTCATGTGTATTCAATATTACGAGGGCTCAGAGCAAGAACTAGCTATGTCCACAATTACATGTTACTCATTTCGGCAACAAATGGATGGTTAATTCTGCACTCCATAATAAATGCAAGTGACACCCTGTAGCTTAAGATGACAGCGAGACAGGTTTCAAGATCGATTTCACGACCAGCCATACCTATTACCTGTTTTATTGTTACCTTATGGAGGCCAGACTTTTATTTGAATGATAATGGCTCTGTCACGCCGTATTGAATACCCTCTGTACGGAATGTTACATCACAATTTAGTATAATTATACAAGGTTGGTACGCGTGTCTGTCATCGGCTTGACAACAGGCACACCCGGTACAAACATTTTGTAAATCGTGGAAAGTCGTATTTATGCAAAATGATCAAAAAATGATACTTTTAGGTGTTATTCTGTTAGTTTCTGTTTGGCAAATTATAAATGCGTACGTGTTTTGGTCAAAATGGCAATAATCTTACTTTTACCCCTACCAACCTGATATAGCTTTACACAACCCTTAAGTGTTACTTCTCCTTCCTACTATGGCGCAGGCAATTTCTCCCAATTCCAATTAAGCATTATTATTAGCATTTGAACTTTGAATTAATATCAGCGTACATAATATTTTTGATAAATTCCATGCGCGTCATACATCCGATCAATGATTGACAAAGAGGATATATCACCGGAGCGCAGTACATCTTCACGAAACACTTTAAAAACTCCAACCTATTTGATCCTTGATTCTTGTCCATAGGGTCACTGATTGACTGGGTTTTTATTATATACATTAGTTAGTAGTGTTGGCTCATTGATTTCAGTAAAAAGCGTTTAGTGACGAGAAAGTCAGAAACACTTTATCATCTTGCCTTTTTTTTTTTATCAACATCAATGTTTGTTAATTGACTGGCGTTGTCTGATCTTTAAATCACTCTTTCTAACCTCGTTTTTAATTGCTGTCTCTTTGTTTGATTGGTTGTTTTTGGTTGTTTTCCTTATTTGTATCATTGGCTCTCTGTATGATCTCATATTAACTCCTGAATGTAGATATAACCCAATTCAGCCATTTCTTTGCTTACTCTTACCGTCATTGTCTCACGGTTTCCCGTCATGCCCATTGGATCATAATTTACAGCATTAAAACATCTCCGTGCTGCAATAAATGTAATAACACACATTAATTCAGTTTTAATGACAGCATCAACTTTTCACAAACTATGCCCGGTAGCCTCATATTTAGTGGATGTATGCAATTTCTCGCGCAACATTGGAGACATATAATAGTTTGTTCCCTCCGGACGCAAGACGTGGGTGTATTCAACTATCCAGTTCAGTTAAATGGTTATTACAGCGAATGACTTGAAGAAACCTTGTCAATTTAACAAGTTGATGATTATACATCCTTACAGGTACTATATAAGCCCTACCTTAATGTTGATTTTACTGTGAACAATGATTTATAAACTATATAGACAACGGACAGTCAACTCTTGCAAGAGAAGAAACTCACGAGAAAGGTATTTCTAAATAAAGCAACTGTTGCCTTTGGTATTGTAGTTCGCAATTCTGTACGTATTAATGTCACACCCTAAAATCAGTGCTATGGCGTCGAATGTCATTGCTTTTAGTGATGCCTTGGTTTAATCAAATTAGACGCAACAAGACATGATCTTCTTTTATTATATTTTTATTTTATTTTTAGAAACGATCTCAATGCCTTTGAAATCACGATGGAAGGTGTTGAAATTTTTGTAGAATACACCTAACCATCTAAATTTAAATTTGGGTACTTTTACTTTATAATAGACGCCCTATCTATTTTTGCACATTATTACACCCCATTGAATCCAATGTGACATCCAGAAGTAAAGTTACAAGCATTTGAATTGACGAAGGTCCAGTTTCAAAAGTGACAAACTGTTCAGATCTGATTTGTGCATACGAACCTATAAATTGGGAATACTCCCACTTAAATCCACCAATACTACCCATAGCAACAAGCAATGTACAAAACCACAAACACGGTAGTACTGTACGTTTTCCTAATCATTTTGTCTTCTCAAAAATAGACTATGCATCACTCGGTGCTTTCACGTCACATTAGTCGATTGCTTTGCGACGAATATTCAAATATGAAAATGAGGATTTGCCAAGCTTACCTGCATCATATAGAAGACAAATTTTCAAAGTAATCTCCCAAATATCCATTCAGGGCACCCCCCAATAGTCAATTTTGTCGGCAAAATTTGACTGCTGTCGGCAAAACCATGTGACTGTCGGCAAATGTAGTCAAAGGTATGTGTGATTGTCGGCAAATTGTGAGAGCCACATAAAAGATAAATGTGTTACGAAATTGTGTTGTTGTAACGTAATAGACATACTGTGAATGGTATAGTAGTTACTAGTTTAAAAAAAATGTGTAGAACATGTTTTTGACTCCTAACCCCCCCCACCCACTTTTTAGATTTCTGAGCGCCGTCCTGGCTAAAAAATATTTGGGTCAACAAATTACAAAAAAATTCCGTCGGCAAACCATACTGTACACCCCCCGAATCATATTGGTCTAGCGACGCCCCTGTATTCATTCATAGAGAGATGTTGTAAGTGGTGCGCAGCAAACCAAGAAAGCAATATCCGTTATAGCTAAATTAAGGGATCTGGAATGAACGTTTTCAGCGTTTCGACAGTATTTTTTGTGGGACATGAGAGTACATCAGACATATTGAATTGCATTCTGAATACGAGGAATGTCCTTCTGATATCAAATAATTTTGATTTTTTGAAATTCACAATGTAATACACATTTTATGACAAATTATTAAAATTTGATATTTTTCACATTTTTGATAATAACAGTCCTCTAAGTAAAATTTATAAATCTAATGACATATTTTTAAAGTGTATGTAGCTGGGAGGAAAAGCCGACGATCAATTGAAAAATTTGACCTTTTATATTGAAGATATGGATTTTTTCCCCACATTTTTTTGGTGTTTTGGGAAAAAAATCCATATCCATATCCAATACGAAAGGTCAACATTTTCAATTGATCGTCGGCTTTTTATCCCTCCTACATACACTTTAGGTTTAAAACTCATAAGATTTATAAAGTTTACTTCGAGTACTGTTGTATATCAAAAATATCAATATTTAATCATTTGCCATAAAATGTGTATTACATTGCGAATTTCAAAAAATCAAAAATGTTTGATATCAGAAGGACATTCTTCGTATTCAGAATGCAATTCGATATGTCTGATGTGCTCTAATGTCCCACAATAAATACTGTCCAAACGTTCATACCCCACCCCTTAATGATGTAATAATTGGTAACAGTATTCATACTTCCATGTCTACAAATCACATAGATAACTAATAAATTACCAACCACTCCACACACTATTATATTAAGTCAAAATACTAATGGTACGATCCATGAGCTGATTTGTACTTCTGCCCTATCTAATAGGTATATTTCTTGCTGGTCACATTGTTCATCAATTGTACCAGTAACGATTGCATTGGGCTATTTAAAATGAACGTCTCTGAAGATGTAGAGTTTCTGTTTAAATATCCCATGTTAATTTCTCAACTATATAGTAGCTTTAAGGAAAATTCATTTTAAGATGAAAAAAAGAATCGCGATGATTTTCCGTGTGAATTTCCAAAACATGAAAATAGAAGCTTCGAAAGGTTTTAAAAGATTCTCTCAGAGGCTATTGTAGATTGTGTTTACCAGAAAGTTTCTATATTTGGGTATTATGCAGTGAAACACAATGTCATTTTTTGTTTGGGCACTTGAAGTTGTAAACATGCTCATTCTCCAAAACAGGAGAGTATGAATACATCACCGGTAAAAGCCAAAGAGATATCGATATTTAGGAATGTTTAACAGCAAACTAGTATGTCCCAGTATATACAGTAAGCATTGGAATTAAGGTAGCAGTTGTGTTTACCCCTGTATATCCTAAATAAAGATAAGTATGTCAAAATTAAAACAAGCAGGCGGTGCCTGTACTCTTTAGCTCTGATTTAAGATCTTATTTGTTGAAATTGGTTGAGAATTAAAGAAACGGTAATCCAAAACCTAATGAAGATACGAAATAAAAAGTTGCACTTTTGTGTTCTAATCAATGAAAGCAGGACGCTGATTCTTCGTGCTAGCCAATGAAAGCACAGCGCTAGTTCTCTTGTTAACGAACGCTTTGTGTACAAATCAATAGGGCATGCAATGTGGCAAACTGCGCATTTTAAATTTGCATCTTCCTTGGGTTTTTGGATCGCCGTGTCTTTATTTCTTAAACAATGTCAACGAATGAGTTCTTAAATTCGAGCAAAAAGATGCAGCTATTAGCTGTTGGTTCGAATTCTGACATATCTGTCTTATCGTTAGGATATACAGGGGGTTAACGTAACTGGTATATACCTTAATTTTTTGGCTTACTGTACATGCATCAGTAAATATCACGGTTATTGACTGCATTCGGTATGAAGAGATGACCGTGTTTGTGAATTTCCGTGTTTGTGAATATATGAAGTAAAAACTTTCATACGAGCCGACAAACCGTTGAGAATTATTCAAGAATCATGTCATGCAATTTCATTGAAAATGATGACCCACTGTAAGGTTGTGCATATCTATCCGTATAACTGAACATAAGCACCACTATATTGATATTGAAAAAAGGCCGTGATTTACAAATTCATTCCAATAATTGTGAACCAGTCTTTTTTTCCTAAACAGGAAGGCATAAAACCTGCATCCATAACAATATATGGGTTGTGGTGTCCACAAATGCAAAACAATTTCACACCTACAAAAACAAAATCCTTTCCAGAAGTTTTCAAACTAAGTTTATCTCATAGAATCTCATAGAAACTCCAGTATCGCAACTACGAGATATAGTTCCAGCAATTGTAAAGTCAAAACATACTCACAATAATGCCCAACGTGGTTTTTAGCTTGCGACCAAATCTGTTGTGGTCAATGCTAAATATCTAGAACATTGTATTCATTACTTCTACTGCTAAATAAATGCATATGGTGACATACAACTAACGGCCCCTGCATGCTCCTAGTTGACGAATCAAATGGAAGAAACGATGAGACCGAAACACGTTTAGTTGGAATCGTATAAGCCAAGAGTGAGTCAATCTGGTCCAACTTAAATTACTTTATCAGAATTAATTCGTTTCACTGGATTCAGTGAATGTGCCGTTCTTATAACTTATCCAATGCTTGTTAGTTGTGATTTCATACGACCAGTCCAATAAAAAATCCACTTACTAGCAGACGGTTCGGAAACTGTCTGTTTCCTTTTTCGATGCTATTGTTGTAATGACGATATGTATACAGCTGTTGTTGACTGCTGCTTAGCAACTGAGTTGGCAGTTGATTTTCTGTCAGTTATCAGATCGTCAAAAACGTGACTTAAGATGTATTGCCCCTCGTCTCTGTTTATGGTGTTGCCCCACCTTCTGATGATGATTGCTTCGTTGATCAATCTTTGATATATATTGCTCTCTTTGCCCAGGATCTTAGCCTCATCCCAGTCGATGACATGATTGGTTTCAACCACCTGGTCTGTAATAGCTGACTTATGGCTCTTGTTTTGATGTTGTCTCCGATTTTATCAACCTCAGTCTTATGAGCGTCTGTTCCCGAATTTTCTGCCTGTCTCCCCGATGTAAGCCGAATTACAGTTTTTGCCATGGAATATATGAAATCGGTATGAGGTTGTCGCTTGTCTTTCGGATGAACTAAGATATTGCGAAGAGTGCAATGAGGTTTCAAAGTAGTGGCGATGTTATACGTTTTGAAAATCCTAGAAATGCGCTCAGACACACCTTCCGCATAAAGAACAACAACTAACCCTTTAGACTTGGTCGAATCGTCTTTCTTTTTCGTCTCCTTCTTTGGCTTTGGCTTTGCCATCTGATTTCACCTTTTTGATGCTCCGATCCGGGTAGCCACATTTCTGAAGTGCGTCTTTGATATGCTCGTCCTCTCTTTCCTTATCCTCATCTTCGGTTACAATTCTGTTTATTCGGTCCATAAGTGTGCGGACGACCACTACTTTTTGATGCGACCTAAAGTTCAAGTATTGGTCGGTGTGTGGCCTTCCAATATATCGATACTTTAATTGATCCGTCATCACGTCGAACAATCAAAGCGTCCTAAAACGGGATCGTATCTTCCTTTTCTCTTCATAGGTAAATTTAATAGAACCAGTGTCGTCGACTTGTTTAAGGTGGTCGGTGAGGGTGTTAACTTCATCTTTGGCAACAATTTCCTAGATATCATCAACATACCTTTTCCACAGCCTCGGTTTGCATTACATAGGCGCCGTGGTAATCGCAGTCCCGTCCAGGTGTTCCATGATAATATTTGCTTCCAACGGTGACACTGGGTGACACTGCCATGACTGCTCCGAATATCTGTCTGCACTCTGAAGATATCCCCACGAAAGGTAACATATGTGGTAGACAAGGTAAAGTCCAGTAATTCCACCACATATTCTGTTGCAAGATTGTAACCATACGATTTATTATATTCTTTGAGCCAACACTCCTTCTGTAGTCTTTCTTTCACAATGTCAAGCACTTTGTTGACTGGTGTACAAGTGAACAACGAGACCACGTCATGCAAGTTTAGGATATCCCTTTCCACGATAACCACACCCACCATCTCGCCTGCTATAACTGCTTACAGTTAACCACATGATGTTATGAATTCCCCACCATATGGGCCAGAATGTCCGCAAGCCATTTAGATGTCTCGTATCATGTAGTGGAGGTGTAGTCAACAATATTGGTCTAAGAGGAACATTGGGTTTGTGGATCTTAGGCGTGCAGTACAAGCGAGGAACATTCTCAGCAGTAGGATACAGCTGTTTGTATTTAGCTTTAGGAATTTTCTCCTCATCTGAAAGTCTGGATAAAAAATAGACACTAACTTCCTCTTATTTTAGAAGTAGGATCAGAAGCTAATTGCTCGTACGTTTTAGTATCACTATACCTAGGCAAAAAAAATCATGGGAATTCCCAAAATTCGCTACTGGTTGCTATGCAAATCATGCAATGAACATTATGATTCCTTTGTTTTGTATGTGGCATGAACATGCCATAAAATCCTCTATCAATTTTGAACCCATAAAAAAATTAACTTGGCGCCCTTGAATAAGGAGTTCATGGGCATGGAAGTAGAGAAAATTTGACATTGACCACGATTCATGCCCATGAGTTAGCCGTGAATAATCAATCAATCATTAAATCACTAAATCAATCAATCAATCAATCAATCAATCAATCAATCAATCAATCAATCAATCAATCAATCAATCAATCAATCCATCCATCCATCCATCAATCAATCAATCAATCAATCTTTATTTCATTCAAAATACAACAATACAATAACAGCAAAACATACACATGCTCAGAATGCCAAAAAGCCCTGAACAAACACCCCCTTAACCTAATAGCCTAAATTTCATAATTTATCTAATAAAAAACAATACATACATACAAACACCCCTCACCCACCCTCTTTCATACATTCATGTAGCAGAAAAAAATGATGAATAAAGAACATGCAGAATATAAGTGTAAGACAAATTACGATTTCATAACATATATATACTCACGTATATCGCACAAGAAAGCTGACAATTTGTGAATATATATAGTATAAATGCTAAGAGATCAGAATAATTTTAAGCGTTTTTTTTAAAAAGGAAGAAAAAAATAAGGTTTCTTTTAATTTGGAGAAAACGTGATGGTGGCATTCTCTGTATATGGCCGAAGTACCGGAGTCTTTTTGTTGAGATTCTGTCCAGGATGGTAAATTCCATGTCGAGGGTTTTGCGAATGGCGGTGTTTCGGATCCTGTCGAGACGTGACACTCCCATTATTTTGCGAAGGCACGTCATTTCAAATGGTGAAAGTCTGTTTTCATCTTCCTTCCTTAGTGTCCAAGTTTCCGCTCCATACAATAGTATCGAGAGCGTAAGTACCTTATAGAGCTCGATCTTTGTGCTTCTCTGGATGTCTTTGGCACTCCATATCTTATGGAGTTTTTGAACAGTCCCTATGACTTTCCCAATGCGTAGTTTTACGTCCTCGGTGCAGGATCCAGATTGACAGATCTTCCCTCCTAGGTATGTAAACTCCTCAACTTGGGCTAGTGGTGTTCCATTGATATTTATATTTATTTTTGTGTTCTTTTTGGTGATTGCCCGTACTTCAGTTTTTTCTATGTTGATTTTCAGTCCCAGTGTTGTACTACTCTCATGCACAAGGTTTACCAGAGTTTGTAGGTCTTTTTCACTCCCAGCTACAAGTGAGATATCACCCGCGAAGCGTAGGTTATTGATAAGCTGCCCCTGAATGTTTAATCCTATATTTGTGTCGTGAAGTGCATTTAACATGACCAGCTCAAGAAGGATATCGGAGTTTACGGGCATGGAAGTAGAGAGAATTTGACATTGACCGTGATTCATGCCCATGAGGTACCCATGAACATGCCTTGAACATGTCAAGGCTCTGACCAAACGCATTACACAAAAAAGCATGCAAAGGCATGAATATTCATGTGTGAGCATGAATAAATTCCCAAATTCTCGAAAATTCATGTCCGTTGCTAGCGAAAATAGAGCATGTTCTTGGCAAGATCTTGGCACGTTCATGGGCATGACTCATGCTTAAATGTTTGCCTGGGATATAAGAATTTTGCCAACCTTCTCATTGTATTCCTGCTTATCCAAAACAGCCGTAGTTTTCCCCTTATCAGCGGGTAAAATATAACTACAGAGTCCTCTTTTTAAGCACATTAATGGCCTTTCTTTCAAGTCTTTCATCGGAGGTTTCGATGATCTCAACGTGATAGCTACTTTAGGTCTCAGTTGAACTGCATCCGGATACGGTAGGTTCTTACATGTAAGCTCCCTATTGAGGACAAATTCGTCAGTACAAACATCGGAGACGACACGGCATAATTTAGACCTTTTGCAAGCACCTTGGTCTGCGGTTCACTTAACTTGTATTTAGATAAATTGATAACCCATTTTTTTATCTGTGTTCCGGTGAGATCTGGTTCCGATGCAGCGGTATGACCTCTGTGTATCGGAGGTCATACCTCCTTGTATTGCCCCGAGGGGCAATACAACTTAAGTCACGTTTTTGACGATCTCATAACCATGATAACTGACAGAAAATCAACTGGCAACTCAGTTGCTAAGCAGCAGTCAACATCATGTGCATACAGATCGTCATTAAAACAATAGCATTGATCTCGTACACTGACTGCTCCTATCCATAAGCACCAGAATTGAGTCCTGTTTATCAGGGACAGTAAACTTAAATAGTAATGATATGTACTTAAAGTGTATGTAGCTGGGAGGAAAAGACGACCATCATTTGAATATGTTGACATTTCGTATTAAAGATACAAATTTTCCCACAAAAGATATAAATCAGAAGGACGTTCCTCGTATTCAGAATGCAATTTGGTGTGACTCTGATGTATTCTCAGGTGCCACAAAAAATATTGTGCAAACGTCTCTATCCGAGCCCTTAAACTTGGGAAAAATGTGTTTTTCGCCTTAGTCTTTCTACTTCGTGAGAAGGTGTATCCTTAAAAAATAAAAAATCGTATGAATCGTGTAAATCACTCAAAAATCACTGATATCAGTGCTTCTTGTTCAATTACTAATAGTATCAGATATTGCGCGTTTCCCTACTATAAAGTCTGCACATAAAGTAACGCAGCTGTTAGAAATACGCCTATAGCTTCAGAACTAATAATTGTTTTCACAATATTTTAACATAGAAAGAAGGGTAATTTATTTCCGCGTATTTTGATACCCCATTTGTCAAATGTCGTTCAATATTAACAACAGAGTAGTGCTTTTAAACAAAAATACCCGAATTTAAAAGTTGCAGTTTACAGTGGTCAATGGATATTAGGCAGCATATTGTGGCAAGTTAAACCTCCCATTAACCTCGCGCTGACATCAAATCAATACAAATAGCTGCAACTTTTAAATTTGTGTATATTTCTTTAACAACGCTGCTGTTTTGTTAATACTGAACGAAATTGAACGAACGGGGTATCAAAATGCGCGTAATTAAATCATCCTTCTTGCTATTTTGCAATATTGTCAAAACAATTATTAGTTCTGAAGCTATAGGCGTATTTATAACAGCTGCATAACTTTTAGCAAAGTCTTTATATTATATAACATATCAATATTGTGACTAAATCGGTTGAAGGTAAATACACTAGAATGATTTAAACACATTTGTCTTTTGCGTCTTATGCGGTTTTTACTCGTTGTAGCATGTCTGTCTATTTTGGAAATGGTACAGATCACCAGTTTCACTTTGACGTTGGACCTGAACTAGAAACATAACAAAATCTTTTGTACTGTGTTCATGTGAGTGTGGTATTATTTGAAGCGGAAATCCAATCAATCACATTTTGCTATATGTATTCCGTATGTATGTCACTGGCAGCCATACGAGCAAAAAAGGAACATTAGTTGCGATAAGTTATTGTGTTTGTTTGTTTGTTCGTTATACGGTTGCTCCATGTGGAGACACACTTGGGTCCTGATGGGACCAGGCTCAAACAAAGTGCTCAAACCAGGCTAAAAAGCCTATATAAGCATGTTGGCCTATATGGAAAGAGAAGTGAGAAACATATTTGAAGACAAAGAACACGGAAACGAAGGCCACTCCCAACAATCACGTGAGCAATTTTACTGTCAGCCTTTGGGTCAAGAGAAAGGAAGTGCTTAATCCAATCTCAACTGCCGCGGAGGCTGTCGTAAAGCAGGTAAGATTTTCATTAATTTATCTTTGATCTCCAAAATGAGTGATATTTTAGCCATTATATGAGGCCAATATGAATTATTGAATTGTTTAGAAACAGTGATTCATTCATTCATTCATATTTTATTTTCATCAATCATCAAATGCATGTAATACATAAAAGTCAACAAAGTAATACAAATATATGAAGCTAGAATATTAAATTCAATCAGGAATCAATAGTATAATCAAGTAGTTACGATTAAATCAATATAATGTAAGTCAATACAGTAATATAATAATGCATGCTTAAGCAGACTACATTTTAAATGGCAGTAATGATAATAATAATAATAATAATAATAATGATAATAATAATAATAACACTAATAGTAATAATAATGATAATACAATATAGTACTGCATGCTTAATTATTAAGCAAGATTAAGCAAGCATTAGATTATACAAAATATATGAATGATCATTGATATAATGAACAGTCAAAATTAATATGAAATATGAGGCAAGAATTAATGGTATAATTATATATCGATACAATCAATTGAATATATGAATACAAAAGCCACCTAAGTCCATACTTTGGCCAAATTGAGTTAAGCATGGGAAATTGTTGCTATACATAGGCCTGTCATATGCATGAAAGAACAACTCAAATTCATTCTCTGTGTCTATTGGGCATGTGAAAAATAGCATGTATGAAAGAATCACCCAATTCCATGATTTGAGTCTTGTAACACATTGATTGAAATCCAGTATGTATAAAAGTCCACGTGTAACACATTCATTGCTAGAGAATGACTTTTGAACAAAAAATGGGTTTAATAAAGGAAAGTGTGTGGTTTATATTACATGGCAGAATGCTTATCAACATTATACATACCTGTGTGCTTTATTTTGTATTATCTTACTAGTGGTAATCTCATTCTAACATTGTTGTCTTTGTATATGATTCAAAAATGACCTAAGTCCAAAATTTAAAATGAACCCCACGAAGTCCCTGAAATGCTAATCGTCATACCTAATACAGGTTAATCCACTCATTTGCACGTACAACTTACCATATTGACCAGGTAAATCTAACTGAAGGAATTAAAATGATACACGGGTTTTTCTCTCAAAATAACTTCGCATGGACTTAGGTGGCTTTTGTATTCATGTATTCAATTAGTAACAATTATATCAGTATAATATAAATAAATACAACAACATAATAATGCATGCTTATCAGAATACATTTTAAATGGTCATTGATACAATAAATACAAAGTATAGTAATACAAATCTAGACTAGGTTGTTGAGCAAAGGACTTAGGTGGCTTTTGTATTCATGTATTCAATTAGTAACAATTATATCAGTATAATATAAATAAATACAACAACATAATAATGCATGCTTATCAGAATACATTTTAAATGGTCATTGATACAATAAATACAAAGTATAGTAATACAAATCTAGACTAGGTTGTTGAGCAAAGGAAATTGAGAGGGAAAAGAGATGATTGACGAGGACTCTGCTAAACGCGGGGCGTGAGGTACAGAGACCTCATTGACACACAAACATACACATACAAGATCAAGAAACCAATGGAGGGAAATGAAGAAGCCATACACGTGCCTTGTGCATTCATTACACTGCACCTATATAAACTGCTCAAATAAAGAAAGTCCGCAGTCATGTAACCTGTCCTACACCATAACCTGATCTTGTTATGACAATCTAATTGATACGGTCGTATGCAGAATCTTGTTAGCTCCAATTTGATACCAAATTTGCTACCAAACACTCAAAAGTGACAAAGATTGATACCAGTTTATGGCATTTGGTGCATTTTTAAAAGTTGCAAATCAACACTATGCACGAATTGCTTAGTGTGGTAATTTGGTCAAGCTTGCTTGCCCACGATGTGCCCCTGTCGACTATCCTAAGTGCGCGCTTTATTCAATTGTTAATCTAAAACGCATGGATTGCTACAGTGCTTTACTGATGAATACTAGGGCACGATGCGATCGATATGACCTAGCGGTTGTTTCGGGCTATGTCAATGGTCGCGCTCTGCTATTCACCTCTAGGTCCGCGTAGTCCGTTTTTAATTTGCAACTTTTGAAAATGCACCAAATTTCATGTACTGGTATCAATCTCTCTTAATTTAGAGTGTTTGGTAGCAAATTTGGTATCAAATTAAAGCTAACAAGATTCTTCACACGACCATATCAATTAAATTGTCATAACAAGATCAGGTTTTGGTGTAGGACAGGTTACATGACTGCGGACTTTCTTTATTTGAGCAGTTTACATCATGATCATGGTAGTCAGATGTATCGGTATCGCCCATCGATACACCTTTGAATAGTTATATTTTCTGATGCGCGAGAGGCAAATAGCGGCAAATCTTTGGACGCACGATCTATTCACTCCTGGTTCGAACACCGGTAAGGCACCTCTACTTTACTTTTGATCATATTTTAACTCGGTTTTATATTTTTTCTTAATCCTAGGTTTTATATTTTTGCTAAAAAACCATAATATACGATTTGGTCAAATTTCAGTTTAGTTATTCTTTGCAAAAATATTATGAAAATATTAGTAATAGTATGCAACTGCTATGAAGATTTTCTGGTCATTTGAAGCAGAAATAATGAGGTAAAATTAAAGAAAAAGAAAGCATCAATTATATTGACCACTGCAGCTGTGGTACGGGGATTTTAAGGGCGTACTACACCCATATATTGGTTTGATTGGTCTAAGAAAATATGTTTTCATTTATAGCTAGGCGATATATGCACGGATCATGTGAAATTAAAAAATTATGAAAAAACATCGTTTTTCACCTATTTGTCTTAAAGTTGATTGGTTGATAAGGACGCTTATTCATCCCTTTTAAGGGATTTTTATTTAGCGAGAGTACGTAGTCAATCTCCATAGGGATGGGCGATACCAGCTTTTGGTACCCATTGTCGATCTAGAGCAGTCAGGGGGTGTGGGTCGAATTTGTAGAAAAAATAAAAAAAAAAAAAAAAAATGGCCGCGGAGCGCGCTTGCGCGACGCAGGGGGTTGTCTGAGGGAGGATGTTCCCCCCTCAGAAATAAAAAAAACGTGTGCAAAATGAAGATCTAATTGAAGCGATTTGGTGGACAATTTTGGCACTATTATGCCTAGGCCTACTAGTGTAAAATTTTAGTTTGGCGGCCGAAAATTTGTGAGAGCCTTTCGTGGACAAGTTTCGAATTCCCTGTTATCGTAGGCCTATAAATTGTTTTAAACATAAATCGGCGAAAGCAGAAGCGAAAATGGCCACTTGTATATCGATTACGCAGGGAGGGTAAAATGAAGACTAAATTGAAGTGATTTGGTGGACCATTTTGGTACTAGTGTGTAAAATTTTAGTTTGAAAAAGCCGCAAATTTGTAAAATGATGGTCCATGAAACCTTCCTTGGACAAGTTTTCCCTGTAAGCCTCTACCGCAAATTGGGCTTAAATTTGCAAATGTTGGAAGAAGAGCGAAAATGATCATATGTTTATCCACTACGCAAGGGGAGTCTGAGGGGATGTTCCCCCTGAGAAGTTTGAAAAATTTGCAAAATGAAGGTCGAATTGAAGCCATTCGGTGCATTGTTTTTACACTACTATTTGAATCAATTGCTTTAAACATAAAAAAGGGCCCGAACTCATTTTGCAAAACTTGAGATTGGCAATTACTAAAGCATGCATAAATCGATGAAGTCGTTATGGAGTCCGTCTTAATACTGACTTTGGTGGCAAAATGTGAGGGGCCCTGCATATCGGCGGACCCGCAGTAATTTTCACATGCTTTTAGGACGAGGACCCGCCTTCAAGCAATGCCTAAAATAATCGCAGGCCTCTATATGACCTACTTCCAATCGTCCCGACTGTGCGGTTATTTACACATGGGTCTACTCAATTACGTGCAATTTAGTTTCTCTCCTCCTTTCCTCCATTTTCTCTTCTCTTTTCTCCTTTCTTCCCTTCTCTTCTCTTTATTTATTTATTTGGGGGGCGTCAGCCACCTGAATCCGCGCTTAATTGAGTCAATGTGTAGGCCTATGTTGGGGATTGGAGGGGGTACTGAGGCCTACCACATTTAATAACGAACTTACTTACTCTTTGTGGGATTTCGAATCGCAACACAGGTAATAATAAAACCAGTAGCAAACTTCACTTTACCAACAAGATACAACAACTTTACAACTTTCTTTTTAATTAATGAAACAAAGCTTATATTTGAGTTTAAATTTAAGATGCTAGCCGAAGTCAATAACTTTGCACATTCTTCGGGTTCCTTTGTTTCCACTCATGTTAAAAGAAGACATAAAACCTGATGATCAGCTGACTCTTTCTGTTGACAATTTAAGTTTAAAACATTATTAACACAATTTTTGTGTTGAAATTAATTGTAAACATTAAACAAAACCAATACATTGGCTACAGTTTCAAATCTTTCATAACATATAACCGTGGTTTTGTAAAATATTTTGTAACATATTTGCAATTAGGCCTACTTTGATTGCATTCGAACATTGCAACTTTACAATGCTCAAGAACACGAAAACTTCGGGTGTGTGAAACATTGTTAAAAATTGTATGAAATGAGGATTCCTAGCGTAAACTAGTTTCTATACACTTTTAAATGTGAATGATAGGAGGTCTGTAGGCTAAAGGGGGCCCCGAAAAATGTTTGTGATGATTTTTTTGGCTTCAGCCCCCCAGCAAGTGTTTGTGAACGGTCGACGGTCCCTATAGGCCTACCACACACAATTTATTCGCTACCTGAAGTCGCTAATAGAGAATGAAAGATTTTTTTTTTTTTTATTTGTTTTCAATTTTCGAATAATTATTTTTGTTTTCAATAGGCCTACGTTCCATAAAAATAAAAGTATTGTATCGGAAAATGACCGATACCAAAATGGTATCGAATCGCCCACCGCTAGAAAAACCAAATCATGGCGTCTGTACAAAAATGTATGCGGAAGTCTTTCGGCAAGCTAATACAGTGAGTTTCCTGGATTTATACTGGATTTATACTGGATTTGTTTAAAGTGGAATGATTTCAGCATGCGGTACAGTTAAGTGACGAAACTGTTACTACACGTGAACTTGTAGGGTGTCCCATTTAGCTGTTATCATTGTGAACATACCGATTCACATTACAAATGCATTATAAATCATGTTTTGTAAGCTTCCCGTATTTCCTCAGAAAACTGAGCAAAAATTCACCTAATACTGAAAACCAAAGCATTGACTGTTCTTTAATTTCAACCTTATCAAACCTGAAACAAATATGCTGCCTTGCGAACACAAATTTTGCATATCATTGTCAACTAAAAGGGGGGGGGGGAATAAGTTTAATTTCATTGATAACATGAAATTGATGCATATTAATGTTTTCAAAGCTGTGCATAATTAATTAATTTCCCCCAAAAAATAATTTTGACACTTTTAGCGTCTGTCACAAATGCTTAACAAGTGTGTGTGATTGGATTAACGGTATCAATTCTGAAATTCTAAAGAAACTCGATTTTGTGAATCGAGGTCTATGTACCTCTTCCGAGCTTCTACCTTTAAAAGCATGTAAGCTACATTGATACCGATGCCACCAATAGAACGAGAAGATTTGCCCCTTCATTTTGCATACCACGTTGACCAATTTTTTTTTTTCTCATTTCTCCACAAAATGCAGAAAACCCGCAAAAAAATCCAATGGGTGTAGTACCCCCTTAAGACATCAAATAGGCGCCCAAATTTGGCTGATTCCAAGTAGGTTAAGTCAGGGGTGTAAGTTGGGACATGCGTCAAAATTACAAGTATGCCAAAAAAAATCATTCGTGCATTTATGATTAGATTTATGAATCTATGTCATGATTTGATAAACGCATAAAGAAAAAAATTACAGGGAAGACAGTGGTAAAAAACACGAATTGCATTGATATTTCAAAATAATTATGAATGACCGGCCTACACACATATCCACACATAACAAGACAAGAGAGAAAAAAGATTCCAAAACGCTGCGGGTAGGGGTTCGAACCTTTAACCTCACGCACTAAAAACAAATTTAAGTATTAACCACTACACCACCACAACCTGCTACAAAACACTCAAGGCTTTTTTGCAACCTTGTTTCTAATTCAGTGTCTCAATCAATAACACTCCTTTTAAAACTGATTGAACTTCAGTAAATGAGGTGATATTACTTTTTTTATTGACTTCAATATTTTGTAAGACAAGGCAGTGACTGTTTTGTATTAATAAATAAAAACCACTAGGCGATTATTAATCGATATATGGACAGGGCCGGCTGCTAATTTTAGCTCATTTTCCTGGTGACACTGTTCACCAATGGTTACGCATGATTACGACACGGGGCCTCTTTGAAAGCAACTTTTCAACCTTCGACTCGATTAATACATCAATCAATCTCGCTTAAATATAAAAAAGCTGCAGTTTAGCAAAAGCGTTTAGCCAGCGTTTTTAGTGATCGTGACATGCATTTTTTTTCATTTTTTAGGTACTTCGTGCACATTAAACATTTTTTTCCCGCAATAATTCTACTTTTATACGTTATTGTTTGCTTTATACTCATGTTTCATATCTTATCTTTTGGCTCAGTACGGGAATTAAGCGAGAAATTACTCGCCTGTTTCATTTTGTGAGTGTTTTCCAAAAAGCCGTATTTGCCGGCTTATTTTCACCATTTTGTTACGTAACAGCAGAGCATTAGAAAAAATTATAGTGTATCTTACAGTCACCCGTGTGTGGTGAATTGACATCGTAATAATCACACAATCAAGGGTATAGGGCAACTGCACGTATGCACTCCTTTCGAAAGCCGTATCTTGCTAAACAAATGTATTTAGGCAAAAATATCATAATTAATATTGATTTGAATATATATGTTACCTTCATATTACATGCAAATTTCTTTTTTTACAGGCACCTGATGTAGTTTCAACCATGCATTTCACGGTTCCGTAGTGAATGTGGATGTGGATGACGGCGTGCTGCCATTCATACTACAGTTCATTGATAATAATATCAAACTCACTCGATAGTATCGACCATATTTTAGCCAAACACCATTGGACACCATTCGGCTATTTTCCTTGCTATGGTACCTTGCAATATTCATAAATATTGGTCATAATGCCCATATTTGGCATTTGGCAAATACACAAATATTATACACAGAAATATATACGCTAAAAATTCCCATACACGGAAAACAGCTAGCTCCTCTGTTGGTGTTTGCTGAGGTATGGCGAATGTGGCCTTCAGCACGTAAAATTGGGGAAGCTATGTACAAGGGGGTGACACTAAATTCACGGTTGTTCTATTAGCAACGCAAAACCTATGAAAAATTCCGCTGGTTTACTAGCTAGAAAGTGAGGCCAGTTATCGATCCGTTATGAATAATTCATGTTCGACCCCTTGGATCATGTTAATTGCTATTGGCAAATAACAACGTTGTTAGTTTTGCGAACTTTGCCTGTTCAATGAGAGTATAGCGCGCCCTCAATACATCTGGGCGCAAACCAGGCGAAAACGATCCAGTTTAATGAAATGGCGGACGGATATTCCCATCAGGCACCAGTGATATGTTTGTTTCAAAGAAAGTCTACTAATTTGATATGAAATGACATTTTGCAATAGCAAAGTCAAAATTAGGACTTGAGGTCAATAACATGAAGGAAATACGTGACAGAGGCAAGGTGTGAAACACAAGTAGTATTTGAAGTTAAAATAACCTTTGATACCCGACCTGACCTTCCATAGCTTTCCATCATGGCGCCTTATTCGTCTTCATGTATTTCTATATGCTCTCAAGTAAAATAAAATACCAATATGCACTAAGCAGACAGAATGTTACTTGGCTCCCAGCATGAATTATTGATTTTATACGGAGGTAAAGAAATACACAGTTGCCTGCAAGCCGTGCACCATACTCCAAATACTTCGGTAAATCTGAATAATGGTCACATGTAGACATATCATGTGTTTGGGAAATCACGTGGCAACATTGCAAGATTTCAGACTTGTTTACTAGTTAAATTGTCATTTGTACTGTTGATTATTTATCTTTGTTAATTAATATATCTTTTAAATGCTGATAAATCGTGGTTGGCTGCCCATATTATATGTTAAATTCAATGTTTTATGAATATAATTCTACCACGCAGAGGGGTCACACAGCATAATTTCACTACACGATTTAGCTAGATTTGGAGCTCTGCACTTCAAATTCACGTCAATTTCAAAGTTTATACACTTAATATATTTAATATAATACTTATTTTTTTGTTATAACAAACTGGAACACGAAATGTACTAGCTTATTACCTATACAGAAAGGGGATTTATACACATTCACTCAGCAATTTGACATGCCTGGCGCATCAAGACATTCTCTGTCTGGATAACATGACTGTCGCCCTCAATACGTCTGGGCGCAAATTTAAATAACAATACGCTATTTACATATGAATGCGGCTTCATGCTAATGTCTAGTGCCGTTTCCAGGCCTATTCCGTGCTATGTATCATAACAAAGGGTTAGTTCCCATTACACTGTGGAGCAAGGAAAGTGGTTATTTGCATTGTAAATACACTATTAAATTACGGCGAGATGTAAATTGGGCGATGATGTCATAGCTCATTAAAGCTTGTCAGTCGGTGTATTGCAACGTGTTGTAATGGGTCAAGCCGGTAAAAATTACCGGAAGTGAGTTAAGTTGCCGTCGTACTGATGCCACTGGCGCACTACAAATATTACCAAGGGGGTGACACTAAATTCACGGTTGTTCTATTAGCAACGCAAAACCTATGAAAAATTCCGCTGGTTTACTAGCTTAGAAAGTGAGGCCAGTTATCGATCCGTTATGAATAATTCATGTTCGACCCCTTGGATCATGTTAATTGATATTGGCAAATAACAACGTTGTTAGTTTTGCGAACTTTGCCTGTTCAATGAGAGTGTAGCGCGCCCCCCAATACATCTGGGCACAAACCAGGCGAAAAGCCGTGCACCATACTCCAAATACTTCGGTAAATTTGAATAATGGTCACATGTTAACATATCATGTGTTCGGGAAATCACGTGGCAACATTTTAAGATTTCAGACTTGTTTACTAGTTAAATTGTCATTTGTACTATTGATTATTTATCTTTGTTAATTAATATATCTTTTAAATGCTGATAAATCGTGGTTGGCTGCCCATATTATATGTTAAATTCAATGTTTTATGAATATAATTCTACCACGCAGAGGGGGTCACACAGCATAATTTCACACTACATGATTTAGCTAGATTTGGAGCCCTGCACTTCAAATTCACGTCAATTTCAAAGTTTATACACTTAATATATTTAATATAATACTTATTTTTTTGTTATAACAAACTGGAACACGAAATATACTAGCTTATTACCTATACAGAAAGGGGATTTATACACATTCACTCAGCAATTTGACATGCCTGGCGCATCAAGACATTCTCTGTCTGGATAACATGACTGTCGCCCTCAATACGTCTGGGCGCAAATTTAAATAACAATACGCTATTTACATATGAATGCGGCTTCATGCTAATTTCTAGCGCCGCTTCCAGGCCTATTCCGTGATATTACTGTATCCAAATGCTTGTTAAATTACTCGCGCATGCTCCAGCCGCTTGACCAATCACAGTCGACTCAGCGAGTTTCTGCCGATGTTTGCCGAATGACCAGCAGAACTTTTAATCTTCGTGTGTTCGGCACGGGGATTTTAGAAAGGTCTTTGAGGGTTGAATAATGTTTTGAATCTGACAACTTTCTACTCCCATTTAGACAAAATGGCAATCTACACGAAGTTTTTTAAACCTTAAAAATCGGTGAAGAGATAAGGAAAATAATGACATTTTTCAGGGCACATGTTTTTGATCAACGGAATTTTTAGGCAAGTTGACAATTCTGAAACATTTTGATGTATAAATTTCATCGCAAGATTCACAATTTCTTGGATTTTTCGATGAATACTTTGATTTTTTGCATCATCGGAAAACTACACAGTATAACACTGTGCTAGTTTTAACGTGTTACATTTTCGATTTTTGTGTTACATTTAGCCCAAAGTCGGACCAAATTTGAGTAATATTTCGGATTTTCCCATTTCTACTGCACGGAAGATCATAAGGCCGAATAAAAATAAAACATGTTTCTCGTCCCCTTCCGCTTCCTTTTTTGAGGTCGCTTCAAATTTATTTTCAGTTTTTTTTAAATTCAGTCAACACTTTTGAAGAAAGATGTCTTGGAAGTTGAGATGTTTTCTATAGCCTTGCTAATATGCAAGAATCAATTCTGGATGGTTCTGTGATCACTAGCGGGGGCGTACCCAACGCTCTGCAGGGTCTATTGTTCTATTGTTTCCGATTAGAGCGCTGACATATTGGAAAATGTTGCCAATGAATATTCATGAGAGTGTACATTCAACGTCCAGTTTGCAAAATTGGGTGAGTTGTGTTTGGTAGGTGTGAAATACATCTGACTGGGCGTTTTAATTACGTAACGAATAAAGGCATTGACATCATCGAATGGCTGCCCAGTGCTGTTATGTGTTTAGTAATTATATAGTTATTATATAGGCCTAATAATTATTATTAAATGTATTCATCATTCCTTTCTTTTCCCTTCTCTGTACTTATTCTTTCCTAGGCCTACACTTTATCACTCCCTCGCTCTCATTGTCCCCTCTCACCCTCCCTCTCTCATTCCCATCATTTTCCTTATATTTCTATTTATCTACTTGTCTTTATTATATCTTTTTATTTCTCCCTTGATCCTCCAGCCCTCTCTCATTCTCCATATCCCCTCCTCCCCTCTTCCTCCCTCCTCCCCTCCCAAGACTTCTCACAGAGGTGAATCTGCCCCTCCCCAACCCCCTCCCCTCTTTGGGTACGCCACTATTTCTATACCGATCTCCTTCTTAAAATAAAATTAAATGGAAATTTCTTAAAAACAACCTTTATATAGGCCTATTCTTATACTTACATGTATACGTATAGCGATTACCATTATAGTGTAATATAGATATATGGACTGGACATGGCAGCCTTCATACATTCTAATGTGTAATCGACCAGCAAGAGCATTCAATTTATTTAAATGAAACGCCTAACGTCAGGTGGGTGGTTAAGATGATTGCATCGACAGATAAAGCCTCCTTATAGATTTCAGACCCACACAAGCACACATTCGGGATACGTGAATACAATGGTACCACTTTACACATGACTGCCCTTACACATGACTGTAGTGTGGTCACTTATTGATACTCGCCTGTTGTGTAGAGCGTTAATATGATGCCGGATCTGTGACAAATTGAATGGCGGCACCCTTTATTCGAAACAATGGTACCAGTTTTATGAATAGCCTGTCGCAACTGCTAATCGGCATCAAACGAACAAAAGATTATATAATCTATTGCGACTCTATTTCTATTTAAACCCTCTTTGGGCGTACCTACCAGAACAATAAAATAAAAAAAGGGCCTCAAGCCCCACATCCTCCTTTTTTAAACCCGGACGAGAAACATGTTTTTATTTTTACTCGGCCAAATCATCCTCCAGACACGCTCATGACACGCTCCATATAATATGCAAATGCATGGAGTACAATACCAATCACCTGTTTAACTGGTATTGATCAAAGTAATTCTTTGTACTCCATGCATTAGCATATCTTATGGAGCGTGTCTGGAGGATGATTTGATTCACAGCGGGAAGTGCAGGGCAGCATGAGTGAACACGGGTCACTGAATTAGCATAAAGGTCACACAAAACAGCTTCCGCGCAAGCGTGATAGCCTCGCAGTGAAAAGTTTGACCTTACAAAGCTGTCGAGTATTTAGATACAGCAGTATAGACCAATCCGAGAAGCGTTTACTGTATTTGGCCCTCTATTGACGGCAACACAGATGTACCAGAGCGGAGATTTAATTCGTAATTCAATACTCATGATTGTGTATTGAATATCACTGTTGTGTACAATTCCCGGGTACAATTCTGTATAGCACACTAAATAATGGATGGAACCCCCGACCTCGGGACACCGCCGTTTTACATCGGGGACACCGCAGTAATGGCGAAGTCGGATAGGTGTATAGTGTGTAAGTTCGTATTGTGGCGTTGATGAATAGTGTGGTGGGAGGGAGTGGAGGGACAGCTCAAACATAATTATTGACATTTTTTCATCATCATTTCTTGTACCCATCATTGCCATCCATAACATCATTGGGCCCAGTATAGTATCCAATAATCGTATGTAAGTATGTACTCCAATAGGCCCAATTTATATCAATGTACAATTTTGACCATGTCTCTATATGGTCAATTCCAGCCAAAGCGGGCCAAAATTCTCTCTGGGGGCCATTTTGAAAATGTTTTCCTTTTCAATTCTAGACTTATCAAATGAGACGATCATGTCTAGTGAATCATCAGGTGGAAGTGCCATCGGATTGAAAAATAACTTTTCTTGCTAGACCAAATAAAGTGTTAAATGCGCATATGCATGTTACCCACGAATTCAAGCATTTTTCACCTGTTGTACGCCATAAAATTTCACTTTCTTTAATATCTTTCAATATTTTATGTGTGACTCATATACACTAGAAATCGGTGAAGACTTTGAACGTAAAATAGAATTTTATTACATATATCTATACAGAAATATTTTGGTTATTACAAATTTTAAGAAAGAACCAGGTGTACAGTTAAGATTGTGTCAATTCTTCGAACTCTTTCCAAAGTGGCTATCATTTAACATTACTGTATTATTTCGAAAGATTAGAATAAATGCTTCATATAAATATAAAGTTAGATTTTGTATCTCGTCGCAGGATGAGGATCTCGGATGGATTCGTGGGTAACAGCGTCTGGAAAATAGCAATTGCTATTTTTTTTTAAATAAAAATAAAAAATACTTTTCCGTATGTCAATATTTCAGGCTGCAATGGCACTAAAATGAATTTTAATCAAAATACAGACTACATGGAATATTTAGAATGGATCATTATGGCATTTTGGGTATAAAAATTTTGAGAATAATAAAGTTGCCAAATTCAAATAGACAGAGCAAACAGTTTTATATTATTATTTTAGTAAAATCATTCCATATTTTCATGCAGCAATATTCTATTAACTCGTGTTTGACAGTTACTATGAACTAAAACACTATCAATACATTGTTAACTATAATTTAAGTAGGGATTCGTGGGTAACCATAATGTTCGTGGGTAACACATATTTGAAGGTATGTATTGGTAAGCGGCAAAATAGAAAATATTACAGAAGGTTGGAAACCACCATGCGGTTATTCCTCCATTGTGTTTCAATGATTCCCGTTTCTCTAACCAATTGCATTTACCCAAAAAATGGTTATTTAGGATAATCAATCAAAACTTCATGATGCAGCTTCAGTATACCTTCAAGAGGACGCTATTAAAGAGGACTGTTTTGGAACCTATTTCGCATGTTTTTAAAATGTTAAGATGCATAAGAAACATATAATTTACGAGTAAATCCTTGGATTCGTGGGTAACGTTGAATTCGTGGGTAAAGCTATAAGTACTATAGTACCGTTTGGGGTTTGCGTTTCTTAGGTGTATAAACTGTAAGTACTGTCAAAATTATAGCATACCCATGGCTTGAATATGTGCTGATTTAAACTTAAAATAAACAATCTCCTTATTTTTCAAGGTTAGCATCTATTTGGGATTCGTGGGTAACAAAAGTTTAAACCGTCGTAGATTTTTTTTAAAGCGGTGAACGTATTTTTACGATTTACAATTTTAAGCGCTTGTCAAACTAAATTCAGTGTCCAAAGTCATTAAATGTTAATTTAAGTTATGGCAATTATATTTGCTGGACTCGGGGGTAACAGTTGATACGTGGGTAACGTCAAATTTGATTTTATGGGATTTTATGGGTAAAACGTATTTGCATAAAATAATCACTTGGACCTCATAATTATAGAACGAAACTTCGTTTCATGATATAGTCATTTATGGCATATTCACTTTACATTTTTCAGAACGATCATTTAATTTTTGATACGCGGGTAACAAAATTATTAGCCAAATTGACTTAATGGCCTCTAGAGTCCACAAACTTTGGTGGAATTCAATCGTTTTACATATGATGAGAGATCATGCAAACGTCTTTCTAACGGTAATAATTTCATTTTGATTGAAGGACATTCAATGACATATATGGTGCTTTATCTTTGAATTCGTGGGTAACGCCAATTCATTTAAGCTATCATAACTTGTCCCCTGGTATGACTTGCTAGTAAAGGCCTATATGCACAAAGAGAGCACATTGGACGTGACATGATATGCTCCATCAATAACGTGATTTCCTTTATTAATGACATTTTAAAGTGGAAAGTTAACATAGAGAGAATTTTGTCCCGCTTTCGCTGGAATTGACCATATACATTTTTATAACAAATCTACACCAGTTAGTGGTCGGTCCGTGTCTGGCCTTAACAGACAACAATTGTGTCTAATTAATAATGTTACATGACAGGATCTAATGACAATTTTCATATTCAGTAAATTCTACACCATTTTTCAAATTCCATGAACAGTTGGTTCCAAATCAACATCAATGGTTGTCTCCTGCGACCTGAACATGACCTTCAACCATTTTGTATGCGCCAATTCCAGAGGGATAATTTGATTATGATTTTGAATTTTTGAGTTTTTCTCACGTAGTGAGGATGGGCTGAATTAGCATTTGAAAAGTTAGGAATCATGACACTCTAGTTCAGAGAAGAGACTGGTTAAAATATGACTCCGTATGTATACGTTGGCTATTTAAAACAATGTGTAATGTGTGTCTGGTAGTCGAAATCCAACACAGCTACCGCGTATCCATACCATTCATTACAGCAGTGATTTAGGATTGTGCGTTAAATATCAAAATACTAATTTCTTACTATTTTTTATTTATCAATCTATCAGGTGTTCGAGTGGTGTTACCCTCTTGAAAACTCACCAGTTTATGCTCATACTGTCTTAATTTTAGAAAATAACAATAAAATTGTGAAATTAAATTGTATTTTTAAGCGTTTTTACCATCCGAAATCCAATGCGCGCGCGGTGACATGAAACAAACCTATTTTTTTTTTGCCTTGCAGGACAATGGTTGTACTGGGTTTATCTCCCCATGTGGACAATTTTCATGTTCCAAGAAACTCAACAAAGTCAACCAATGCATGCGCCGTATCCTTTGCCGTGAGAGATGACTGTTTGGTTTAATATCGGATGGATTCGGTCAAAATTCTAGAACTTTATCCAATTCCAAGAAAAGAACAAATTCTACTTATACTCACTTATGTGGTTCCCAGTTATATAAACTTAGATCGTTGCATTTTTGATCGAAATGTGATTCACCCCATGCAGCAATATAATACACTAATGTTATAGATCTTATTTTCCATATTTGGCATTTTCGGGGACTGCTAATGTACTGTTCTTTCATTTTCTGCAGTTAGTCATGACTAGCCACAGAGATCAATTGGACCGTACATTGTTAGAATGCAGCTATTTACTGAGTGGCAGAGAAACTACAGGCTCAGATCTACCTGAAATACTACAAGAGTCAGATATTGGCCACCATGATATTTATGAAGAATGCAAATCTTCATCGCAATTTGCATCGGTCAATATCTCCAAACAATCAACATTATTCGCGTTTTTCTTTGTCATAACGCATTTTGCCAGAGAAGTGCTCCTTCCGTACATCTCAGTATATTTGAAGCAACTTGGCTTCAATGCCAAAGAAATTGGTTACATAGGATGCGTCCAACCATTTGTAGCAATATTTTATACACCGTTTATAGGTTATATTGCGGACAAATATTCAATAAACAGATATCTTCTTACTGGATCACTTGCTACTGGTTTCATTCATATGGCCATGTACTATGTGTCGACAATAAGACCAAAAGACTGCATAGACATTTGCTCTGTTAATATCTCTTCAAGTACAATTCCCGAACACCAGACTGATTGTTCATCTGTTGTAACATCTCCATCTATTGGTACAAACATGCAACGTAACATATACAACACCAGTGACCTTCATGTCGTTTTCATTTACCTCATCTTTGTGAATATTGTTACCCAGTTACTAAGTGCACCATGTTTTCCTCTTGCTAATGGATTTGTTTTAGCAGTTCTTGGGTCTAAGAAGAGGAACCAGTACGCATATTTTAAAGGTTTCGCCAGGCTTGGTCTGTGCATTGGGTACGTTTGTAGCAGTTAATTCTCTTGGTGATAATATAGGTTACAGGTTGATAGTTATAAACCCTAATCTTTAACCCTAACCATTAGCCTAATTCCTAAACTTCTCCTTTAAACTAAACCCTACACTCTTTAGAAAAAAAGTTCGTCAAGGGTTCTTCAAAATATATAGGGTTCGTTTACGAACCATGTGCGCTTGAAGAACCTTCAAAGGTTCCCTAGAAGTCTCAATGGGGTTCTCGCAGTAAAAATAAGGTTCTTCACAGCTTTAGGGTCATAGGGGCACGGGGGGCACGTGCCCCCATCGATCTGAAATTTTAAAAAATCCCATAGGATAATTGCCGAAAAACGGCTCGTGCCCCCCCCCCACAATCAGTTCGGGTGCCCCCCAATCATGGTCGGTGCCCCTCCAATGTGATGACCCACGCTCCGCCAGTGCAATGAACCCCTTTTTTTTGCTTGAAAAGGGTTCCTAGTGCACATATTACATACTACTTAAACGCAGGGCAAACGCTATTTAACACCAAGGATTTTATATTTGCAAGCAAATACGTAGAATTTTCTACCCGTTCACATTTAACAACGTATTGTCAGGGATAATATCTAGAGTTCGTGTCACCATGCTTCAAAGAACCTTATTGCACAGGTTCTTTGAAGAACCATAGGGTGCCATATGGGGTCAAACTTGAAGAACCTTTAGAGGTTCAACAAAGAACCTTTTGGATAGTGTTCTTCATAAAACCCTTCTCATGAAAGTTCTTTGAAGAACCGTAGGGCTCTATAGACGGGACAAAATTGGAGAACCTTTAGATGTTAAATAAAGAACCTTTGTGATAGGGTTCGTCAAAAAACTCTATCACAAAGGTTCTTTGGAGACCCTTTAGAGGTTCTTTGAAGAACCGTTTTGATAAGGTTCTTCAAAGAACCCCAATGTAAAGGTTCCTTGGAAGAACCCGTGAGGGTTCCATATACGGGACAAGGTCAAGAACCCGTAGGGGTTCCAACTTGCACCCTTTTTTCTAAGAGTGTATGATAACTCTAAACACGATCATGCATGACTCTAATCTTAATATTAGCCTAATCCTATCCATAACCTCCCCACCTTGTTAGACGTGTTACAAAAAATGCCTCAATTAGATTAGAAGAAGGTAAATTGTATTATGTTGTCGCCTTAACTTGTACTGCGATTACTTTTGTTTTATATTGTAACCTGGCTGAATGGGTTAAAGCATTTTGAGCCATCTACTCGATTTCAATTGAGCTTTGTATCTATGCAAATTACAATGTCATAGTCTTTCTTTTTTTCAATTCTTTGTAAATTGAGTTCTTTCGTAACAATTATAACTAATAGCCTTTTCTCACTTCCACTTTCTTGTGCCCATAGTGGATTTTGAAAGGTGCCTTTTCTCTATGTACTTTCAAATTAACCTACATTGAGATCCTTTAAGATGCCAATATGTATAATACAAAATGTGGTTTCATTTGCAGGGGTATGGTAGCTGGGGTGACGCTTCAAATGACCGTTTATACGTATACCCACTGCTTTATTGATGTAAAGGAAACAAGCTTTTTGGCGTGTTTCTTGATGTATTCTGTGGCGATGTTCATCGCAGCTCCTATAGGATGGTGGATGTTTAGTGAGTCGAGTGATAAAGAGGTGATTATGTCTTATTAGTCTCATTTTTAGAAAAGTTAGAGGTGACATCTCCGGAAAGAAACAACATGCTTCACTATTCCCATGTTTAGAACTCAATTTTAGATTTGTTGGTGTACCGAACACCCGGGATCGAACAGACCTAAATTCAATTGAATACCTGAATACAAAACCCACCCAAGTCCATACTTTGGCCAAATTGAGTTAAGCATTGTATATTGCTGCTTATACATCGGCCTATCATATGTATAAAAGAACAACTCAAATCTACCCTCTACGTGTGTCTATTGAGCATGTGAAATCCAGCATGTATGAAAGAACAACCCAAGTCCAGGACTTGAGACTTGTAACACATTCATTGAAATCCAGTGTGTATGAAAGAACAACTGAAGTCCAGGCGTTGTAACATTCATTGCTGGAGAGTGGCCTTTGTAAAAAGAGGGGCTTAATCAAGGAAAGTGTTTCTCTTAGCCAAGATATTACTGACCCTACTGCATATCACATTTATGCTATGATCCCTTTTATTTCTTTTTCTGAAATTCAAAAATGCAATTGCGTTTTCTGGACGATTTAGTTAATTAAGCATAGCGTTTGAGCCCGAACTAGTAAAGAAACCAAGTAATGTTTTTCTGTTAGCAAACATATTACTTAATCCACTGCATAGGCCTATGATCTCTACATGTCTAAAAAGCGAAATTGCAATTGCAATCAAGGAATGCTCTTCATATTGTTTTAAATTATTCTTATTTTGTAATGCAGGAGATGAAAACAAACAAAACTTACACATTGGCAACTTTCGCTGGTGCTCTCCTAAAATTACGATACATCAGTGTAGTGATTGTTATCACGTGGTTAGCTATTGCATGTGGTAAATTGAAAACATTTGACTATTGGTACATCAATGTCCTTGGTAAGTCCCCATGGCAGTATGCGACAAGAAATCTTACAATGCCACGCGAGTTTTTACTTTCACGTCCGGTATTCAAGTTCTAAAAGCAATTATGACAATTTAGATGTATGTTTTTTTAACAAAATGATAAATATTATTTTTCACGATCACATTATGTTCCCTTGTTGTTTTTAGCAAAAACTAATGAGGTAATCTAATATGAAAGCGTATAGCTATTTCTTTACACTGCCAAGTTTGTGAAATTATGCGTGTATCAGTGAATCTGATTAAATCCGGGAACCCGGGGTTTATTACAAAAATCTAAAATTTTGTCACAAATACAATAATTTTAGTCAGTCATCAAAGTACATTCAAAGTACAACAGAGTAGTGTACAAACTTTATTAAGGACCGGCTCTTGACCAAATCTTAGCATCACTTAGTCTTCAGTTGGTATGTTTAGGTTTTAGTTTTTGTACTATTAACATTCGATTAAATTGTCTTTTTAGGTGGATCTTACATATTGATGGGATGGGGAGGCTCTATAGGCAAATTATGTGGGACGATAACATGTTTTTGCTTGCCGTATCTCAACGATAAAATCGGTCACATTCCGCTATTAGTCGCTGCATGTATTGGTATTGGTGCCAGTTGTATTATTGCATCTATGATAGAAAATGCAACGTGGATGGTTGTTCCGCTGCTTTTTAGAGGTGAGCAGTTTAAATTAGTATCAGATGTAAACTGGTCACTTTCATACTCAAGCGACAGAGTAGGTGTCCGATAGAAATTGACATTTCTTTTTATTTGCGCATTTTCTTTTGGTTTGCTTGACATTTTGTCAAAGAAGATGATCATCACATCACCACAATGCACCGTAATTTTGAATAAAGACTCTAAAACTGGTTCCTGATGCATGCAAGTTCACATTGAACATACACAAAGGAGGCCGTAACAGCAACAATATCACTGGGGCTCGGATTGTGGATGGAATTTATGGGTAACGGGATCTCATGCGCTCAATACAAGTGTTCAAAAATTTAGAGCTCGCGAAAGTGAGACAAAAGCTGACAAAATAGGGTTATGAAGTCTGTAATGAAAAATGGGAACCAGTCATTTTTTTGACACGGAGATCAACCTAGCTTCTCTTTTGATATTCACTGATGTATGTAGACCGCAACACGTACATTTCGGGAGGCTATAGACAAGTTTCGTAATTGACCACTTCGTCGTCGTTGGCGGCATTTGGTTCTGCTAACTCCAGTTTAGCGGAGCAGAAAACTGAAAGCGAGGCCAAATGCTGTAATTACATACTCCCAATTATGCAAAGTTAATTTGCTAAGTAACTATAAGTACTATCTAGCTGAGAATTGGTACATGTAGTACAAGTAAAATAGAAGTATATTATGTTTAGCATATTGCTAATTTTAGGGTTAATTTCTTGAAAAACACTAATAGCCTCTAAATTTAAATTTCTAAACTTTTAAATTTTTTACATCGAACCTAACATTTTTCTTGATCAATATTTATTTTGTTTTGTTTTGTTTTTAGAGATCGCCATCGCTATTTACGGCCAGGCGCAAGGGGCTTTTCTCGGTAATGCTGTAGAAAATCAGTACCAAGCCACCCTACAGTCTGTAATGTCAACATTAACATTCGGCGTTGGAAGTGGAGTAGGCAGTTTACTTGGTGGGAATCTGATTGAAGATATATCACCTGAGATGTCTTACTATACATTTGCTATTAGTTCATTTATAATGGCAGTGTTTTTATTACTAGCTCAATTATTTGTTAAAGCCACGTTGTAAAATTATCCTAAAAAATAGATGTGCCTTTCTTTTCCAAAACTTTTTACTATTTACTGTCAATATTTATTACCAGTGCATATGACGTCATAGTATCAACTTGTCACTCAATCGTGAGTCTGTTCTGTCTTTAAGGTAGCTGTGCACTCTCATACATGCATGTATTAAAGGTGCCTTTTTAAAGGCACTACTTAAAGGAATGTAAATAAAAATACAGATTTTTTGTAAAAACAACAATGGAGAAAGTCGCAAAAATTAATTTTTGGTACATCATAACAAAAAATGGTCTTTCCAACAAATATTTTTTTTTCTTGAACTTGACACGTCTTCCATTCCAAGAAAAGTTTTTCAAAGTTTTCACCAACGGACCCCAGTGTCTATTCATCTATAATGATCTATTGTGTCCGATTAGAGCGCTGACATATTGGAAAATGATGCTAATCTATATTCATAAGATTGTACAATCAGCGTTCCGTTTTCGAAATTGGGTGACCTGTGTTAGGCAAGTGTGCAATACACAAACACACCATTGGGATACGTGAGAACAATGGTTAGTATAGTCAAATGCAGCAAACCTTTGACGAGCCCGACTACCGTGATGTTGCAAATTCGACGCTAACAACGCGTACGGCGCACAGTTCATTCATAAATGTCCACTCGGCAACATCAGATCGCCTCAGCAGCCAATCAGAGACAAGTACGTCCAACGCAGTAAATACGCGATGTATACTTACAATACGCGCTCGTCAAAGGTTTACTGCATTTAACTATAATGTGTGCACATAACTGTCTATTTATCACTTATTGGCAGTCACCTGTCAGGAAAAGCGTTAATACGCTGTCGGGTCAATGACCGATACACTGCACGATTTAGGGAATGGAAAAAGTGCTGTGTTTCCAAACACAGCACGAAAACACAGCAGAATAATAGAATACACAGCACTATAATGTAATACATAAGAATTAAAAAATTCTTTGCTGTGTTTGCAAACACAGCACTCAAACACAGCACTATAATATAATACATAAGAATGAAAAATTTCATGCTTTGTTTGCAAACACAGCACTCAAACAAAGCACTATAATATAATACATAAGAATGAAAACATTCCATGCTTTGTTTGCAAACACAGCACTCAAACACAGCACTATAATATAATACATAAGAATGAAAAATGTCATGCTTTGTTTGCAAACACAGCACTCAAACACAGCACTATAATATAATACATAAGAATGAAAAAATTCCATGCTTTGTTTGCATACACAGCACTCAAACAGCACTATAATATAATACATAAGAATGAAAAATGTCATGCTTTGTTTGCAAACAAAGCACTCAAACACAGCACTATAATATAATACATCAGAATGAAAAATTTCAGTGCTGTGTTTGCAAACACAGCACAATAATATAATACATAAGAATGAAAATATTCCATGCTGTGTTTGCAAACAGCACTCAAACACAGCACTATAATATAATACATCAGAATGAAAAAATTCCGTGCTTTGTTTGCAAACACAGCACTTAAACACAGCATTATAATATAATACATAAGAATAAAAAAATTCCGTGCTGTGTTTGCAAACACAGCACTCAAACACAGCACTATAATAAAATACATAAGAATGAAAAATTCCATGCTTTGTTTGCAAACACAGCACTCAAACACAGCACTATAATATAATACATAAGAATGAAACATTTCATGCTGTGTTTGCAAACACAGCACTCAAACACAGCACTATAATATAATACATAAGAATGAAAATATTCCATGCTGTGTTTGCAAACACAGCACTCAAACACAGCACTATAATATAATACATAAGAATGAAAAAATTCCGTGCTTTGTTTGCAAACACAGCACTCAAACACAGCATTATGATATAATACATAAGAATGAAAAATTTCATGCTTTGTTTGCAAACACAGCACTCAAACACAGCACTATACTATAATACATAAGAATGAAAACAATTCAGTGCTGTGTTTGCAAACACAGCACTCAAACACAGCACAATAATATAATACATAAGAATGAAAAAATTCCGTGCTTTGTTTGCAAACACAGCACTCAAACACAGCATTATAATATAATACATAAGAATGAAAAAAATTCATGCTTTGTTTTCAAACACAGCACTCAAACACAGCACTATAATATAATACATAAGAATAAAAAAAAATTCCGTGCTGTGTTTGCAAACACAGCACTCAAACACAGCACTATAATAAAATACATAAGAATGAAAAAATTCCATGCTTTGTTTGCAAACACAGCACTCAAACACAGCATTATAATATAATACATAAGAATGAAAAATTTCATGCTTTGTTTTCAAACACAGCACTCAAACACAGCACTATAATATAATACATAAGAATGAAAAAATTCAGTGCTGTGTTTGCAAACACAGCACTCAAACACAGCACTATAATATAATACATAAGAATAAAAAAATTCCGTGCTGTGTTTGCAAACGCAGCACTCAAACACAGCACTATAATAAAATACATAAGAATGAAATAATTCATGCTTTGTTTTCAAACACAGCACTCAAACACAGCACTATAATATAATACATAAGAATGAAAAAAATCCATGCTTTGTTTGCAAACACAGCACTCAAACACACCACTATAGAGGCCCTGCATGAAATTATCGATTGGCTCCAAACAAAGGATTTGACCCGGTGTCCTTCACCGTAGTTATGGCGGAGTGCAGTCCATTCAATCAAATGTTGTCATCAACCTATTTGATCGTAGTGCAGGGTTATGTGTGTGAGACGAACTGTCACGGTAGATTGCAATCATGCTTTTGTTGAATGCATTTGAGTAGTCCGCCATATTTACGGGATGATACGTCACATGCAAGGCCTCTATAATATAATACATAAGAATGAAAAATTTCATGCTTTGTTTGCAAACACAGCACTCAAACACAGCACTATAATATAATACATAAGAATGAAAAAAATTCCATGCTTTGTTTGCAAACACAGCACTCAAACACAGCACTATAATATAATACATAAGAATGAAAAAAATTCCATGCTTTGTTTGCAAACACAGCACTCAAACACAGCACTATAATATAATACATAAGAATGAAAAATGTCATGCTTTGTTTGCAAACACAGCACTCAAACACAGCACTATAATATAATACATAAGAATGAAAAAAATTCAGTGCTGTGTTTGCAAACACAGCACTCAAACACAGCACTATAATATAATACATAAGAATAAAAAAATCCGTGCTCTGTTTGCAAACACAGCACTCAAACACAGCACTATAATAAAATACATAAGAATGAAAAATTCCATTATTTGTTTGCAAACACAGCACTCAAACACTGCACTATAATATAATACATAAGAATGAAAAATTTCATGCTTTGTTTGCAAACACAGCACTCAAACACAGCACTATAGTATAATACATAAGAATGAAAAAATTCCATGCTTTGTTTGCAAACACAGCACTCAAACACAGCACTATAATATAATACATAAGAATGAAAAATTTCATGCTTTGTTTGCAAACACAGCACTCAAACACAGCACAATAATATAATACATAAGAATGAAAATATTCCATGCTGTGTTTGCAAACACAGCACTCAAACACAGCACCATACATAAGAATGAAAATATTCCATACTGTGTTTGCAAACATTGAGATGATGTATTCTAATCAAAATTATTATTAGATTATTATTATTAGATGACGTATTAAGATGATGTCGATTAACTAATTAATTAACTATTTAATTAATTAATTAATTCTCCCTTATATTTGTTTTCATGTACCTCGTATCATGCTTGACACGATAAGGTCTTGCTTCTTATTTATTTTGCCTCTTATGTTCTTCTTTATTTTATTTTTAGTTCAATAATTAATTTTGTAGTGGGGGCATGCTCCCTGATATTGTTTTCACGTTCCTCTTATCATACTTGACAAGATGGGGCTTGCTTATTTTTTGGTAATTTTTTTTTTATTTTTAATTAAACAATTAAACAATTAAATAATTAATTTTGTAGCGGGGGCATGCTCCCTTATATTTTTTATGTTCTTCGTATCATGCTTGACAAGATAATGTTTTGCTTTTCATTTATTTCACCCCTTATGTTTTTCTTTGTTTTATTCTTAATTAAATAATTAATTTTGTAGTGGGAGAAATGCTCCCTATTTTTTTTCATGTTCTTCTTATCAGGCTTGACAAGATAAGGTCTTGATTTTTATTTATTTCGCCCCTTGTGTTTTCCTTTATTTTATTTTTAATTAAGTGATTAATAAATTAATTATTAGAGGGGTTATGCTCCATTATATTTTTTTCATGTTCCTGGTATCATGCTTGACAAGATATGGTCTTGCTTTTAGTCTATTTCGCCCCTTATGTTTTTCTTTATTTTATTTTTAATCATTTAATTAACTCATTTTGTAGTGGGGGAAATGTTCCCTTATATATTTTTTTCATGTTCCTCGTATCATGCTTGGCAAAATAAAGTCTTGCTTTTTATTTATTTCGGCCCTTATGTTTTTCTCTATTTTATTTTTAATTAAATGATTAATTAATTTTGTAGTGGGGGCATGCTTCCTTATACTTTTTATGTTCTTCATATCATGCTTGACAAGATAATGTTTTGCGTTTTATTTATTTCGCCCCTTATGTATTTCTATATTTTATTCTTAATTAAATAATTAATTTTGTAGTATGAGAATTCTCCCTTGGTGTTTTTTTCATGTTCCTCTTATCATGCTTGACAAGGTAAGGTCTTGCTTTTTATTTATTTCGGCCCTTGTGTTTTTCTTTATTTTATTTTTAATCAATGAATAAATGAATGAATGAATAAATAAATAAATGAATGAATGAATGAATGAATGAATGAATGAATGAATGAATGAATGAATGAATGAATGAATGAATGAATGAATGAATGAATGAATGAATGAATGAATGAATGAATGAATGAATGAATGAATGAATGAATGAATGAATGAATGAATGAATGAATGAATGAATGAATGAATGAATGAATGAATGAATGAATGAACGAATGAATGAATGAATTAATGAATTAATTAATGAATTAATTAATTTTGTGGTGGGGGAAATGTTCCCTTATATATTTTTTTCATGTTCCTCGTATCATGCTTGACAAGATAAGGTCTTGCTTTTTATTTATTTCGCCCCTTATGTTTTTCTTTATTTCATTTTTAATTAAATAATTAATTTTGTAGTGGGAGAAATGCTCCCATATTTTATTCATGTTCTTCGTATAATGCTTGACAAGATAAGGTCTTGTTTTGAATTTATTTCTCCCCTTGTGTTTTCCTTTATTTTATTTTTTAATTAAATGATCAATTAATTAATTTTTAGAGGAGTTCTGCTCCATTATATTTTTTTCATGTTCATCGTATCATGCTTGACAAGATATGGTCTTGCTTTTAGTCTATTTTGCCCCTTATATTTTTCTTTATTTTATTTTTAATCAATTATTTAATTCATTTTGTAATGGGGAAATGGTCACTCATATATTTTTTTCATGTTCCTCGTATCATGCTTGGCAAAATAAGGTCTTGCTTTTTATTTATTTTGGCCATTATGTTTTTCTTTATTTTATTTTTAATTAAATTATTAATTAATTTTGTAGTGGGGGCATGCTCCCTTATATATTTCATGTTCTTCATATCATGCTTGACAAGATAATGTTTTGCGTTTTATTTATTTTGCCCCTCATGTTTTTCTTTATTTTATTCTTGATTAAATAATTAATTTTGTAGTATGAGAAATCTCCCTTGTTTTTTTTTTTCATGTTCTTCTTATCATGATTGACAAGATAAGGTTATTTTTTTTTTCCCTTGTGTTTTTCTTTATTTTATTTTTTAATTAAATGATTAAGTAAATAATTTTGTAGTGGGGTTCTGCTCTATTATATTTTTTTTCTGTTACTCGTATCATGCTTGACAAGATAAGGTCTTGCCTTTTTATTTATTTCGCCCCTTATGTTTTTCTTTATTTTATTTTAACCAATGAATGAATGAATGAATGAATGAATGAATGAATGAATGAATGAATGAATGAATGAATGAATGAATGAATGAATGAATGAATGAATGAATGAATGAATGAATGAATGAATGAATGAATGAATCTTGTTATGGGGGAAATGTGCCCATATATTTTTTCATGTTCCTCGTATCATACTTGACAAGATAAGGTCTTGCTTTTTATTTATTTCGCCCCTTATGTTTTTCTTTCCTTGTGACCGTACAGCACGAATGAGCCGTAAATGTCCTCAATTGTATTCCGAGTTACAGTGTAAAATGGGCATGAAGGTCGTATTCATTGGTACCTCAATTTGGTGCTACGTGTACCTCATTTAATGAGATACACGTAGCACCAAATTGAAATACCTATGAATATGACCTTCATGCCCATTTTACACTGCAACTCGGAATACAATTGAGGACATTTACGGCTCATTCGTGCTGTACGGTCACATTTTATTTTTAATTAAATGATTAATTAATAAATTTTTTCGAGGGGTTCTGCTCCATTATATTTTTTTTCATGTTCCTCGTATCATGCTTGACAAGATAAGGTCTTGCTTTTAATTTATTTCGCCCCTTATGTTTTTCTTTATTTTATTTTTAATCAATTAATTGATTCATTTTGTAGTGGGGGAAATGTTCCCTTATACATGTATATTTTTTTCATGTTCCTCGTATCATGCTTGACAAAATAAGGTCTTGCTTTTTATTTATTTCGCCCCTTGTGTTTTTCTTTATTTTATTTTAAATGTTGGGCTTGGTCTCTTCTATTTTCTATGTTCTTCATATCATGCTTGACAAGATAATGTCTTGCGTTTTACTTATTTCGTCCCTTATGTTTTTCTTTATTTTGTTCTTAATTAAATAATTAATTTTGTAGTAGGATAAATCTCCCTTGTATTTTTTTTCATGTTTTTCGTATCATGCTTGACAAGATAAGGTCTTACTTTTTATTTATTTCGTCCCTTATGTTTTTCTTAATTTTATTTTTGATTAAATTATTGATTAATTTTGTATTGTGGGACATGCTCCCTTATATTTGTTAGCATGTTCCTTTTCAGCTACCAGGTAGGCCTATGCAGAAATGTAAAAGTCTGAACTTCACTTGAACCACAGATATTGGAACACAGTTGCCAGGAGTAGCAGGCATACAGTCCGACAATGTACTGGGAGCTAGGAGAATGGTTCAGAGATCACATCTTTTTCAACTACACCAAGTACTAAGTAGGCCACTATCAGGACATTATTATTTGTATTTTTGCTCATGTTCTCTGTCATCTTTTACTTAGCTATCAGGACTTACCTAAAATTAAGAAAAGTATTACTTACCTCAGTAACAAATAAAGTGCCCTATTCTTTAAATTAATTGATTTGAAGAATATGGCACTTTATTTAATACCTCGCTATACTAGTATACAATGTAGATATAATGTACCTCAGACTTCTAGTTCACAGTACTACATCCATGTACTTAGGCTTGCTATTAAAGTAGAGCACTATCCAAATTTTGTAAATCTGAAACGTATCGTAATCCAAACTTCTGAAATGTAGGCCTATATATCGTAGCAGGTGAAATATTTGGAATGGTGGAAGCACAGAGTCCAGGCATCGTACATGAAGGGATTTCGTCAGACGCTCCGAATCCGATAAGGGCGACATTTGCTGTGTTTTAGTGATGTGTTCGTAAACACAGCAAATTTTTCTGTCCCTAAATCGTGCAGCACATGCAATGACCAATTTAATTTTTGAAACAATGATACCACTTTTATGAATAGCCTGTTGGCGAATCAAATCAGTATCAAAGGAACAATGCGTTACATAATCTATTACCTCTCCTTATGGAAGCCACTTGGTTTAACAGCATATATCAAATAAATATTTTTTATTTATTAAGACTATTGGGTGTACCAAAGATCATGAACTTGGTTTTGCTAAGATTAAGAGTAAGTTTGTTTTCTCTAAACCACTTCGCTATACTGCAGAGGTTGTGATTAAGACTATTCTGGAGACTCTTAAGATTCAGACTATTTTTTAAGATCCTTTAATTTGATTTGAACTCCTGCCCTATCTAATGGGTCTATTTCTTGCTGTTCATATTGTTCATCAATTATACCAGTAGCGGTTGCATTGCTGTAAATCGGGCTATTTAAAATGAACGCCTCTGAAGATGGAGAGTTTATGTCTGAATATTCCGTTTTAATTTCTCAACTAGAGGCTTTAAGGAGAATCTAATTTAAAGATGAAAAACGAATCGCGATTATTTTCCGCGTTGCTTCCCAAAACATGAATATAGAAGCTTAATAGTTTCTCAGGGTCGATGTATATAGATTGTGTTTACCAGAAAGTTTCTATATAGAGGCCTTGCATGTGACGTATCATCCCGTAAATATGGCGGACTACTCAAATGCATTCAACAAAAGCATGATTGCAATCTACCGTGACAGTTCGTCTCGCTCATATAACCCTGCACTACGATCGAATAGGTTGATGACAACATTTGATTGAATGGACTGCACTCCGCCATAACTACGGTGAAGGACACTGGTTCAAATCCTTTGTTTGGAGCCAATCGATAAAAGAATGCAGGGCCTCTATTAAGGTAATTTGCAGTGAAAAACACTATCATTTTCTTTGTACAGTTGAAGTTGTAAACATGTTCATTCTCCGAAACAAGAGAGTTTGAATACATCACCGTAAAAGCTACCGAAATATCGATATGTAAGAATGTTTAACCGCTAACTAGTATGTTCCAGTACATGTATCAGCACATATCATGGTTATTGACTGCATTCGGTAGGAAGAGATGACCAATTTCAGTGTTTGTGAATACCTGTAGTAAAAACTTTCCTACGAGCCGACAAATCGTGAGAATTATTCAAGAATCATGCTATTCATTTTCATTGAAAATGATGACACGTGGTTGTGCATTTCTATCTATCCGTTTAAATTATCATAAACATCATTGAAAAAAATAACTAAACCCGTGATTTACAAATCATATCAATAATTGTCAACCAGTCTCTCTTTCCCAAAACAGGAAGGCATAAAACCTGCATCCATGTTAGATATGAGTTCTCGTATCCACAAGTACAAAACTATTTCACACCTAGAAAAACAACATTCTTTACAGAAGTTTATCTCACAGAATCTTATAGAATACAGTATAGTTCCAGCAATTGTGAAGTCAAAACACAGTCACAATAATGTTCGACGTATTTTTAGCTTGCTACCAAACCTCTTGTTTCCAATGCTAAACGTCTGGAATATTTTAGTCCTCAGTTTTTTCTGCTAAATAAATGCATATGGTGACCTACAACTAACGGCACCAGCACGCTCCTACTTGACGAATCAAATGGAAGAAGCGATGCGACCAAAACAAGCTTAGTTGGAATCGTATAAGCCAAGAGTGAGTCAATTCGGTCCGACTTAATTCATCAGATTGAATTCGTTTCATTGGATTCAGTATGACGTAGTTACAAACATCACCACTAATGACTCTATGCTGAACACAGCGATTGTGCCGTTCTTTAACTTACCGATTGCTCTCTTGGCTGTCTACAAGATATCTACGGTACCCAACAGTAAGTGATTCGTTCAACATGTTCAATGTTTAATATTGCCATCAATTTTCATCATCATCAGTCGGCTGCGGAGCAGGCGACTACAAGCTTTCTCCAACTAATGCGATCTTGGGCAAGCGAAACAATTTGTTTGGCTGCAGCATCCCTTCAGTATCTCCCAGGAGGTGCTGGACATACTGTAAGTACAGTGTGCGCGGTCGTCCCGGTTTCCTCTTCCCATGTGGTGGAATATAAAGCGCATATTCTTTCACAGGCTCGCCATCTTCAAGACGCAGTATATGGCCGAGAAATTTGAGTTGATGAATCTTGACTCTGGCAACCAGTGGAGTGGTGTTGGTCAGGTTGTAGATGGTTTCGTTTGGAATCCGATCCACACGCTTGATGTTTAACATGACTCTGTAGCAAGATGTTGCAAATGCATTGATCTTGTTTTCCATGTCCTTGGTAATTACCCATGACTCGCACCCGTACAGAAAGACAGTAACACACGTTGTCTGAAACAGCTTGATTTTTGTTTCGATTGGCAGGGACGGGCTTCTCCAAAGGCGTTCCAGTTTCCAGAAAGCTGCCCAGGCTAGTGCTTTTCTTCTTGTTAGGTCTCCAACACTAGAGCCCATCTTGGAACCCAAATACCTGAAGTCTGTGACATGGTTGATGGTACTACCATAGACTTCAAGTCCTGGTTGGGCGTTACAGTTTGCAGTCATATATTCTGTCTTAGGTGCGCTGATTACAAGGCCTAGATCTGCTGCTGCAGTTGCAGTCCTAGTAAACTCTGACTGGGCCCGGTCTATGGAAGATTCCAGCAGGGCAATATCATCAGCAAAATCCAGGTCATTCAGCATCTTGGCAGGATACCTGCTTGACCGACGTGGGTAGGTAACAATTCCAGCGTCAATTCCAGAAGTTGATTTCATCAGAAGGTAGTCTACCAGGATAATAAACAGGAATGGTGCCAACACATCACCCTGAAGCACTCCAGTTGTTACTTGGAAAGGCTCTGAGGTACTGCCATCTACCATAACGGCACTATTGGAGTCTTTGTAGAGCACCTGGATGGCATTGACCACAACCTTTGGTATTCCATAATGCCGCAGCACTGAAAACATGACGGACCTGTTGATGGAGTCGACGGCTTTTTTGAAGTCCACAAAAGTGACTGTTAAGGGAAGTTGGTACTCCTTGAAGCCTTCCATGATCCTCCTCAAAATGTGTATTTGCTGAGCACAGCTGCGACCAGATCTAAAGCCAACCTGGTTGCTTCTCAGTAAAGGATCAATGTGGGGTCGGATCCTGTTCAGAAGGATCTTGTTGTACACTTTTGCGGCAATGGACATAAGCGAAATACCACGGTAGTTTGTCATGAGAGAGAGGTCACCTTTCTTTGGTAGAGGAATGATTACATTCGTAACCCATTGACGTGGTGGTGTCAGCGTTGAGAATACTTCCATACAGAATTCGAGAATCATATCAATCATGCTATCCCTCCTCCCTGAAGTGCTTCTGCAGTTATAGCACAGTCCAATCCTGCTGCCTTGTTGGTCTTCATGGCTGCTATTGCTTTGACTACTTCTTCACGAGTTGGGGGCTCAGTGATAATAGGAAGATCTTAAACAGGAAGTTCTGTAGCTGCTGTGCCACTGTCGTTGTTAAGGAGTGAGCTAAAATATTCTTTCCATTCCTCAAGCAGTTCATGGTCACTGGTTGGAGCTGATCCATCTCTCTTTTTGACTTTCACCCCTTTCCTTGAGTTCTTCCCATAAAGCGAGTGTATAATTTTCCAGGTGGTGGTATAATTCCCCATCTCGTCGGCCAGCTTCCCCAGTGGGCACAGGTTAGGATTTCGACGTTGTATCAACGTTGATACAACGTCGAAATCTAACCTAACCTGATTTCAACCCGATTTCAACCTAGAGATTGGTTGAAATCAGGTTGAAATTTCAACGTCGATACAACGTTGAAATTTCAACCTGATTTCAACCATGTTTCAACCAACTTTCAATGCAAAATTAGGAGGTTGAAATCAGGTTGAAACTTCAACGTTGATACAACGTTGAAATTTCAACCTGATTTCAACCAATGTTTCAATGCACAACTTAATGACCTTACATAAAATATTATTAGGACGAAATATGCATATGCCTAGTATTATACATGTTTAAAGGTCGATAGCATTGAAATTTTACCCAAGTTTTTCTATATATCCAGGCCGCATGATCTAACGATTTAAACCGAACTTCCGTTCCCTTCTTCAAGTGACGCGTGCGGCGTGCACTACCTCAAATACTTACGCGAAAACACCGGGTGGTACGGGGTATGCCCCGTCGCCGCTCAATTGGCGGGCTGATGTTGATATGGGAATTCCTACAACATGGTGAAGTTGGTGCAAAAGACGTTCACAAACACTTGTTAGGGGGGGGGGGGCTGATGCAAAAGGGTAGGAGGGGCTTTAGTTTTGACCCTCCTAGGGGTAGAGGAGGGGCCTTGAAAAAATGACCAAAAATTCTCCCAGGAAAATTAAGTTTATATGATTTTCTCTGGGATTGACCCATAATTTTCATGTCAAAGTGGGGGGAGGCTGAATTTTTAGAGATCTGAAAGGGGGCGAAAAACTTTCGCGATGATTTTTTTTGCATCAGCCCCCCCTAACAAGTGTTTGTGATCGGTCCCTAATATGCCTATTCGCATATCTTCTAACTATTTTACTAACCCGATCATATCGGCCCGGGGTATTGCCCGGGTATCACCGCGGCGGCATAGCCGGCGTCAGTAGCTACGAGATCGGCAGATCGAGGTCGGGACCCATACGCGGGAGGCAACCGGGTGCGGGAGTGGGTGGGCCGGCCGCATCATAGGCCTATGTTGTCGATCATAGTCGGAGAAAGCAGGGGAGAGTTAGGGGGGGGGGGGGCCCGCCCCCCTAATTTTTTTTTATGGGGGACGGCAAGTGTTTATAGGTAGGCCTATACCGCACGTTTGCAAGATATTGTGGGTGGGTACGTACACGCGTGCACAATTGTGTTAACAAGCGTTCGCAAATGTTTGCGAGTACGCACTCATGTTTACAAGTGTTCATGGGTACGCTTGCGTACATTGTCGGTACGCACACACGTTCGCAAGTGTTTGCGAATACGCACGCGCGTGCGCAATTGTTTATGGGTACGCATGCACATGTTCAAGTCTTTGTAGGTACGCACATGCGTTTGCAAGTTATTGCGGGTACGCACGCGCGTTCGCAAGTGTTTGCAAGTACACATATGCATACACAAGTGTTTGCAAGTACAAACGCACGTTGCGGGTACGAATGCCCGTTCCCAAGTGTTTGGGAGTATAAGCACGCACGTTCGCAAGTGTTTGCGTGAATACACTCGTTCTCAAGTGTTTATGCGTACGCATGCACGTTCGTAAGTGTTTGCAAGTACGCAAGCGTATGCACAAGTGTTTATGGGTACGCAAGCGTATGCGCAAGTGTTTATGGGTACGCACACGCATGCGCAAGTGTTTATGGGTACGCCCTTGTGTTCGACAGTTATTGCGGGTACGCACGCGCGTACGTTACGCAATCGAGTTTGCAAGTGTTTTCGAGTACGCATGCCCGTTCGCAAGTGTTATGGGTACGCGAAAGTTATTACGGGTACGCATACGCGTTCGCAAGTGTTTGCAAGTGCACACTCGCGTTCACAAGTGTTTATAGGTACGCACGCACATTTGCAAATTATTGAAGGTACGTACGCACGTGCACAAGTGTTTGTGAGTACGCACGTGCCTTCACAAGTGTTTATGGGTAGGCCTACGCACACGCGAGTGCAAAACTGATGCCACTGCCTAGAGCAGGATGGCGCATCAATCAATGACATAATGCCTTGAATGTGTCCGTTTGTTTGAAGTTGATGTAGGATCTGGATTTGGATCTGGATCTGTGGAGATCATTTATAGGCAAACAGTGAATTCTGCATCACGCTAGAGTTGTAGGCTAGTCGGCCTAGGCCTATATCTGAAACATGTTGAAAAACAATTTCAAATTTTTGGATATTCGTTAGTTCTGGTCGCATTTTGACCTAAAAACATGTTTCTAATCCTAGATCACCATGTTTGGACATTCAAAAGTTTAAAAAATTTGGATTAAAATTGTAGTAGTATCGCTTTCGCCCAACACTTTTCCAGAACGGATATTGCCCAACATGCCAATGTACATCAGTAAGCAAAAGGAGTTGTACGCGACGTGTGTGACGAACATGAACTTGAGGCCTAAATTTGCAAATAAAACAGGTTAGTAAACATTTAAATTTTCTTTAAAGGTCCACTTGACTTTTGGACACATTGCTGGATGATATTTCAACTTGGTTTTCCATTATGTATCATCAGGATATGTTAAAATAGTTAAGCTTACTGAGCAGTAAATACATGCCTGCTGCACATGACATGCATGCTGTACAATCATGAATGCACCATTCGACAGACACGAAACAGTGCCTTGAAGTTGACATGCTTTAAGGACTTGTACTTTGTACAAGACCCAGAATATTTGCTGCGGGCAATCAGGCCCATAGTCTGGATTATTTGGGTGGGGGGTGGAGGGAGGGGGGTTAATGGTTATTGATTTTGAAAAAGTGGACTTTTTTCAAAATTTGGAACTTTTTGGACTGAGCGGATTTAGACAATTTTGGACGGACCAAGAAGGCATAAAAAAGGGGGTGCTGGCTACGGGCCTTTGGGAAATGCAAATGTTTATTGTATAATTAAGAAACTAGGCGCCTAGGCCTAGCCCTAGTCATATCGTGCAGCAATGCTCATGATCATGTGCTAGGTCATTACAATCGCAAATTTTTAATTTGCGATTGTACTGTTTTTGGTCAGTTCTTCTTTCATTCTTTTTCTGTCAAACCTATAACGAGCCATCGTAGCCATATGCTCTAGGCCAGTGTCCAACTCGGGGTCAAAGGTCATAGGTCATTTATGGCCAAAATGTGATTTTCACTCAAAATACTTCATCTTCCACAAATTACATAATACAATGACGTCACTTGCATACCTGCATCGCCTTAGCCAGTGTCTAAAACTAAAAGTTGTACAAAGAATTGGGGTCAAAGGTCATTAAGGGGGTAAAATCTCACAATTGCATTATCTCGACATCCGTATTGGGTATGGGGCTCAAACTCGGTGACAACAAATCTCATGACCAGGGGAACATTTTACAGGGTCAGGTCAAAGGTCAAATTTTAGAAATGCATTTTCTGTACATCTGTAAGGGGTACAGGACTCAAACTCTGACAACAAACTTAATGACCAGGGGAATATATTGAACACTTTGAAGGGGTCAGGTCAAAGGTTATCTTGGGTCAAATCTTATAATTTCTTCTTCTGGACTCAAACTCAGTGACAGCAAATCTCATGACCAGGGAACATTTTGCAGGGGTCAGTGAGTTCAAAGGTCATGCAGAGGTCAAATTTTAGAAATGCATTTTTTGGACATCTGTAAGGGGTACGATGCTCAAACTCGGTGACAACAAAATTAATGACCAGGGGAGATATGTTGGAACACTTTGCAGGGGTCAGGTCAAAGGTTAACTGGGGTCAAATCTTATACCGTAATTTCATTTTTTGTAATGGATATGGGGGCTCAATTTCGGTGACAACAAACCTCGTGACCCGGGAAACATTAAGGTCAAAGGTCAGGTCAAATGGTCATTAAACAGTTACATGCCTTGCGATTGTCTGCGCTCTGTGAGCGCAAATCATTATCTCTAGTGTATTTTTTTTAGACATTAAGTTACTGGTAGGGCTGACTAGATGTGTCTTTGATGATTTGACATGAATTTCAATGTCAAAATGACAATGATTTTTAAAAATAATATACTGAGTGATAGTGATTCCAAGTTTGTGGAAGTCCACATCCCACTGACAAAATGATATTTTAATAAGCGCAGAATTATGAAGAATACAGGGCCCAGGAGCCTATAAATATGGCTAGGCGTAAATAGTAGTACAAGTAATATTTAGTAAGTAATCTTAGGACTAGGCTAGTGGAATTTGTGGAATAAAGCTTTTTTCAAATAAATAGAGCTTAAGAGCTCGGATAGCAACGTTTTCACGTATTTTGTGTGGGACCTGAGAGCACATCAGACATATCTAATTGCATTTTGATTTGAATACGAGGAATGTCCTTCTAATACGGTATCAAATAATTTTGATTTTTTGAAATTCGAGATTAAAAATTGATATTTTTGAAACAGTCCTCGAAGTAAATTCTATAAATCTAATGATATACTTAAAGTGTATGTAGCTGGAACGAAGATATAGATTGTTCCCCGACAAAATTTAGGTCTTTTGGGGAAAAATCTATATATGAAAGGTCAAAATTGTCAATTGATAGTTGGCTTTTCATCCCAGCTACATACACTTCAAGTAGATATCATTCGATTTATTAAGTTTACTTTGAGAAAATTCTGTTAAATGTCAAAAATTGCCATTTTTAATAATTTGCCCCAAAATCTTTATTGCATCGCGAATTTCAATAAATTTAAATTATTAAATATATCAGAAGGACATAGCTTGACATAAAATATCTATGCAATGAATAATAACTACTACATGAGTACTGGCCTACATTTACGTATATTCTGCTTTAATCATGTTAATGTTCGCTTGTGCTTCCTTGGTAGGCCTAGTTGCAACCGCTTAGTAAACATAACGGGTAGGCCTATATCTAATCTTTTCTGAGAGACTTAAGGTTAAATTACAAAGATATACATCATAGGACCCATATATTAATAATCTACTTATCTTCGTTTTTAATAGGCTAAATGAATTATGAACTTTATTCAGTATTAGAAAGAAAGTGAGGCTATTTTTAATTTTTCATTAAACTTATCACTGCTCTATGTCAAAAATATCATGTTCTCTGAGTATGCCTACTTTAAACATGTGCAAGCATGAGCCAATTAGTGTTGAACACTTTTTAGGCAGATTTTTTAGGCAGAAGATTTCACATCCCCAAATAATGTCTCTAGTCTAAAGCATGTGTCTAAAGGAGCAAAAATAAGTTATAATTTCCCTCTTTTTGGTCCCAAGAATGGCCCTAAGAATTGTTCAGCAGAATGACCCTAAACAGTCAGGAGTAACAGGTCTACCTTCAGTAGGCCTATGCCTATTTTACATTAAGCATATTAATCGTACTGCAAGTCTATGTCAAATATAATGTTTTTGTATGTGTATTTTTAAATCCCTAAATTGTTATTTTTGTCGTTACAGCTGACGTGTTGTTGTGCCACGTGACAATGGAATCAAAACAAGATTGGCCATGCAATAGACAGACTAGTCCATGACAATGTACAATGTATAAAGCATCAAGAAAATTGACTTAACTTAGAAAGTTTAAATGCAGCCAAAGATTTCGGATGAACTAACAACTTGAGAGAGCCATACTAATACAAGAGCATGGTCAAATCAAAGATGGAGTAAACTGGCACGGCATGGCATGGACCAACTCCTACACTGAATAAAGTCCATCGTTGAGCAGTTGCTGCCACATACTACTCATCCGTTCAAGATCTAACTTAAGTTGTTAGTCATCAGGGTCAAAAATGTGATTTTTGGTCAAAAAATGTGCAAACCCATCAGCTTAATGATAACAGCTGTTCTTGCCTTGATATGTGTCTTGACATAGAAAGAACTAAGCAAGCAAATACAGATTCTGGTCTAGATTTTCTTAATATTGGTATTGATGACATCATCAATGCGATATAAGCCTACTGATAGGGTTGACGTATTCGATGCTTATCTCCTTCAGCTAAAACTGAGCACGACAAGGATCCTTTGAATACGTTGAAGGGTGGATTGCAAACGCAGAACAGCTATTGATCACACTATCTGTACAGCCTGTCTCAAAAAGAATTGTGCAAGTGAAAAGCGCCCTCTTTGGCAATTAAAAAATACTATTGTGACATTATGCCTATATTAACGTCAAGGGCGCAGTCTTAGCTCTCAAATGCCGTTCGTTCTGTTCAATTTGCTTGTTGCAATCTCGAGATATGTTTATTTAACAACGAAAGGGTAAAATCACAATTGTGCCACTTTTACTAGGGAAGAGAGCTGTACATGTAAAATCAATGATATAGCTGATGTTGATGCGTCTAATGCACTCTCCCTTTGGGGCTCGTGCATTAGACGCATTATTCGCATCAACATCAGCGCGCGTGCATTATTTTGTCTAATTTCTCTCCCAACAAGTAATATAAACTTCTAAGGTCCGTATGCACAAAAGAGTTAGACCGGGTCTAAAGTTAGACCTAATCTAGGTGGAATTTAGTACCATGAGAAAGGACATTTTCCTTTACATTTGCTTAAATTATTTTGAATTATTTTTTAACGTTGCATTAAAATCTTTAGAATTTACTAGCTACTCTAGGAAGGAAATAAGAGTAAAGGACCATTCCTGGTGGAACTTAATTCCAGTTAGACCAGGTCTAACTTTAGACCCTCTCTAACTCTTTTGTGCACAAGGACCTTAGTGTGCAATATTTGTTTGTCTTTTAACATGTCTTGAGTGACTAAGAGAACAGTATTTTTACCATGATAAAATCATTGACGTGCACATGTATTTAATTTTACAGCAGAATGTGAAATATTTATTTATCTTTTCTGTGGAAAAAGAGAATCATTATTCCTTCATCATGATAAAATAGTAAAAACAGTAAAAAAAAATTGGATTGTGTAATTGATGCATTCTTTTGATTTTACGAAGGAACTCTTGATAAACTTGATGCTATTGCTGATTTACATGCAAAGCTCTTTTCCCTAGTAAAAGTGGCATAATTGTGATTTTACCCTTTTGTCGTTAACTAAGCATATCTCGAGATTAAAACAAGCAAATTGAACAGAATAAACGGTATTTGAGAGCTAAGACTACGCCCTTGACGTTGATGTAAGCATCATGTCACAACGGTATTTTCTAATTGCCAAAGAGGGCGATTTTCACTTGCACAACTTTTTTTGAGACAGGCTGTATAATTATGATCTGATCATCAGTCTAAGAAAGTTCTGTGAAGTTCTTCGATGAGAAAAATAGAAGTATTCAGTTGTATAATCTGTCAACAATTTCCAGTTTAGTTATACGTGTAAAAGTCAGGACTTAGAAACCATAATTATGTTAAAGATATCTTACATGGTATCAGAAGTTTTAAGTAAGTTGTAACGTGAAAAGAAGAAAAACTTGAAATTTTTACTCAAGATTTTTACGCAAGCCAGGGGAAACCCTATATTAACATTAAGTATAATGGGCACATTGCATCCAGTACATTCTTAAAAGGTTCCAAAAGGGTCAAGTTCTAAAGTGTCCTCCTAGTACATATATAGGCCTATGGATAACCCTCGCACTTTAACACAAACAGCTTTCTGAAAATTCACGAGTTCTTTTTAGAACCATCACAAATCTAATGTGTTTAGGCTCTAAATGTCTAGCTCTAACACTTTTTAAACAAATACACACGTTTTAAAGGAAGGCTCCGCCTATCACAACATTATTCCCTATTATATGTAAGAAAAATAATTATCATGCACGAATCACGTGGTTTTATCTAAAACAAACTCATGGCGACCATGTGATTCGTGCTTGATTATTATTTTTCTAACATAAATTTATAAGGCATGATGTTATGATTGCCGGAGACTCCTTAAGGTTGGTCTGAACCCTGGAATTATGAAAACTTTCGGGCCTCATAACTGCTAAATTATTAGTCTAAAGAATATAAAAGTATACATTTTAGAATGGAAATGACTTGATGAATTCATCTGTGAGGTCAATTTGGGCCAAAATGCTCATTTTGGAGAAAATCCAAAAAAACAGGGTTTTTTGGCCCAAATTTTTCGTGTAACGTAACAAAAAAATTGTGTGGCCAAAATTTTTTTTTATTAATTTTTAAAAACTAGATAAAAATATCTAGGGAGCGTTTTTTCATTTTTTTGAATTTTGACCAACTTCACCAAAAATATTTGAAATTTGGGCGAAAATCAGGCTTTTTATGATTTTTTGAAAATTTTGCATTTTTGACCATTTTGGTGCAAATTTCTCAAAGTTGGTCAAAATTCAAAAAATAAAAAAACGCTCCCTAGATATTTTTATCTAGTTTTAAAATTAATAAAAAAATTTTTGGCCAAACAATTTTTTTACGTTACGTTACACGAAAAATTTGGGCCAAAAAAACATTTTTGGGATTTTCTCAAAAATGAGCATTTTGGCCCAAATTAGACATCACAGATGAATTCAGCAAGTCATTTCCAGTCTAAAATGTATACTTTTATATTCTTTAGACTAATAATTTAGCAGTTATGAAGCCCGAAAGTTTCCATAATTCCAGGGTTAAGACCACCCTTAAAGTGCTTAGGAATAAAAGAAAATAATTGTTTTCCACATTTTCACGAAACGATAGGTATTTTTGGCAACTCCAACTCCTAAACATCACAAATCAATAAAATAAAAAGCTTACATATCTAATTTGACTTTCAGCACAAAATTCCAAGCAACCTTGAATTTTCGATGTGTGACACACATCTTCATGGTAGGAAGTCCTGTGATGTTGTTACTTGTTACATATCTAAACATGTCACTTAGCTAAACGTTAGCAGTGTTGAAGACGGGGTATAAGTGTTCAGGATGCGTTTAGATACAAATTGTATCAAAGTATGATACATGTAACCATGGTAATGTAACTTGAAAATCAAAAGGACGGAGCTGATTTTATTTTGGATTTGCGATGTGTAGGAGAATATGTTTCAAAATATGAAACCATAACTTACCCTGAATTCAAAGTCTATTAAGGGATGGAGTATGAACGTTTGGACAGTATTTATTGTGGGACATTAGAGCACATCAGACATATCGAATTGCATTCTGAATACGAAAAATGTCCTTCTGATATTAAATAATTTTGATTTGTTGAAATTCGCAATGTAATACACATTTTATAGCAAATCATTAAAAATTGATATTTTTGATATTTAACAGTACTCGAAGTAAACTTCATAAATCTGATGATTTATACTTGAGGTGTATGTAGGTGGGATGAAAAACCGACGATCAATTGAAAATTTTGACCTAGTTTCGTATTGAAGATATAGATTTTTTTTCCCAAACACCAAAAAAATTAGGTCTTTTTGGGAAAAAATATATATCTTTAATATGAAAGGTCAAAATTGTCAATGTTTCAAGTGTTTTTGGTGTTTTCCAGCTAAGGCGGCAGCTACTATGAAAGTGGCTATACCATCTTGAAAAAAATAATGGATTACCTCATATCCAAAATTGTTCTGCAGCTAGAGCACTATAATGTTCCTGGTTGATTTTATACCAATAATAGGTGAAAGAAGTGTCCTGTATGTACATGTTGTCAACTCTATAATAACATGTTAAAATATCGTGCATCTATTTTTCAAAAGTGTTTTTAGAACGTTATTAAAAGGTTTTTATACCCTTTATATAAACCAACAATAAAACGTTATCTGTAAAATGTTTTGTGTTTGCTGGGCAACTCAACTTGCAGGCTCTGCGACGACGTTGAAAAATTGATATGATGATGATATCAAAAATAAATTTCAAAGTTCAAGGTAACTCGACTTATGGCCTAAAACGCGACGCTTACTTTGCACGTAAAATATATGGAAAGCTATTTAGGATTTGAAGGTTAAAAATAGGTAAAATCATCAAATTGAGGCTTTTACGATAAACTGATTTAAAAAGGTGAGAAATTAGCAAAATCGAATACTAAGAAGATTGCCCAAAGTTGCATGTTTACTCAGTGGTGGCCATCTTGAAAAAAAATGTGATTTTTGGGCAAAAATTTGATTTTGACAAAATGTGTTTTTTGGTAAAAATGTTATTTTTGGTCAAAAATATGGTGTTTTTTTTCAAAACATGTGATTTTTGGTCAGGGGTCAAAAATGTGTTTTATGGTCAAAAATGTGATTCATGGTCAAAATGTGATTTTTGGTCAAAAATGTACTCTTGGTCAAAAATGTGATTTTTGGTCTAAAATGTGATTTTTTAGTCCAAAATGTGATTTTGGGTCAAAAATATGATTTTCGGTCAAAAATGTGATATTTGGTTAAAAATGTGATTTTTGGACAAAAATGTACTCTTGGTCAAAAATGTGATTTTTGGTCAAAAATGTGATGTTTTGTTAAAAATGTGATTTTTGGTCAAAAATGTGATTTTCAGTCAAAAATGTGGTTTTTGGTCAAAAATAGGATTTTCGGTCAAAAATGTGATATTTGTTCAAAAAATGTGATTTTTTGGTCAAAATAAAAATGTGATTTTTTTGGTCAAAAATGTGATTTTTGGTCAAAAATGTGATTTTGGTCAAAGATGTGATTTTTGGTCAAAAATGTGATTTTTTGTTTTTTTATTTTATTTTTGGTCAAAAATGTGTTATTTGGTAAAAAATGTGATTTTTGGTCAGAAATGTGATTTTTGTTTAAAAATGTGATTTTTGGTCAAAAACATGACCGCCGCGCACGGGCCCACCGACTCCACGCCCGTTTGCCTCCCGCGTTGCGGTGCCGACTGCACCGGCCCTCCGACGCATGCTCCACTGCACATGGCCAACCGACAACACACCCGGTAGACTCCCGCGTATGGATGCCGACTGCACCGTCCCTCTGCACCGACCACTGCGCGCGGCTCACCACGACTCCACACCCGGTTGCATCCCGCGTATGGGTGTCGACTGCACCGGCCCTCTGCACCGACAACGACGGCGTAACCAGTTACCCAGGGGCGATACCAGGCCTAGCCTATAATCATGAATTCATGATAATATTCTCCCAGACGGACCACAGCGGTGAGGTTCTACATCCACGTGGGTACGTATAAATTTATTACTATATAATAATTATATTTAAATAAATATCAGGTTAAAATCGGATTGAATTCAGGTTGAAATTAGGTTGAAATTTCGACGTTAATACAACGTGAAATTCAGGTTGAAATTAGGTTGAAATTTCGACGTTGAATCAACGTTGAAATCGGGTTGAAATCAGGTTAGGGTCGATTTGCAAATACAACGTGATTTCAACGTCGAAACGTCAACCTGATTTCAACGTGATTTCAACGTCGGGTGTGCCCACTGGGTCAGGTCTTCCATCTGCTTATTGAGGGTAGCAAGCTCATCAGATTTATAGGAGTTGTTAAGCCTGGTGTTCAAGTTCCTCCATCTTTCTCTAGATTGACGAGACTTTGAAATGGAGTACCGCTTTTTGGCCTCATCCCTTTCAAGTTTAAGTCTGATGGTTGCATCTGATACCCAACTTGGTAGTCCGCATGGCTCTTGCTTTCCAATAACTTTCTCGGCAACTTCACGGACCGCTGTTTCGAAGGTCTCATACCTGTCAGAGATGGGTGTGGTGTCATCCATGCTCAAGACCTGGAATCTGTTTGATAGCTCCAGCTGAAATTCCTCCTTTGTATCAGGATCTTGCAACTTCTTCCAGTTGAATTTTGGTCTCTTGCAAGGTTTTCCTTTGCTAGTTCGCAGACTGGCAGCTAGACGGATGCTCACAATACGATGATCGGAGTCCACTTCTACTGAGTTGTATGCTCGACAGTTGCGGAGAGAATTTACCCACTTACTGTTTATTAGTATGTGATCTAGCTGTGCATGGGTTGATCCAGCTGGATGGGTCCAAGTCCAGAGACGGTTCCTGGGTTGCGGGAATCTCATCTGGGCCGGTCTGAGATTGTACTCCTGGCAGGTGTTGACCAGACGCTCACCATTATCATTTGTTGAATCATGGTAGCAATGTGGACCAATGACCCAAGGATGGGAAATATGACTGTCTGTTCCTATTCTGGCATTAAAATCGCCGAGGATGAGATGGATGTTGTGTCTTTTCATACCATCCAGGTGGTCAGATAGAGATGAATAGATTTCCTTCTTGTCAGAAGATGTTGCGCACTCAGTGGGTGCATATACAACAGTGATGCTGAGCTGAGGGTTGCCATGGAATGTTACAAATAGTATCCTCTCGGAAACAGCTTCAACACTCTTAAGACATCTGTGAATGTGCTTGGACATGACCAGACCAACTCCTCCGTGCCTTTGCTTGGTAGCAGAACTGAATGATAAAACCCAGTTCATATCATCTGACCAAAGTTCATCGGTTGGGCTTGGTGTAATGAGACGATGTTCTTGAATTCCGGCAGTTTCAATACCTGCATCAGCACAGCCCATGAATAGCTGATGCATTTTCCCTTGTTGATTTACAGTACGGACATTATAAGTAGATATTACAAGAGGTTTGAAGGTAGACAAGCGACAATAATCAGGGCCAACAGTTCGTGATGGTGTGCCGAGTTCCCGCTGGTCCGTCATGAAGTCAACAGTAGACTGCCGCTCATCTACCCTCGGTATTTTCGAAGATTTGCTTGTAGTTTTCGTAATCATGAATTTTGCTGGGAATTATTTTGGTCCAGTCCCAGCAGCTTTACGGGTGATCAGCCCTGTTTCAGCTTATTTCTGGACACACAGCAGCCGAGATCTACCAATATGTAGTAGTTCGCCCCTGATCTGGAACATGTTGGCCAGTGTTGGAAGGTTGACCAATGATGACATGTTCAACACCAGCCTAATGACCGTTGAGAAGTAAATCTTCCTCTTCCGCTCTTTGGCCCATGATGAAGATTTAGAGCCATTGGGATAGGCTACTCCAATATGGGCAATTTTTTTATTTATTTTTTTTTATGTTATAGTCAAATGTATTTGATCACTATTAGATAACACGAATCTTAACTGTGGCGTCGTTATTTCTATTTTGAATAATATATATTTTTAGAACGTGTATTAAATGGAGACACATGTAGATATGAAACTTCCCTATTACAAGATTTGATAGCGGACATAGCCCCGATTTAGAGAATAAACGATAGAATTTTTATTTTGCCTATCCTCTACCGTGTGATAGACGACAGGCAGGTCCAATATTTTGAGTAGTGGATGCCGGCGCAGCCGGTATCCACTACGATAAAAATATTGGACCTGCCTGTCGTCTATCATAGGTAGAGGATAGGCAAAATAAAAATGCCTATCGTGTATTCTCATTCTTAGTCAGTAAATATTATATTAATAACTGTAAACAATGTTTTTAAAGCAAAAACTAAGTTACCGTCATAAAAACTCCCCTCATTTTAAAATGAACGAAACTTGTTTACAACTTTCACGTATTCTGTTGCGCGTACTGCTAGCGCGTCGCGTATTCCGCACTAGTCTACGCATAACGCGCACCTCTACAGGCGTGTAAAGCATTATCAAGACGCATGATGACGTGGGGTTGTCTACGGCCTGATAAACGGCACCCGAAATCTTGCGATTGTCCAATCAAAAATGTGTCTACGAACTAGACCACTCCCACTGACTAAGAATGTATCGTAAATGTTTTATATGTTTTGCGTTTCAGCACAATTTCCAAAGCATCCGGTGAAAGTAAGATTTCTGAATATTAAAGGTATGGAATGAGTGTCTGCCTAACCATTATTCATATTCTAAAACATTTATCGGCTAAACATTGGTTTTTTTCATAACTAGTCGATGGATCATGGAAAGCTGTAAAAACGGTGTGTATAATTGTCCACTCTTATTTTTAAGTCACTTTTGTAAGGTTTTAATAAATAGTTTGTCGGTTCTGATTTCTACGAAGAAAGACAAAACATTTTTCATAAATGGGAAAGGCAAGTCATATAAAGAGCATTAACAGCAAAGGCTATATTCTGCATTTCTTAATGAACTTAAATTATATATTATCAATCCATCGTGACAGTCAGTTGACACATCTCCGTCGTTTGTCTTATCCTGTAGACATTTCTGGTGAACAATAACACTCTTGGGTGATTTTCACGGATGGAAGTGTTTCCTAGAATAATTGATTTTGTCACATGAATTGACTGGGAAAATTGCCATTGGCAAAGAGAAGAAGGATAAGAAATTAAAGTAGTGCTAATGATATACCGTCTCGTACTTTTATGCTATTGGTTGAGTTAAACTTGGTTTATTTTGGCGAAGTTAGGTGTGTGTAAACTACCTAGTTGTTATTACCGTAGAAGAAGTAGTGTTTACCAGACAGTGAGTATCAGAAACTTATTTATAGCTATTTATTATGTCCCAATATCAGCAATATGTACTTCTCAAACCTTTTAACATTGAACGACTAAGAGCCTGATGGGTGTTTCCAATGAAGTAAATGTACGAAAGCACATGACGACAAAAACAAACGTGATGGGGGACATCGTATTGTGCATGGCTTTTATGTCAGTCCTAGAAGACAAGGTATAGACCAAATCTAAATATTTCTGGGTTTGTGGCAGACAAGAATTTCCGCGAGACTATCAACTTTTATGAAATTTTCCAGTGAATTTATTATGACAAAACTACAACAGGTGAACTATGATATCTCACTATTTTTAAACTAATGAGAAAAGAAGCCCCTATGATGTTCTTTCCACAGGAAATCATTACGACCTCTCTTTGTTAACCAACATATAATTGTAATACTTGTATAGTAGCCCATGATCAAAAAGTCAAACGTGTATATTTTGTTAGTAAATCTACACCAGTTAGAATAAAGTAGTTGCTCCATGTCCGACCATAACATATAACAATAATCTTAATCCGGAACATATTAAGCGTTTTGTTTAGTTACATAGCAAGGAAGTTCAGTAGGATCTGATGACATTTTTCTTATTCAGTAAGTTCTTCATCGTTTTCCAGACTCCCTGAACCTAAACAAATAATTTTGTCCATATCAAAGCAACTTAAATGGTTGGCCCTTGCAACCTAAATTGAACATTACCTTTCGACCCTTTTTTGGCACACTTTAAACGGGGTATAACCTCGCAACCTCAAATTGTATATAGGACCTACGTGTGCAATTATTACTAAGCATTATTAAGCCGTGACATTGGCGTTTTATTTTACAAATCATTTCAATAATTGTGAATCAGTTTGAAACAGGGGGTATAAAACCAACAACCACAACAAGACTAGTTCTGGTGTCCATTAATGCAAAACAATTCCAAACCTAGAAAAACAAAAGCCTTTCCAGAAGTTTCATAGAGTGTCACATAGATTCCAGTGTCGAAATAAATTATATAGTACCAGCAATATTGATAAGTTGAAACACACTCACAACAATGTCCAAAGTGTTTTTCAGCTTGTAACCAAATTTATTGTTTTCAGTGCCCAATTTCTAAAACATTTTATTCATCACTTCTACTGCTAAATAAATGCAATGTAACCTATAACTTATAACTATAAACTGCTCCTGCATGCTCCTATTTGACGAATCAAATGGAAGAAACACGCTTAGTTGGAATCGCATAAGCCAAGAGTGAGCCAATTTGGTCCGACGTAAATTACTTCATCAGAAAGAATTCGTTGCACTGAATTTAGTGGGACGTATGTAGAAAACACCGCACTTATGCTGATAAGTGTCCTTTTTTATAACTTACCGAATGTTCTCTTGTGATTGGATATCTGCAAGAAGGGCACCCAACAGAAACTGATCTGTTCAAAATGTTCAATGTTGGATATTGCCATAAATTTTATGTTATAGTCAAATGTATTTGACCACTGCTAGATAACATGAATCGTTACTGTGAACTCGTTATTTTGATTTTGAATAAAATATATTTATTAACGTATAACGGAGATAGATGTATAACGTCCCTGTATATTAGAGAATTTGATAGCAGACATAGTCCTGATTGAATCACAAAGGCATGTACTTGTGTTTAAATAAAAATGTTCAGCATAATGTTGTAAGGTTTTAATTAAACAGTGAATAGTTTGTCGGTTCTGATTTCAACGAAGAAGACAAAACATTTTTCTTAATGAACTTAAAATACATATTATCAATCTACTGTGACAGCTAGTTGACACATCTCCGTCGTTTGTCTTGTCTTGTAGACATTTCTGGCGGTCAACAGCACTCTTGAGAGATTTTCACGGATGGAAGTGTTTCCGAGAATAATTGGTTTTGTCACATGAATTGACTGGGAAAATTGTCTTTGGCAAAGGGAAGAAGGATAAGAAATTAAAGCAATGCTAATGATATACCGTCTCGTTCATAAATGTTATTGGTTGAGTTAAATTTGGTTTGTTTTGGCGAATCTAAGGGTGTGTAAACTACCTAGTTGTTGTTGCTTCCGTAGATGAAGCAGTGTTTATTAGACACTGAGTACTAGAAACGTATTTATAGCTATTTATTGTGTCCCAATATCAGCAACATGTACTCCTCAAAGCTTTTAACATTGAACGACTAAGAGCCTGATACGTGTTTTAAATCAAGTAAAAGTACGAAAGCACATGACGACAAAAACAAACGTGATGGGGGACATTGTATTGGGCATGGCTTTTATTTCAGTCCTAGACTAAACTTTTAGGTATAGACCAAAGCTCAATCATTTCCGCGAGACGCATCTATTATGGCTAAACTACAGCGGGTGAACCCCGTAGCTGATATCTCACTATCTTTAAACTAATGAGAAAGGAAGCCTTTAGGATTCCTCCACATTTGTTAACCAACATATATTGCAATACTTGTGCAGTAGATCATGAGCAAAAAAGTCAAACGTGTATATTTTGTTAGTAAATCAACACCAGTTAGATTATAGTCGGTCCGTGTCTGGCAATGACTTACAACATTAATTTTAACCGGGAACATTATATACATAAGCGTTTGTCTACGGCAAACCCAGCAAACACAGACACGTTTTTAAAACGTTTTAAATAAGTTATATTTTGGGTTTTGGTTTAGGTAAAAACGTTTTAATAACATTAAAATGTCGGGTTATATAAAGGTCATGAAATCGTTTTAAAACGTTTTGTATGAAAACACACTACAACAATATTTTTAAATGTTTTCGAAATGTCATATTGTAAACTATTTTTGCAAACATTTTTGGCCAAATATTTTGTCAACACTTAAATAACATTATGTTAAAATATTTTCACCCAGCAAACTCAGAAATGTTCTTAAAATGTTTTTTACAAAACGTTTTAATAACATTTAAATGTCGGGTTATACAGGGTGTCCCAAAAAAAAGAGGCCCCACATTGCGCCCTCTTTTTCTCCTATTTCTGAACAGTTGATCAAATATATTTTGGTATGTAAAGAAACCTTAAATCGTTAGCTTTAATAAACCAAAACAATTATTTCAATCGGCTCATAACCTTTGAAGATATGTCCTTTTAAAGAAATGTATCCATTTTTCACTCTGTCCACGGAGGAGGTTTGGCTACTTCAAAGATTGAAAAGTGCATATACCATGCATGAATATAAAACATTCCTCGATGATAACTTTATAAAATAACAACTTTATTTTAGGGAATGGGCTTTACAGGTGGGCTTATAGGTTATGGATTTTGTTAAGTGTCATTAATTTGGGCGAAATTGATGTGGGATGGGACTTCTTTTGCTATACTTGCAATTACTTATATTTTTCTCGTGTCTTGCTTTCTTTTTATTGGCAACATAATCATTTCTCTCTTTTTGGAATAAAAGGTAGCCCTGAAAAGGGCTGTTTAGTTTGTCTTTGGTTCTTTTGAAGTGAATTTACTGTGCTGCTCTGCCCTGTACCTGGTTGCCTCCGTGACGAATACAAGTTTCAGCCCTAGTTCTCATTGCATTAATTGCGTTGCGTACCATCCTTGTGCGCCGGATACTTGCGAATGCAGCAGTAATACGGGGTTGAGAAGATGTTTGAAGCTAGCTGGTGATCCTCTCGTATAATGAATGCTTTCCCAAGCCTAATGCTATTATCTATCCATGTCATTAACCGTGTGTTTCGTTTAAATCTTTAATGTTGCCAAACTTCATCCGTGGACAGAGTGAAAAACGGGTATATTTCTTAAAGAGAGCATATCTTCAAAAATTGTGAACCGATTGATAGAATTGTTTTGGTTTATTAAAGCTAACGATTCAAGGTTTCTTTACATACCAAAATATCTTTGATCAACTATTCAGAAATAGGAGAAAAAGAGGGCGCAATGTGGGGCCTCTTTTTTTTTGGGACACCCTGTATAAAGGTCGTGAAAACATTTTAAAAACGTTATTGTAAATATTTTGGGCAAACATTTTTTTGCAAAATATTTTTTTACCCCCAAAATAACATTCTGTTTAGAATGATATGTACCAAGTTTTCAAAAATGTTTTTGGAATGTTATTAAAACGTTTTTATACCCAAGGACAATTTCCTCAATCATGTCAAATGCCGACTCATCAATCCAGCAAAAATTGAAATAGGTATCATCAGTATATCTATACTAGACCGCATCAACAAGGATCTAATTAAAGCTACGCATGTTCACCAGTGGAAAAATACGCAATGTGCTATAAACTGGTTCTCATCCATTAACAACAAGAATTCCTGTTCTTTTCTCATGTTCGACATCGTTGAATTCTACCCGTCCATTACACAGGATTTGCTCAACGACGCCTTGGATTTTGCCTCGGACTTTGTTACTATTTCTGACAGAGATAAGGAAATAATTAATCACACAATGACAACTCCCCCTGGCACAAATCTAACCCGCCTCACCAATTCGATGTCACCATGGGTTCTTACGATGGAGCTGAAACATGTGAACTTGTAGGCACTTACCTACTTAACAAGATCAACCATTTATTCAACAATGAAATTGGGTTGTATAGAGACGATGGGCTTGCTATCCTACGCAACACCTCAGCGTCCCAGGCAAATAGGCTAGCAAAGAAACTCATTGCCGAATTTAAGAAACATGGACTTAATATCACAGTTGATTAAGGCCTAAAAGTCGTCAACTTCCTCGATGTCACCCTAAGCTTAACTAATAATTCATACCGCCCATACTCGAAACCGAACAACACCATCCAATATGTGAACAAGAAATCAAACCATCCTGGAAACATAATCAAAACAATACCCAAATCTGTGAACCAACGTCTCTCCAATATTTCTAGCAATGTGGATCAATTTAATGCCGCTAAGCAGCCATATCAAGAAGCGCTTAACAACTCTGGACATAACCATAATCTGGAATTTGATCAACAATCTGCTAACTCACAGAGGACAAACAAGCGTAAACGCAGCCGAAAAATCATTTGATTCAACCCTCATTTCAGCAAAAGTGTATCAACCAATGTAGGTAAAAAATTTCTCCAACTCATCGACAAACACTTTCCCAAAGGAAGCCCACTGCACAAAATGTTCAATCGGAACAATGTGAAAGTTAGTTACAGTTGTATGGACAATATGAACATGATAATAATGAACCACAACAAGTCCATCATAAAAGAAAAACCTCAACCCCCTAAAAAACCCTGTAATTGCAACAAACGGAATAACTGCCCACTATCAGGAAATTGCCAAGTGAAATTCGTTATCTACCAAGCTACCGTCACCACCGAACAAGATTCTAAGAACTACATTGGCCTATGCGAAACCGCATTCAAAACAAGATGGAGCAATCACAAATCTTCCTTCAACTTGGAACATAAAAGGAAAGAAACGGAACTCAGTAAATACATATGTGACCGTACACCACGAATGAGCCGTAAATGTCCTCAATTGTATTCTGAGTTACAGTGTAAAATGGGCATGAAGGCCGTATTCATATGTACCTCAATTTGGTGCTACGTGTACCTCATTTAATGAGATACACGTAGCACCAAATTGAAATACCTATGAATATGACCTTCATGCCCATTTTACACTGTAACTCAGAATACAATTGAGGACATTTACGGCTCATTCGTGGTGTACGGTCACATATGGAACCTAAAAGACAAAAAATCGACTACAACATAAATTGGACAATTCTAAAACAAACAAACTCGTACTCAAATACTACAAAACGCTGTCATCTGTGCCTATGGGAGAAATACTTTATTATAACGTCTGACAAATCAGTCACTCTAAATAAGAGATCCGAACTCATCAAAAAGTGTAGACATTCTAATAAGTTTGCCCTAAAGAGTTTTACTACTACTTAAGTGTTTCCCAATAATTTTTATCTGCACTAATCAGTGGACTTGTTATGAACTCATTTTAATGCTCATTTTAATGCTTATTGACACTTTCAAGTGTAGAGACCAATGAGCCTACATGTATTATAGATTTCTTTCTTCTGTGTATAGTTTTAATTATTGATCATGCATGAAACTTTTCCTATGTTCATATGTCTCTTGTGTTTTGCCCTCATTCACCTGAGGAGCCTTCGGGCGAAACAGTCTGTAGTGATATGGAGTAATATTTACAAGTTCTTCTTTATATTGTACAATACTGCTCTCCATCAGGATTGAGCACTCTACGTATTAAAGAAGAATGAAACCTACACTTGTGTAACCCTACATTTAAATGTTTTCTGTAAAACATTTGTGTTTGCTGTGCAGTAAATTACCAACAAATGTTATTTAATGTTATGAAAACGTTTTATACTATTAATGTACCCTTTATATAACCCGACATTTAAACGTTTTATGACAACCTTTTATAACCTTTTGCGAATGATGTCGAAAACGTTTTGTGTTTGCTGGGAAGACGTTTTGTAGAATCTAAAGGCATTTTTTATGCACTGTATATTCTACATCATTTTTCAAACTCCCTGAACCTAAACAAATAATTTGGTCCAAATCGAAGCAACTTTAATAGCTGACCCTTGCAACCTACATTGAACATGACCTTCGACCCTTTTTGGCACATAACTCCGAAACAACAGGTTGTATGCGCAAATTGTTTATAACTGTGCAATTTTACAACTAGGTGGATACTTTGAGTTTGAGTTTATTTTGTTAATCCTCGCATGAGGTCAGCGTGTGCGCGTGGTCCCCTTGGGACAATATTTCGTGATGGGGACATTCAAATTCGTTTACTAGACACCATGAAGATTACAGAAGATTAAGTTACAAAATATAAAAAAAATGGGGGTGCATGGGTATCCCATCTTCCTACTAAAACGACCGACACGTCGAAAGTTATCATTCTATTATTCGGATTAGATATAGAACCACACAATGTTTTCCTCCCTAATGTAAGTCGTGTTCACACAGTCGGATATAAGTGAGTTATTACCGGTTATAAGCGACCTATACCCGGTATTAGTGACTTATTACCGGTATTAAGTGACTTAAATCCGACTGTGTGAACACGACTGTAGTCAACTTCACTAAGTGAGCTTATAACGTATTGCAGCAAACGTAGATAGAGAGGACATTTGGCACCCAAACACTTTGCTAACCGATTACATGTATTATATAACATGCTTGTGGCAGTATTATTGTTACTGTTTAAGTAGCCTTTCATACGAAAGGAGGAGTACGTTAGACGCATCAACATCAGCAATCATTGATTTACATGCACAGCTCTCTTCCCTAGTAAAAGTGGCACAATTGTGATTTTACCCTTACGTTGTTAAATAAACATATCTCGAAATTCGAACAAGCAAATTGAACAGAACAAACGGCATTTGAGAGCTAAGACTGCTGCCGTGACATTGATGTAAGCATTATGTCACAACGCTATTCTCTAATTGCCATAGAGGGCGATTTTCACTTGCACAATTTTTTTTGAGACATTGGGGCGCATGCATTAGGCGCATCAACATCAGCACTCGTGCATTATTTTGTCTAATATCTCTCCCAACAAGTAATACGCGTTCATTAACATATAACGTGCATAAGTGCGCAATATTTGTTTGTCTTTTAACGTGTCTTAAGAGGCTAAGAGAACAGCATTTACCATGATAAAATCATTGACATGCACATGTATTTAATTTTTACAGCAGAATGTGAAATATTTATTTATCTTTTCATCTCTTTTAAGTGGAAAAAGGGAATCATCATTCCTGCATCATGATAAAACAGTCAAAACAGTCAAAAAAGTTTGTATTGTGTAATTGATGCATGCTTTTGATTTCACGAAAGAACTCTTGATTAACTTGATGCTATCACTGTTACATGTAAAGCCCTCTTCCCTAGTAAAAGTGGCACAATTGTGATTTTACCCTTTCGTCTTTAACTAAACATATCTCGAGATTAAAACAAGCAAATTGAACAGTACAAACAACATTTGAGAGCTAAGACTACGACATTGACGTTCATGTAAGCATTATGTCACAACGGTATTTTCTAATTGCCAGAGAGGGCGCTTTTCACTTGCACAATTTTTTTGAGACAGGCTGTAGATACCTTGTTAACATGCTTGTATCGCTTGTATTGGCATTTTATTTGAAACAGTTGGCTTACAATGACTTCCATACTAACAGACATTAGCACTTTACTCACAATTATCTTGAATTTCCAATATATTCCAAACATCTTCAAAAGTGATGTTTTTATTAGTTTTAAGTTTGACAATGCGATATTTCAATACTTTTTTTGTCAACTTCAATTCAAGAGTGTTTAATAGTAAAAAAAAGATGATGTTACATGCACACTTGTGCGTTAAATTTGATTTAGTGTATCAAATAAGAAGTGTCCTTTGGACAAAAGCTAAGTTGACGTGTTGTGACGTACGAGACGATTTCTCGCTTCGACATTTTGAGTTCGTTTTTTAGATATTCAAGTGATATTTGACAGATACTTATAGCATGAGTGTAACTCTCTTCTATGATTGATGTCACTTTTGAAATGTAACCTTTCTATTATGCTCTAGAGCATGAATTATCAGTCGATAATCATAACAGGTTCACGTCATGTAGCTTTATGTCGCCTTGCAATGGAGCAACATTACTGCGTTGATAAATTATTGCGTAAGGCATGAGTGACACATCAGAACAGGTCGATCCAACAAAATCAGCCTAATGTCGTAAATTTTGAGTTACACGCTGATTCAATATCAAAACTTTATCTTGTTCATTGTTCATTTCTCATTATTTTGTTGTTAACTTAGTGATCGTTGTTCCCATTATTAACGGGAGTCAAATCTAAACATTAAATTATATATAAAATGTTCAGTTTCCGAAGTCCTAAATGGTTAATTAATATACTGCTAACTTTGTTGCTAGACCCGATTACATTTACAAAATGTTTCGTAATAATTTATGTAACATGACGTTTTTGGGTCACAACTTTGAAATGAAACTTTATTAACACATGCCTTATTAATATAGATGTACGTCTGCACCATATGTTTAGCTATGTTGTTGATCTCGTTGAAGGATGAAAACAACTTATCAATGGTATCTGACAGTACTTCTTCATTGACACAAGTTATCAAAATTCAAAATTTAGTAAATACGCTTAGCTCTTAAGTGATCTTGCACACTTCGATTTCTCATAAATATATACATTTCTGAAGAAATCACCTTGTGAAAATCAAAATAAATAAAGTCTCATTGAAGTGCATATAGTCCAGGCCCTAGCTAGAACCCGGCCTACACCGGATAGGGCAGAGATTTTGACACTTGATTTGGGTTATTGGACCTTTGAGGTTAACGAATCACAGAGGTGCTTTTGCGAAAGCGGCTGCGAATTCGAGAAATCCAAGATGGCCGCCGGCGGCCATTTTGAAAATTTTAAATTTTAGTTTTCACTCAATATTCATGTGTAATACATCATTCTATAGGTTTTTGCATACAAGGAATCAATTTCTGACATTATTTTTATGATTGAAGGTCAGTATAACATGTTTACATTCAAAATGGCCGCCGAATGGTTGCCAAAAGATGGGGTTTTCATTAAAATGCATTTAGAATTCAATATTTTAACTTATTTGATGTTAAAATAACCATGGGATGCTGATATTATGGTGACAACAAAGCATAAGTCGTCTATGTCATTTCTATCATCTCCTGGATATGTTTAAAAATCAAAATGGCTGCCAAAATGGCCGCCAAAATAGTCTTTTTCATTAAAATGTGTTACAGGAGTATTATAAAGTACCAGATTTACAATGAAAGGGTGCCAAACATTGTGTTCTTTTGTATTCAAAGTATCCCTCTGGTAAAGGGGTAACAATATGACATCGGCATCAATTAATATTATCTCATATGGGCATGTAAACATTCAAAATGGCCGCCAAAATGGCTGCAAAACATGATTTTTTCATTAAAATGGTATTTAAAACAGCATTTTAATAGATGTTGTGTTAAATATTTCCATGGAACGCTGATATAATGTTAAAGGGATATTTCTATCCCAATTTCTTCCTGCTCATGTGTTTTTACATTCATAAAAGAATCTTAAATCCTAAATTTCATGCAAATCGGACATTCCGTTGGCGAATTATGGACTATAACATACCGTATATTTCAATGGTCCATAGGATTGTGTGTTATACTTTCGTTGGCGACAACATAAAATTCAAAATCGAACATGTTGGCCGGTTTCTCTGGAAAGGGAATATATTTGCAAGATTCCTCTTGCACATGATCATTATGCACCTAGTATATAAGGGGTCCCGTTGGTATGAGCATGCCGGCAGAATCATTTTACAACAGAATGTTAACCATATGCCATGAAGCTGAAAAATGACATCTCCTGTAAAAACTGGTATCTTGAAAGTTGGTGTAACAGTCATTTAAAAGAATATAATATACTCTTTTAAATGACTGTTACACCAACTTTCAAAATATTATTTTGGTGGCCAAGTTGAATTTTAAACATGCCCAATTACCCATAAGTCCATGCTGTTTTCCTATTACTGCTATGCTATAATGATTATGTGGGAAAATACTCTCCTTTTATGGCACCATCCCTTGAAAACCAGATACCTAGTGTCGCTGTAACAGATTTTGATGACAAAATAATATTTTGGTGGCCATTTTGGGAGTCACTTTTATTTCTTTGAACTTACCCATGGGATAATTTTGAATGACATATTTTACGTTACCCTTCTGCCACAAAGATATTTTTGGATCTCGAAGAAAGCACTCATGTGGCACCATTTCCTTAAAAAATCAGATAAATTACATGTTGTTGAGACATAATATTATCAATTTAAAAACGACTTGCATGGTCATTTTGGAGAAAAAAAAAAAGGAAAGAAAGCACTATTGTTGCACATAATACATTATGTAAATTGTAAGTTGCTGGAAGGTATGGGTCTTGCTTAAAATGCCATATAGTTGAAAAGCTTTGAAAGCTTTCCATCCTGTTTCTGTTTTGCGGAATTTGATGGAAAACAAAAAATAGACTATGGGGCAGGTTGGCCCACTTGTGCTGGGGCAGGTTGCCCCCATTGTGTTTATGGGCAAGAGTTATGCATACTTTCTCCATTTTCACCCATTTTGTGTCAAATGAAGCAAAATACAATTTACACACCAACACTAGTCAGTTGCCACAAAGATATTTTTGGATCTCGAAGAAAGCACTCATGTGGCACCATTTCCTTAAAAAATCAGATAAATTACATGTTGTTGAGACATAATATTATCAATTTAAAAACTACTTGCATGGTCATTTTGGAGAAAAAAAGAAAGGAAAGAAAGCACTATTGTTGCACATAATACATTATGTAAATTGTAAGTTGCTGGAAGGTATGGGTCTTGCTTAAAATGCCATATAGTTGAAAAGCTTTGAAAGCTTTCCATCCTGTTTCTGTTTTGCGAATTTGATGGAAAACAAAAAAATAGACTATGGGGCAGGTTGGCCCACTTGTGCTGGGGCAGGTTGCCCCCATTGTGTTTATGGGCAAGAGTTATGCATACTTTCTCCATTTTCACCCATTTTGTGTCAAATGAAGCAAAATACAATTTACACACCAACACTAGTCAGTTCCATGGATAAAATTGTTCAAAGGCGGAGTATAGTACAAAAAAATCTATATTGTTGTCCTATTTGAGCACTTTTTGACTGGAAATAGCAATATTTCAATATCATATTTCTTTATAATTGGGAATTTGTACATAAAAAGTAATTCATCACTCAGAATAGTTAATAATGAACAAAAAAGTCAATTACAATTGTTATCCACAGCCTTTCAGTTTTTCGTTATGGGTTTTATAAGATGATTGGTTAACGTTATTTCCTTGATTTTAGCTATTTCCTCAAGAATGACCCATGATGGCGCAAAATGAATTTTATTTTTGATTATCTTGGAACTATGATGGTGATATCTTACCGCAGTTGTAACTTTAGAATGTTTTATTGGAAAGAAATATGGCAATAACACACGGTTGTGCATAGAGGGCCAACCTGCCCCGTTTGGTGGGCCAACCTGCCCCGGCCTGGTTAATTTTCTTTTCGCTCTCTCCTACAACTACTATAACTTTTGTATAAGTCACAGAGCCATATAAATTTGTTAGCATTTACCTAGAGTAAACAGCTCTCAAGTATCAAATTGAGAGCCTCCTAACCCACAAACTGAGCTCTCCAGATAAGTGGGGAAAAAGGGGCCAACCTGCCCCGGTCTCCCTTACTAGGTGCATAATGATCATGTGCAAAAGGAATCTTGCAAATTTATCTTATAAATTTATAATTTATATCTAGAGAAACGGGCCGAAATGTTCGATTTTGAATTTCATTCTGTCGACAACGAAAGTATCACACACAATCCTATGGACCATTGAAATATATGTTATAGCCCATAATTCGCCAACTGAATGTCCGATTTGCATGAAAATTTGGGTTTAGGTTTCTTTCATGAATGTAAAAACACATGAGCAGGAAGAAATTTGGATAGAAATACTCCTTTAACATTATATCAGCGTTCAATGAAAATATTTAACACAACATCTATTAAAATGCTGTTTTAAATATCATTTTAATGAAAAAATCATGTTTTTGCAGCCATTTTGGCGGCCATTTTGAATGTTTACATGCCCATGAGATCATATTAATTGATGCTGATGTCATATTGTTACCCCTTTACCAGAGAGATACTTTGAATACAAAAGAACACAATGTTTGGCACCATTTCATTGTAAATCTGGTACTTCATAATACTCCTGTAACACATTTTAATGAAAAAAGACGATTTTGGCGGCCATTTTGGCAGCCATTTTGATTTTTAAACATATCCAGGAGATGATAGAAATGACATAGACAACTGACCATAATATCAGCAACCCATGGTTATTTTTAACATCAAATAAGTTAAAATATTGAATTCTAAATACATTTTAATGAAAACCCCATCTTTTGGCAACCATTTGGCGGCCATTTTGAATGTAAACATGTTATACTGACCTTCAATCATAAAAATAATGTCAGAAATTGATTCCTTGTATGCAAAAACCTATAGAATGATGTATTACACATGAATATTGAGTGAAAACTAAAATTTAAAATTTTCAAAATGGCCGCCGGCGGCCATCTTGGATTTCTCGAATTCGCAGCCGCTTTCGCAAAAGCACCTCTGTGATTCGTTAACCTCAAAGGTCCAATAACCCAAATCAAGTGTCAAAATCTCTGCCCTATCCGGTGTAGGCCGGGTTCTAGCTAGGGCCAGGACTAATATACAGTTTCCAAACCATTTTGTGTTTCGAAACTACACGAAATGGAGTGAGGAAAAAATATTGATTTGCAGGTTTTTAATGATGCCCTGTGATGGAATAGTAAAGATCTACCAAATAATAACTCCCCCAATGAATGATCGTTCTTCCAAACGGTTGATCGTACATGCCAAATTTGAGATATGCAGTCGAAGCGCAAATATACAAACAAAATAAATAAAAAAGGCTACGTAAAGAATATCTTAATTGACACGTCACCAATACTATAATGTGTATGTGCTTAACGTACTTGAGATTTGAAATTGTTCTTTGAAATTATTTTTATTCCCAGTTTTAGGTTTAATAACCTCCTGACAACATTGAGTGAGTTACACCTTTACCCATTATTTTTGAAAGAAGCCGCATGCCGTAACTTAAAATATTGGTTCTGGTTCTATCTGTAAAGCACATCAGTGCCGCTCAAATTATGAAAACAGGAAAAGCAATCTTAAGTAAAAGGGGAGAATGTGTGCAGAATCATTGTAAGAAGCAGGACACAACAACACACAATGAAGATTAAATTGTGGGATAGGCTTTTACGACGGGAATTCATAACAATTAATAGGTTTTTAGCGGGTTCGCCGTCGGACAAGTTTAGAACTGTCAAGCTTTCGTCAGGAGTAGCTCTGACTTCTTCAGGACAAAGTACCTAAGAATGAGACATGTAGACCGCCCCTTGTCTACTGATGACTCTGAAATGAGCCGTTTGCTGAAGACTGCCCCTTGTCAACAGAAACTAGCAGATCTCGCCTATCTGCTGATTTTGTAAGTTTTGGTGGCTCTGAAAAGAGCCGTTCAATGAAGACTGCCCCTTGTCTACAGAGAACTAGCAGATCTCGCCTATCTGCTAATATAAAGGTTTTGGTGGCTCTGAAAAGAGCCGTTTGCTGAAGACTGTCCCTTGTCTACAGAAGCAAGCAGATCTCGCCTATCCGCTGAATTTGTAAGTTTTGGTGGCTCTGAAAAGAGCCGTTTGCTGAAGACTGCCCCTTGTCAACAGAAACAAGCAGATCTCGCCTATCTGCTGATTTTGTAAGTTTTGGTGGCTCTGAAAAGAGCCGTTCACTGAAGACTGCCCCTTGTCAACAGAAAACAAGCAGACCTCGCCTATCTGCTAAATTAAAGGTTTGTTCGCTCTGAGGAAGAGCTGTTCAATGAAGACTGCCCCTTGTCAACAGAGAACATGTAGACTGCATATACTGTAATAGAAGTATACGGCTTACCAGGAACCGTTTGGCCACTCATGGACCAATTGATTGACTGTATGCACGATGAGCGTTTATATCACTTAATTGCGGACGTGGTACAGATTATCGGCTCTGTGATTGGTTGTTTGAAAATAGAGAGCGCCACATACGATGTGATAAGATTAGCGGCTCTGTGATTGGTTGTTTGAAAATAGAGAGCGCCACATACGACTGATGTCTTTGCCGTCATTTCTATTGATAGTAGAAGTTTCATTAACTCTGATTTCCAAACCTTCACGGGTCAACCTCATCCCCAAGTGAGAAACTTGTGCCAGTTTTGTTGTTTCGTCCCACAGAGGTTCATGGCCTTCTTTGCAAGCATGTTCAGCTAATGCCGAGCCTTCTTCTTTCTTTTGTCTTGTGGCTCTTCGGTGTTCAGATATTCTGACCTTTAGTGGTCGTTTGGTTTGGCCTATGTATTGCTCACCACAACTGCAAGGTATAGAGTACACACATGGTGCACGATCCTTGGGCAGAGGATATTTTGGGTGGCTTAGGATGTCTCTTAATATGGCCGACCTAGAGTAGAATGTTTTGACCCCTAATCGGTTTAGAAACCGACAGATTTTGTCTGATACACCTTTGATATATGGCATGAAGGTAACGCCTTTGTGTTCATCGTCCACCAATTCTTCTGATCGTTCTCCTGTCTGTTTCTTGATTGCCTTGTGAATGAGGTTTGAGGGCTCGCCATTCTTGTTCAACGCTTTTTCAATGTGTTTGAGTTCATCTTTTCGATGTTCTTCATCACACAGAGTCAGTGCTCTGTGAACCAGTGTATTGACAACACTGTTCTTGGCAGACATATGGTGACTAGAGTTAAAATGAAGATATTGATCAGTATGAGTGGGTTTTCTGTATATGGCGAAACTCAAGCTAGTGTCTGATCTCTGCACTTTGACATCAAAGAAAGGTATGCCACCCGCCTCCTCAATCTCCATTGTGAACTGGACAATGAAGATTATTACCAATATGATACAACTAACGCTTATGTCAAATTTCTAGCTAACCAATATTGATAGTTTGTTTATATTGATAATATATTATATATTATAGTATAACGTATAGAACAATAATCTTTTAAAACCCGTTACTTTTAAAATTGAAATCAAAACCACTTCAATTCCATTGTACTTAATATGGGGAAACATTCCACAATTCAATAAAACAATAAAAGCGAAATTATATTGAGCAAAGGGATACATTATTAATATCAAAACATGGATAATTAAAGGTGCAATAAAACTGATATTTGGCATTAGAGCATAATACATTTATTTCTTTGAGATACTTTGCTTTTTGATCATCCTAAAACACAGTGTACCTTCATTTTGGAATAATTAAGTCCATTTAAAACTAGAAAGTAAATTCACATTGTGTGGCAAATGTGATTTTGAATGTCCAAACCATTATCGATTCAAAAGGAGCACCCCTTAGGTTATATGATTATGGTTTGGACTAAAGATAGGAATTGATACAGGATTAGGGTTTGCCTGTTAAAGATGAAGCCCCACTTTTGGTCTAAGTTCCTTAGGGAATTTGTCAAGGTTCAAATGTATCCATGTAAATTCTGTTCTGTCTGTCATCAAAGTAACAGGTGTAAGCCAGTTCTTCTGTGGAGAACTGGCCAAGCGGGGCTTCCTCTTTAAGGGTATGTTAGGGTTAGGATTAGGGTTAGAATTACGGTAAGTGTTATGGCCCAGATCTATTGTTTAGGGTTATAGGGTATCGTATGGGAGGACTCGGATAAAATACATTTGTTTTTTTAACAACAATTGTTGTCATTGGTGTGTGTGGGGGTGTCTAGACAGGTACATGTTGATATGGCTATGTGGATATAAGCCTGTGATGAAGAATGTGGTCTTTATAGTACAAGCACAAATTGGCTCAATGCCACAGGCTTATATATGCATACCAATGTATTATAGATACCCCCTCATGGCCAGGGTACCCGGGGAGGAGGGGTGGCTGCGACTTATGCCAGGGTAAAATTTTGAAAATGTTAAAACTCCCCGGCTAACTCTCTGCCAAGTCCCAGACCGACGGGGCAATGTTTGTGTGTAAAACTCCGGCTAATAGTCCCAACCAGACAATTCAGTGCTGTGACCCCCCGGCATTTGCCTTGGCTTAAGTCCTCGCCCTCCCATCCTTTGTCAACTCCTGGAAATGGTACGACACATGGCCGGCCCTACAGGGACAAGATTTGTGTCAATGCCCGTCTGTTATAAACTTCCCGGCTAATACCCGGGTACTCTGCAAGCAGGGGCTGGAGTGGGTATGTGACAAATTAATGTGTTATTTGCTTCACAGCAATTTTACTCGGATTTCAACTTTTTGCATAATTATGCCCAGTGGTGTAATAAAATACCACGTAAAAGACGAAGCATGAAGTGCATTAATAACAGTAAAATTTAACTTTTTATATTAAAACCGGGTCGACCTTATTCAGAGTTCATTGTTCGACTGATTGCTAACATCTCCCGTGGATGTCAGCTTATGTGTACAGTGTACACACGTCGAGAGCGATGCTCCGTGCAGTATTTCATGTTACGATCGGCGAGCGTAGTGCACGCAAAAAAGAAAACAAACATTTAAATAGCAATCTATTCTTTTTGCAAATCACACATTATTGCTTTAACTACTGAACATTACAGGTTTATGCACCCCAGTCATAATTACTCACATCACTAGTATCACAGATATTCAAATTCCATCATGAAATCTAACCGGCTTTCATAGTACACTGATTTTCAAGTTCAAATTCTTACACGATGCTGAATTCGACAATCATGCATGAGGTAACATAAGGGCGCACATCATTGAAAAGAATTCCAGTCTTTCTCTATAGAACATGCTGCTTAAAATCATTAACACTTTCTTGATATCTGCCATCTGTGGTACACTTGTAGGATTTAATATTACTAATCATGACCAATCCAAATTTAGCCAATATTATGCAGATTTCTGCTAATTTTAATGCTTACTTTTAGCCATCCATGGTTTTTTCTGAGAATAAAAATGAATTTGATTTGGTGTGATACGCCCGTAAAGATTTGTTCCAAGTCTACCATGTTATAATACTGATAATAACAATAAAAAAACTTTTTAGACTGCAACAAGTCTGTCCTAAAACATTGTATCTATTTGGATAATGATTTGGAAATTCAAAATCATATTTGCCACGCAAAGTGAATTTCTTTGAAGTTTTTTTAAAAAAGTGGATATAATTACATCGAAAATTAAAGAATTCAGTGTTCTAAATTACAAATAGCACAGATTGTCTGCACAAATGAATTTGAATACATCACCCTAAAAATATAGAAGCAGAAAAAATAAATCAAAATTCATAATGCATTTAAAAATGTAATCGTCTATATGTGACCGTACAGCACGAATGAGCCGTAAATGTCCTCAATTGTATTCCGAGTTACAGTGTAAAATGGGCATGAAGGTCATATTCATAGGTATTTCAATTTGGTGCTACGTGTATCTCATTAAATGAGGTACACGTAGCACCAAATTGAGGTACCTATGAATACGACCTTCATGCCCATTTTACACTGTAACTCGGAATACAATTGAGGACATTTACGGCTCATTCGTGCTGTACGGTCACATATATGCATTCCCAAATGACACGGGCAAAATACACGCATTTGCAAATAGCAAGTGGAACTTTATCACAAATTCATTGTTTTTCTACATCTTCTAAGGTTAAAGCCAGTAGAAAACAGCCTTTTTCCTTTATCCTTTAGTATTTTGATGGAAACATGAAATTGATAGCATGAGTTAATGATAAAGTAGGGATTATAAAGTCATCATCAAAGTGTTCATGGCATATTCATCTTGTTAAATATTTATAAAATGAACTCGACGCATGCCCTTGAGATTTTATAACCATATATGTTGGAATTCATAAAAAGTCAAAAGCACAATTTGTTGTATTCATACAATGACATCAATATCAATGTATAAGACCACAGATCATGCCGAAAAATTCAAAAAGCTTTACCCCAGCTAAATATTGCCTGCCATCCTACTAGACGCCTATTGTGTCCGCCATTCTTCAAAAAGGCTTAAAGAAGCACACGAATATACCAAAATAGGTCAATTTATAATAACATGAACTGAAACCAGGTTAATTCAACGTCTTACTACACTTGTGTACCCTACATGATGTGGATACTCAAATACAATTAGGGTGTATACAAGTAAAAGACAGAATCCCTTGATGAAGTCAGGTGTACGAAAAACAACATTAATGTTTGGGAAATTGATCACCCTCATATCGAGTAACATCATTTTCAAGCTCGTTTCACTTCGATAGCAATTATGTTCCTCTGTCAAAACATTGGTCTTTAATAGTTCTTCAAGTTCTTTATAGATTCATATATGATCTTTGGATGTGCTGGGTACTAAAACTAATTCTCAATACCTAGAGATCAATTTTTTGTCCTGATGTTAATGAACTGTGCCATTAATATGAGCCTATATTGGCTTGGATATTCTTTACCCTCGTCCTGGTCCCGGACCATAACTCGACGAAGTACCAAATAGAGCAGATATTCCCACTTTATAAAGTGATACTTTGTTTCCTGCTTTATCTCTTTAACCTAACATTATCTATCTTGGAAAATAAATATATAGACTCGAACCACCGACCACCGACTACGAGATCATGTCCCATATCACTCCACCACGCAGTTCGAGTCGCCAAAAGCTTGTTCTTCTATAATACTTAAATGCACACAGGGATGACAAAAAAAGCCCGATATTAATAATGTGATTCGTATGGTCCAGGAGCAGGTTATGGAGACAGAATGTCCAATTAGCGGTTTATACCATAGGGTATGATATGTATAGATTCACGAAGGAAGCACTTACTGTGATATCTCTTTATTTCTCCCTCATTTTAAACCATTGCATGAAAATGCATTTCCGCAAGGACTGCTTTCTATTAGGGTTTTCCTTAGACTGTGTTAACCACAGATGTATAAAAAAATAACAAATGATTTCTAGTACATTAGTAAAGTAGGTTTGCCCCTTGCTACCTGCGAATTAGCATAGGCGATTATATTTCGAAATCACATAAGATGACAACTGAATGTTTCCTGCTTTTAAGCTTTTTTGAGAGCACGTTTTTAAATTCTTCCTGAAAGATTTGTGTTACAAATTTTAAAATAAAAAAGCCTACTTATTGGGTTTTGATTTTGATGTAATTTGACAGAATCAAGAAAACTTCATACATAATACAATGTTTTCTATGCTAGATATAATGAAATACCCGAGGGCTTCAAAACTTGTAGCGCATATCAGTTTACTAGGTCTTGTAAAGATAATGTGACATTTGTGTTTAAGCTTTCGCTTTAGATCGATTTTAAATATTTTATAACCAAAACAAGGTTTACATCAAAATAAGGAATGTATTAGAATGTACAGGTTTCAATAAATACCACGATGCAATCTGATTTATAAAAATGGTGACACTATAAGCGAACTGTTTCTTTTGTTCAGTTTAATACAATGCATAACATTATCGACAGATTTTGTCAGAAAACTAAGGATAAACAGTTTATACATTTGTATATTGTATTATATTTGCTTGGCTTTATTTATGTGCAAGATATTGATTACAATAATGGTTGTATTTTAGTGATTATTGTTGTACAAAAGCTCGGCCAAAGGAAACTTTAATGAAATTAAATGTCAATATTGGCTATAGGGAACTTCAATTTCAATAAATG